>NC_086452.1:218175347-218477216 GCF_028390025.1 Pseudophryne corroboree
TCTGGAGGAGGGGCATAGAGGGAGGAGCCAGTGCACACCAGATGTAGTACCTAATCTTTTCTTTAAAGAAGTGCCCAGTCTCCTGCGGAGCCCGTCTATTCCCCATGGTCCTTACGGAGTACCCAGCATCCACTACGGACTACGAGAAATAGATTTACCGGTGAGTAAAATCTTATTTTATGCATACGTACTATTCTTCTCTTGCCAGTAGATGGGATCCGAGAAAAGCCCATGCTAGCAAAGAGCTGGAAGCAGTGTGATAGCGTAACACTATCACACTGCTTCGGGATAAGTTCCCTGATGCATACTGCAAAATAGTAACCCATTGAATAATACAGCATGTTTTTTTTCTATAGGATAACACCATCTCTAGAAATCCGGAACAGTAATAACAATATTATTATTATTATTATTATTATTATTATTAATAATAATAATAATAATAATATTTTTCTTTTTATAGCGCTTTTTCTCCAATTGGACACAATGTACTTTACAATTAGTACAACAAAAAACAGTGCAGAAACTATGACGACAATAAAGTTTTTTTTTTTTTTTAAATGGCTTTACAGAGGCCAGGGAGACAATAAAAAGGGTGAGGCAGTCATTTTGGGTCATCAGTTGCAAGGACTATTCCTCCCACCCATGAGGGATCCAGGTGAGGCAGCCATTTTAGGTCATTAGTTGCAAGGACTATTCAACCCACCCACGAGGGATCCAGGTGAGGCAGCCATTTTAGGCGTGAAATGCAAAGGAAACCTATGGGGGCTGCATTTATGAACAAATAATGGAGGGAGATATCTACTGTGATCCCTCCATAGTACAGCTTATCCTTAATATTTGTTGGTACCCCACCAAGAAACAACTGTTTTGGGTAATATGCCACACATAATTAATGATAAATAGACCCTTAAAACCATACAAATTTTACAGACAATATAGTTATATGTTTTATTTTCCAGTCTGATGAAATTTTCACAAATTTGTATGAAATTCATTTCTCTATGCAGAGCCACGTTTCCTTAATTCAGATACAAATTATTGTAATCTGGATCACAAATCACAGAGTAACTCCCAATGTAATCTGGATCACAAGTCCCAGAGTAACTCTCAATGTAATCTGGATCACAAGTCACAGAGTAACTCCCAATGTTATCTGGATCACAAGTCACGGAGTAACTCCCAATGTAACCTTGATCACTAGTGATGGAGAACCGCTGAATGTAATCTGGAGTAACTCCCAATATAATCTGAATCACAAATCACAGAGTAACTCCCAATGTAACAATGTACTATGCAGTTGTTACGATAATTTTGCATGTTGGCAATTAGGCATGTTGTCAATTAGGATGTGCCCATTAGCTAGGAAAGACAAAAAACAAATGTATAAATAAAAAATAAATAAACCTTTTAGTTTTAGTGCTAATATTAGTTTTAAAGTAAACACAAAATACAAATTCAGACTTAAACACAGTGCAAGACCCAGATAAATAAATGTAGTTATTTCATATTTGTCACGCCTTGAATTAAGAATGAATAAGATTGCTCTATAGTTAGATGGAGAGATTCACATCACTTCTGAAATTTTAGCTTTGAGATTAGGTTCTAGTGGTGATCATCAGCATTACATTTGTCATCATATATGGCACTTGGTCTTTGCTGTGAAGCATCAGATCACATTATCATTTACGAGCACCAAAGCATCAACCTGAAATATTCACATAGCTTAAATTGCAGTAAATCCTGTAGTAGATACTGGTGAAAAGACACAACCTTCAAATCACTGACTAACATATTAAAAAGTTTGTTTTAACGCACTGTGAATGTGGTTGCCAGAGAGGACGGTTAGGGTTAGGCTGCTGGAGGAGGAGGTTAGGGTTAGATTACGGAAGGGGTGGGTTAAGGTTATGGTAAAAATACTTACGTAATCCGCTGGGATTTATGACCACTGGAATCCCTCTGTCTGTATTCTGACTGGCGGGATTTCATACTCAACTAAGCAATGTGGGGCTTATGCAGATAAGGAGCAAATAAAACAGGAGCAAATTTGCACCCTGGCAAAATGATGTTGCACTGCAGGTGGGGCAGAGATAAAATATGCTGAGAGATTTAGAGTTGGGAAGGGGTTTTCCCTATCTTAATTGTAAATTTGAATGTAAAAAGCTGGCCACCATTTTTTTCGCTACAGGCAAAAGCAGTCATATTTTCCTTGTGCACAAAAGCAATAAATGCATCTACGCCCCATGCATTGCAGCATGTTTCGTCCCAGGAGCAAATCTGCTAAGCACCTGTATCTCTGTGCAGCACTAGTCCAGCGCTGGATCGTCTAGAGCAGTGGTTCTCACACTTTTCTGAATCACAGCGCCCTAGACTATGAGATTCTTTTTCACAGCAACCCTAGGCTTTATTGAGAAATTTAGAAAGAAATATTAAATTAAGTAAATTGTGTTTATATGTCATCCTTAGGTTCAATTGTGTGGTGAGAGACAGGATTTGCTTCTATTTGTCCACATACTGTATTTTATGATTGACAGCCACTAACACTGGTTTTGCCTATTACCTTGACTATACATAATTTCAATTGGACCTGGACCACCAATCCAAGGCACCCCTACAAGTGTCCTGAGGCACCCCAGGGTGCCATGACACACACGGTGCAGCCAAAGTCCAATTAAACATAATTATCTATAGTAGTCAATTGTCTTTTTCTTCATAAAAACCTCTAGACCAGTGATTCTCAAACTGTCGGTGGGATGTAATGCCTCCCGTCCCGAGTCCGGCGGCCGTGCGGGATGCTGGCTGAACTCGGATGGTTTTTTAAAAGGGGCAATCACTTCCAAGGAATGGTTTTGCCTAGTAAGTGATTGCCCCTTTAAAAAAGGTCAGAGTTTGGCCAGCATCCCGCACAGCTGCCGGAAGGCATTACATCCCGCTGACAGTTTGAGAGCCACTGGTCTAGAGGTTTTTATGAAGAAAAAAAAAATTGACTGCTAGAGAGAATTATGTTTATTCTTATTGCAGAAGTCTTTAAAAGGTACTGTGTTAGCAAATAACCCAAATTGTGCTAGTTTATGGATAACTGTAGCCAATTTTGATCAAAAATATTAAATGTATTACCAGCTTTGTGTTATTAAACAATGGAATACATATGAGATTACTATACGTTTCATTTAATAAAAAGAAAAACAAATTAACTCCTTTGCCCCAAGCTGGCATAACAATTGTGTTTCTCTTTACTGTCCTCCCACTGTCTGCTCCTGACATACTTACCTGCCTCTCCAGTGCTCATAATACTGGAGAATGTTGAGTGAAGACATGAATCAGTGGAATTGTGTCATAATGCTTATTGGATGGGTCAGTTGGTATGAGTTGATTTAAAAGAAAAAGAAAAAGAAAAACATAAACATAAATCTTATTTTCTTCTTTAAGTAAATATGTCCAGTATGTAGTTTGTTTTATCCACTGAAAATTGCAGAAACTAGATTTTTTTTTATTTGATTTCAGTTCAGCTCTCTCCATTCTTCCTGCTTGCCATTGTTCCTGCTCTCCCTATTCATATCATGAGACTGTCCATATCCATATGCAGTGGTATCCTCACATAAGCAAACAAATTGGTCGGTTACTGATCTGACAAGATCAGACTAGGCAAGAAAAGAATTCCCCCAGCACATTATAATGGACCAGTAAATAATACATCCTATATAATAGTAGAAATCAGTGTTGGACTGGGCCATGAAGGGCCCACCGGGGATGCAGTGATTGGGGCCATTTTTAGGGGTGTGGCCGTGCTTGGCTAACCATTAGAATGTGCATTGCCTGGGCCCCTTTATAAATATACTGTATACTGTATAATACTGCTAGGGCATGTATGAAAATATATCAAATGAATAACAATAATGCACTGAAGAAAATACAAAGTGCTGTGCAGTATAATAATGTATAATATTTAATTCAAGTGCACAGTCTGGAGGAGGGTGGGCCCCCGTGCAGTTTCCATATACCTCTGTGGGCCAGTCCGACCATGGTAGAAATTAAAAGTTCTTAGTTACATACTGTATATTTACAAAGATATAATTAAGCCACCAGCCACTTCTCATCATCTCAGATATGGTGGTACTAACACTACATGATAATAGTATACCCACACTTGCCTCTCAGCACAGTTATACACAAAAATGGCAATCTGCTCAAAACAATTTTAGTCCATTACAGGTGCTTGTAAGGGAGGGGCTAATCTAGACTAGCACATGTAATGGACTAATACATTGATTTGAGCAGTTTGCCATTTTTGTGTATCACTATTCTGAGAGGCATATATGGGATCAGCACTTGGAGAGCATGCTGGTTCTTGTAGTGCCATTTGGAGGATCTTGGGGTGCCTCCAGGTGAGATAGCTCTAAATTTACAAAATATATAAATGTATGTGCTATTATCATGTAGCAATACACAAAGGTATGAACCAAAGTGGGTACTATTATTATGTAGTGTTAGGACCACCATATCAGAGAAGTGATTGGTAGCTTAATCATAACTTTGCAAATATATGTAACTAAGATCTCTGCATTTCTACTATTATATAGAATCTATATCTTATTTCCTGGTCCATTATAGTGTGCCACTGAAGAATTACCATGGATGGTCTATGGTTTTGCCATCGATTGTGGAGGTCTGCTGATTCCCTGTCATCGTTGGCAGAGAGTGGCAATGTTTTTTTTCATGTCACAGGGTGCACTAATCATAGCCATGCCCCCATATACCATATAGCACTCCTTCCCTGATTTGTCCAGTGTTTCCCCACTCCGACTCTCTGCCTGGTACTGGTAGTGTGAGAGTACTGATTTACCTCTGTACCTTTTACGGAAATAGTTGTAAAATCCTTCAGGTTCTGCTTTATTGAGTTCTTATATTGCACTCAATGCTTTCTTGTAGATGGTTTCCTCCCACTGAGGTAAACAATCGATGTCAGCATCGATGTAGGCCAATGCAACCAATGCCATATCTTATTGTCACACAACTATCAATGGTCATCCCTAAACAGTTGTCTCCTGATATATTCTGTACTGCTGTGAATATTCTAATGATCTGGTTGTTCTGCTCATGCCTAGTTTAAAACTGGAGGCACATAAAGGAGAAAATGACAAAGAAGAAAACAAAAAGCTTCTCAGATACACTATAGAATAAAAATAGTTTGAAAGCATCTCTGTCAGTTAAAGGTTTAGATTTGTTGAGTATAGCAGGTAAAATATGTAATACAAATTTGTGTAAAATGGAAAAGAGTTGTTTTTTTTAGCCATTCATTCAACTGTAATGCTTTGAAAGCTATGTCTGCGCAATGTGGATATGAGAAGACATGTGCCCTATTGAACAAGAGCAATGTCAGCACCCAGGAAGACAGAGGGTTAAGAACAAGACAAAGAAACACTGAAAGGAGTCCTATAATCTAGGTCACCGTCTGTCTCTGTTACTAAAGCTACAGATTTAAATATTATGTGATCCCTAAATACTAGTAACACTAATAAAGACACACACATACATTAATAATACTGGACACGGCATGGATTACTTTAGATAGATTGCTTTATGATATGTGACCCATGTTTTTCATTTCAAAAGCGATATTGTGCTTTTACTGCATGTATGATTGGTTCAGACTTTGGGTAATAAAAGCAATTACTCTTTCAGCCACTTCAACTGCAAATATCTTCTTACAGCAATTCCATTTTCCCGATTGATGCCTGATTCAATCCTTAGTAAGATTTGTTATTATAATACAGAAGCTGAGCTGACACTGCTGAAAGGAGCTGGAACAGACGGGCAATCACAGGATTAGTAAATGGATATTGTCCAGTATGTGCGTCTGCAGAACACATAACAATTAATATATTTTTCTCTATCATCCACTAGGGGACACTGGAGTTAGACAGCTGGGGTGTGAAGATTGCAGACTGGAGGTAGCACAATGTAGTTATAAAAAAATTATTCACAGCTGGCTCCTCACCCTTCGTGCCTCCCCATCCCTCCAGGTTGAAAAATGTTGCTAGGAGGCAGAAGCACAGGAAAGGAGCTCTTGCTCCAGAAATAATTATTTTCTTTTCTCTAAATGATCAGTAGCCCAATCCCACCTATCTTAAAGGAGGGTGCAGGCTTTCCCAAATGTACACTACAGGACTTGTGAGACAATGATCCCGGAGGAAGGGATCAGCGGTTCACACAGGGGATCTTCTGAATAGTGAGTAGCTCTTCTCTAGAGGGTCCATACTAATGGGTCCTAGTTTAGCTCACCTACCAGAGTAGTTTGTGTAAGCGCTAGCCGGAAACTGAGCTCTGGAGCGGCGGTCAGCAGCGCAGATCCCATAGCAACGCTGTGTAAGCACTGCTAGCCGGAGACGGAGCTCCGGATTGGCAGTGAGCGGCGAGGGTCCCATTACAGGGCCGGACTGGCCATCTGGCACTTCTGGCAAATGCCAGAAGGGCCGATGGCCACGTGGGCCGGTCCAGCGCTCACTGATACACGCTGCCGCTCACTCCGGCGGCAGCGTGTCTCAGCTGTCAGGAGAGGAGAGCGCCCGCCAGCACGGCTGTGTCTGGCGCGGCGGCGTATAGCGGACTTCAAACCAGCTCACGAACCGGCGGCTGGTTTGAACGAAGTCCGCTATACGCCGCCGCGCCAGACACAGCCGCGCTGGAGGGCTCTCTCCTCTCCTGACTCACCCGTCCCTCACAGCCGGAGCCCGGAGGAGAAGCAGCAGCAGCAGCAGTGCAGCAGCGGTAAGCAGCTGCAGCACTGGCTGCTGTGGGGGCAATTGTATACCTGGCACTGTGGGGGCAATTGGCTGGCACTGTGGGGCATTTGTTGACCTTGCACTGTGGGGGCAATTGTTTACCTGGCACTGTGGGGGCATTTGTATACCTGTCAGGTGTACAATTGCCCCCACAGTGTCAGATCCACAATTGCCCCCACAGTGTCAGGTATTACCTGACACTGTGGGGGCAATTGTGGATCTGACACTGTGGGGGCAATTGTGGATCTGGCACTGTGGGGGCATTTGTATACCTGGCACTGTGGGGGCATTTGTGGATCTGGCACTGTGGGGGCATTTGTGGATCTGGCACTGTGGGGGCATTTGTGGATCTTGCACTGTGGGGGCATTTGTATACCTGGCACTGTGGGGCATTTGTATGCCTGGCACTGTGGGGCATTTGTATACCTGGCACTGTGGGGGCATTTGTATACCTGGCACTGTGGGGGCAATTGTGGATCTGGCACTGCACTATTGGGGGCATATAATGTAAATTTCGGCTCATACCGTGTGCTATAATGTAAATTTCGGCTCATACCGGGTGCTATAATGTGAATTTTGGCTCATACTGTGTGGTATAATGTGAAAGAGGCACCAGTACTAGATAGTATAAGGGGTCCTACTATTGTGGTGCATAATGCGTATAAGGGGTGTATGGTGTGGTAAACTACACTGAAGGCCATGCCCCCTTTTGAGTGGCCACGCCCCCTTTTCTGGAGCGCGAGCGCGACGAAGGCGCGCGCTTAATTACAAACTTCACATTTCCATACCCCCACTTAAAAATTTCCACTTCAAACACTGGTTGTGTGTATTTTAATAGAGAATGATGTACACTTGTATGTTGTTAGAATATTAATTATATTTGTAAGAGCATAGACTAATAAGTGGGAGGAGTCAGGAATAGTAAGGGGAGGAGTCACATAGGTGGGCCTGTGTGCTTCAAAAATGCCAGGGCCTATTTTTAGTCCCAGTCCGGCCCTGGTCCCATAGCAACGCTGGGCAGAAGTGGTGAGACGCGTATAAGGCTGGGGGGAGCATGCCACCGCTAATAGAGTGCGCGGGTCTCCTGCAAGAGGACGCGGATATAAGGGGGCGGAAGCATTCACGAATGGTAAACTTCTCTGTTAAGGGGCTGCAGCAAGGTTATTAAAAAATCTCAGTTGCGGCCATTTTACTTTCACTTTAGGCGCGCTGGCAGAGTGGGAATCCCCACAGTGAAGGGGGAGGAGAGCAGTTCTTCCCTGTATATAGTATTATACCGGAAGCCATATCTGATTTTAAGTTTTCACTAGAAATGTCATATTTGCGCTGGCTCTGGACCCAGACAATACAGTGACAGAATTATTAATAAATCATATAATTTCTTCCAAAGGACGCTGCTGACAGGTCCTGTGGAGGGAGAGCATCGGGATTCTCAACCCTACTACAACACAGGCTGACTCAACAGTTGGTGGTGTGGGGTTTGTAAACATCTGGCTGGTAAAAAAAAATTTTTTTACAATGCGGCTATGTGACTCTGATCTTCATTGATCCCCATATCCCCACGGTCTTTCTCCATCTATAATAATTGGGTGAAAGCACTGCTGGTTGGTGTCTGTGTGTGTGTGTGTGTGTGTGTGTGTGTGTGTGTGTGTGTGTGTGTGTGTTTAACATGGCGTCTAAAGCACCAACCAAGACCACAAAAATTTGTTATGTTTTCTGAAAAATGTGATAGAAAGAGCACAAGTTTTGGCATCTCTGGGGTGTGCGACACATGTTTAGGAATGCATGCTCAACCTGGGAGCAGTGGTCCATCAGGGTCATGGGAGAATGCCCTGGCAGATATAGCTAAAGAAATGGAGGAATCTCGCAAGCAACATTTAGAATGGGCTGCAGGTTTTTCAAGGCCTATGGAGGAATTCTTAATTAGAGTTACTCCAGTCGCACAGGTAGAAAAGACTGTGCGTCAGTCTGTAAAGAGACATCTTCCTGTCCTACAAGAAGAGTCGGAAGAGGAGGAGGGTCTCTTTGCGGATGAGGAAGACAGGGAGTCAGTTGAGGAGATATTTGATGCTAGTCCTCAGGAGGAGGAGTCAGAGGTCAAGGGGTTAGAATCACTTATTGAGGCTGTGAAACAGGTCCTTAACTTTAAGGTAGAGGAGATTAAGGAACCTGAGATTTTGATCTGTTTGAGTAGCAAAAACCGCAAACTGCAGTATTCCCGATTCCTCAAACACTCCAGGATCAGATGTCAGAAGCATGGAAGCAACTGGATAGATGCTTCCAATTACTTAAGAAGTTCACAGTTAATTATCCCTTACCTAAGGAAGTCATGTCCAAATGGGAAACACCTCCAAT
This sequence comes from Pseudophryne corroboree, assembly GCF_028390025.1. Classification (NCBI taxonomy): domain Eukaryota; kingdom Metazoa; phylum Chordata; class Amphibia; order Anura; family Myobatrachidae; genus Pseudophryne; species Pseudophryne corroboree. The sequence goes on from NC_086452.1 coordinate 218,184,485, forward strand.
TGTGAATGCGTCTCTGGCTAGATTGTCAAAAAAGACAATCTTACCAATACCGAACGTGACTACACTAAAAGATGGGTCAGGTCGTAAGTTAGATATGGCCTTTGATCCATATTTGTGGCTGCAGGTGCATCACACAGGGCTACGATTGTAAGTGCATGGGGTAATAAGACTATTGGCGCTTGGGCTGGACAAATAGTTAGAGCAGCGGCGGAGGAAAATAATCAGGAGGAAATAGTTCCACTGGCGGAACATATTCTTGAGTCGGCTACTTACCTTTGCCAGGCTACAAAATATGCTAGCAGGATAGCATCACGCATTTCAGCTTCGGCTATATCTGCCTGACGGATTTCAGAGGCCATGGTGGGAAAGTTTCTGCCTACTAAGTATCCTAGAACCACGCCACCGATAAGAAGAAACTATTCGGGCCCGGTGTTCAATTCATTCAGGACGTAGTCCTTTCGTGCTAGACATAGAGGTTTTGGTGGACAAACTTGTGGATATAGAGGTAGAAGCTGTTCCCAGTCCACAGCCCAAAAACATGACTCTCAACCTGTTGACAAAACCGCGGCATGACGGTCTCCCAGCTCACCTTGGGTCACCCAAGGTGGGCGCAACGTTGATAAGGTTTCAGGAAGCTTGGGCCAAAACCTCCCCAGAAATCTGGATCAACAATATTATCTCCCAGGGATACAGGATAGATTTTCTAACCCGACCTCACAGTCAGTTCTTTACCACAGGCCTACATCGGTGCCCTCAAAGAGCGATGGTGTTAGACAAGGCTATTCAAAAATCACTTCTGACGGAGATAATTATGCAAGTTCCGGTTCCACAAAGAGGAACAGGTTTTTATTCAAATCTTTTTGTAGTACCGAAACCAGATTGTTCGGTCAGGCCAATCCTAAATTTAAAGGTGTTAAATCAGTTCCTGACGGTTTTAAAATTCAAAATGGAATCAATACAGTCGGTAATTGCGGGACTGGAGAAACAGGAATTCATGGTATCAATAGACATAAAGGATGTGTACCTACATGTTCCAATTTGGTCACCACACCAGGCTTACTTAAGGTTTTCAGTGAACAAGAATCATTACCAATTCAGAGCTCTACCATTCGGCCTATCATCAGCCCCAAGAATCTTCACCAAGATCATGGCAGTCATGGTAGCAAAATTGAGATTATAAGGGGTTACGATAATACCTTATCTGAACGACCTTCTGATCAAGGCTCCATCCCAGGATCTATTGATCCGGGATGCTCGGATCGCTCATCAGAGTCCAATTCAACACGGTTGGATTGTGAACTTCCAAAAATCCAATTTATAAACAAGACAGAGACTTCAATTCCTGGGTCTTGTCTTGGACACAATACAATTGAGAGTGTTCCTTCTAGAAGAAAAGATTTGCAACATCAAGGAAATGGTTCGACAAGTCTTACAGACTAAGACGGTGTCTCTGCATCTTTGTATATGACTTCTGGGAAAGATGGTGGCGTCTTTTAAAGGAATCCAGTACAGCAGACTACATTCCAGACCTTTTCAGTTAGATCTGATTGCTCAAGGGGCATCTACTCCTTCACAGAAGAATTTGCTTGTGACCTCAGGCCAGGACTTGGTTGATTTGGTGGTCGGTTCACAGGAATCTATCAATTGGAAAAAGGTTTGGAATCTGGGATTGGATAATTTTGACGATGGATGCCAGTCTCAGAGGATGGGGTGCAGTTCTAGACAACCATCGATTTCAGGGGAGATGGTCACCATCTGAGAGCAGCTTACCAATAAATGTATTGGAACTGTAAGCCATCTACAATGCACTCCTTCAGTCAGAGAGCCTAGTAAGAGCTCAACACGTGAGAGTACAATTGGACAAAGTGACAGCAGCAGCGTACATAAACCGTCAGGGAGAAACAAAAAGTCGCATGGCGTTAAGGGAGGCTACAAAGATTCTATCCTGGACGGAAAAACACAACATAATCCTGTCGGCAGTCTTCATCCCAGGAGTAGACAGTTGGGAGGCAGACTACCTCAGCTGTCAGGACATGCACCCAGGAGAGTGGAGTCTACACCCCCAGGTCTTTGACGCAGTGAAATGACGATGGGGTTTACCACAGGTAGATCTAATGGCCTCTCGACACAACCATCAACTGCTGAGTTATGTGGCCAGGACGTGGGACCCAGCAGCAGAAGCATTGGACGCACTAGCGATTCACTGTAACTACAACCTAGTATACATATTTCCACCATTTCCCTTATTGCCAATAGTGTTAAAAAAGGTGAAACAGGAAAGAGCATGGGTAATTTTAATAGCACCAGACTGGCCTCGCAGGAGTTGGTATTCAGATCTGAAGTCTTCTGGCGGACGTGCCTTGGAGGCTGCCGCACAGGGAGGATTTGCTGTCACAGGACCCATTCCTGCACCCAGATCTGAACCGCCTACGTTTAACGGCGTGGTCCTTGAAACCAGGATTTTAAGGGAAAAGGGTATCCCAAAATCAGCTATTCCCACTATGTTGGCAGCAAGGAAGCCAGTTACTGTGGCACAGTACTATAGGATCTGGAAGAAATACATGGACTGGTGCCAACCTAAGGGTTGGAACCCTAGAGATTTCCGACTTGCTAGATTGTTGAGATTTCTCCAATCGGGTTTGGATGGTGGATTATGGTTGGGATCTTTGAAAGTGCAGGAGGTTCAGACTTTTCTACAGGGAGTGTTAAGAATCCAACCACCTTTTCATCCACCCACGGCTCCGTGGGATCTAAATTTAGTGTTGGAATTTTTGAGATCTGACCTTTTCGAACCTTTGGAACAGACAGATCTAAAATATGTGTGCTGGAAAACAGCTTTACTTCTTGCTTTGGCATCAGCAAGGCGGGTCTTTGAATTGGGGGCCCTGTCTTGTAAAAGTCCCTTTCTATTGTTTCATGAAGACAGAGCGGAACTCCGTACGAAGGCAAAGTTTTTACCTAAGGTGGTCTCTGGTTTCCACATAAACCAACCAATTGTGGTCCCATATTTTCCAGGGATTGTTTTAGGATGTAGTCAGAGCCTTGAGGATTTACGTTCAGGCTACGAGTTCAGTTAGGAAGTCGGATGCTTTGTTTGTACTGTATGACGGCCCCAGAAGGGGCTGGCCAGCTTCTAAACAAACCTTAGCTACTGTAGATGGATAAGGCTAACCATTAAACAGTCATATATATTGAAGGAGAAAAGAGTCCCATTTCGAGTGGGTGCTCACACAACAAGATCAGTTGTGGCTTTTTGGGTGGCTGCTAGAGGAGCGTCCACTGCCCAACTTTTTAGAGCGGCAACGTGGTCATCAGCACATAGGTTCACTCGTTTCTACAAATTTGATACCTTTGCAGCTAGGGATTCCAATTTTGGTCGCTTGGTTTTACAGACTTTGGACAGCACTCCCACCCGTGGGGGTATCTTTGGGACGTCTCCAGCTGTCTAACTCCAGTGTCCCTTTGTGGATGATAGAGAAAGGAGGATTTTGGTACTTACTGATAAATCCATTTCTCTGAATCCACTCGGGGACACTGGACGCCTGCCTCGGTGCTGCCAGCCTGAATGTTCTAGTTATATTAGTTCAAACCTGTTGATTTATGTTTTTGATAGTTCTTGGTTGCTGTTTGACGTTGTGGTATGGTTGGTCCCTCCCCGTAGACCTTTAATTTTTCATGTTCCCTCTTCTCTCCGTCAAGGGGGGGGCATGAAGGGAGAGTAGCCAGCTGTGAATAATTTTTTTATAACTACATTGTGCTACCTCCGGTCTGCAATCTTCACACCTCGGCTATCTAACTCCAGTGTCCCCGAGTGGATTCAGAGAAATGGATTTATCGGTAAGTACCAAAATCCTCATTTATTTTTATACCCATTTAAGTTCATATCCCCCTCTCATATCTCATTGACATATTTATTGACCACTCTCATGCATTTCATTGCGATCCTATTTGCCCCCTCTCGTATATCCCATTCCACCCTTACTATACCATTTAATACCGCTTTTTACCGCCCTTATTGCCCTCTATCATATATCTCATTTATATATTCATTGCCCCTATAATTTTTCTCATTACACAGTCTCATGCCACGCATATTGTCCATTATCATAATCACTGTATTCTTTTATATTGCTCATTGCCAGCCTGATTGCCTCTTATATTGTCAACATTTCATATTGTTTATTGTCATACTCATTGCCCCTTTTCATTGAAAACATTTCCCCATCTCATATCTTTCATCATTACCTCCTTATATATTTGCCATTTTCTAATCTTATGACCCTCTTTATTGAACCCTTTCATGTCCCCAGTTGCTTTTTCCTCATAATTCTCATTATCCTTCCTTAATGTCCCCTCTTATACTGTATCTCTCATTGCTTCCGATATGTCTCACTATAATTCTCATTGTCTCATTCCTTGTTTCATTGCCATCCTCATTGACCCTGTTATGTTAGTTGCTGTTCTGGTGTTCCTCAGAGTCTATCTTTATGTCTCATTGCCATCCATTTGTCTTCTTTAAAAACTACAGTGACCCCATCATGCATCACACAGGGCTGCTATCAGATATTGCTGGGCCCAGGACTGGCAGAATAGGCAGGGCCCCACCCCCATTCCACTGGACATGCCCTGTCTTAATTAAAAAGGGTCTGGGGTATTCCCGGGCATGTGGCAATATGACACACACTGCACACAAAATATACAACAGCAGCAGTAGCTTACTATACTTTACATAGTAATTCTCCTAATCCACCATGCTGCTACTGTAGGTCTCTCCACCTCTTGCAGCCCATCCCCTGCTCCTCTTTAACTGCCTCCCCCCCACTTTTTTTATGCCGTCTCGGGCAGGCCATGTCATTAAATAGATTTTTTTAAAAATCTGCGGCAGTGATTCTAATGGGTGGTTCATAGAGCAGAGAAAGTTGAATGCCCCCTCTCCATCAGGGCCCGGGACTGGAGTCCCTGCAGTCCCTCCCTGATGGCAGCCCTGGCCTCCCACTTCTCTACATGCTCTGCTCTATGCTTCTCAGAGAGGTAGTCAGCAACTGTGAACCCACTTATTCTCGGAGTACATTTAATTGAGGAGCTAGAATGCCGATCCCCACACACAGCTTTCTCAGCCATCAGTCTGATTTAAGTGTCATGGTCACACACAACAGAGGTGATCATTAGGAAACCAGCTCCCTATTTCTGGTCACTGATAATGCACACTGTGCTTCAAGTTGACTTTGCTACAGCCAGGTTAGCTGCATGAGTAAGGAAGGGTTTTGAGGCAATGAAAAGCCCTCTCGAGTGTTAGAAGCAGGACCTATGATATTGCGGTGGTTGATACATGGAGCATAGGAGTAAAGGGGCCTTAATGATTTGTCAGCTGCTGTTTTCCACAGCACAGCTGTCTTGCAAGCCTGGTAGTTGCACCTGTGTGTGTGGCAGGATGTAATGGTGTCCGAGATCGCTGGAGGTGTGGGATGCCAGCCGATCTCGGACGTTTTTTTAAAAGTGGCAATCACTTCCACGGTAAAACCATGTGGATACTAGTCAATACTATTGGTCTTCTAAGAATTAAGAATTTTACCCTCTAGAAAGTCATAAAAATAGTCTGAGGGTGGTATCTAGATATTAAAGCACAGGAGCACTAGAGAATATATTAATGAACTGGCTGGACTTAAAATACTCCCCAGATCCACTTTAGTATTTAGTACTCCCTAGATCCACTTTAGTATTTTGCACTTGAGTCCACTACATGAAGAGACCAAGCTATTTCTTTGAACATCCTTACTCTTCAGAGACATTAAACTGCTCTACCTGCATAGGCTCCTCTGTAGGGACAACCAGAGGTCCTTATAAGTTGTGTGTCATCTGAAAGAACTGCTCATTTGGGTTGAAATTCTTCTCTTGTTGCTTTGCCATAAAACCAATATCAATGTATTACAAGAATGGATGACAATATCACGGTATCTTGGAATATCTTGATTTACCAACTTGGTAAGAAATTCATACACAGCAGCAGATGAATTATCTGCACCAATCTTTACATGGCTATTACATATAGCAATCCCTGTTCCCATATAACTTAAACTAAAAGATGTGATCATTTACTAGATGCAGTTTCACAGGAGATAGATGCTAGTGTATGTAATTAACTGACCTGCAGGTACCACTCCAAGGTACCATCAGAGAGATGCAGGATGTAACACCAATGGGAATTAAAAGACACTGTTTAGTAATGGGTTGGCAGAAAAGCCGGGCACTGCATAGCAAATCAAACAGAATGAGTTGGATACAGGATTTAGTTCTCAAGATTATTCAATAACACAGGGCCTGATTTAGAGGTTGGTGCAGGTCCTGCACCACATGCAGATAATCAGGAATCTGTGGCTGCACAAGGTCATGCGCAGAACGGGCCTTGCTTTGTCAGCCGCAGTTCCCCTCTGCAGCTGACTGGGTGGGTAGAAGGCAAACAAGACATTTGTAACATTTTCTTTGTATTTTTCATATACTTTATATATTCAAAACTATACTGGCGTATATGTTAGTATGACAGGAAAGGCTCTGCCTGCCCTGCCTCACCTCACCGCACTTCACTGGTCCAGACAGCAGACAAGGCATGGTTGAGGTCCAGACAGCATACAAGGCATGGTTGAGGTCCAGACAGCAGACAAGGCATGGTTGAGGTCCAGACAGCATACAAGGCATGGTTGAGGTCCAGACAAATAGCGATGGCGATGCATGTGAACACTATTGTGTAAATGCTGTAACTTGCCCTTGGGACCTGTGGAAAGTGAGGGGAGGGGGATAAATTGAAAATAGTCAGAGTGGGCAGGGGAGGCCAAGCTTCACCTGTCATCAGGGCTGGTTCCAGGGCTTCTGGCGCCCCGGGCGGCATTAGGGTGTGTGGCTTCATACAGGGGGCGTGGTCAGCTACGCCCCCTGTACTGTTGTAGGATGTGCGGTGCGCGATGACGTCATGCGCACCGCACAGCAAAGGTCCTCTCCACGAAGGTAAACTAGACGCTAAGCGTCTAGTTCCCTTCGTGGAGAGGACCTTTGCTGTGCGGTGCGCGATGACGTCAACGCGCACCGCACATTATTACAGTGAAGGTCCTCTCCAGGAAGGGAAATTAGACGCGTAGCGTCTAGTTTCCCTTCACAGCGGGCAGCCCACGAAGGGAAACTAGACGCGTAGCGTCTAGTTTCCCTTCACAACGGACAGCGGGCCGCGGCAGCGGGGGGCACCACAGCAGCAGCGGATCTTGCCATGGTGCGGCGTCCTCCGGATGGCGCCGGCACCCTCCGGAAGGCGGCGCCTCGGGCAAAAGTCCTGCTTGCCCGTGGCAAGATCCGCTACTGCCTGTCATACTCCAGTATACTATGCATTTTTGACTATAAAAATGTTTAGAATACTACAAAGAAGATATTTATAAATATCATCTTGGTATTATTATAAATAATTTGTATAGTCAAAACTCACCACCAAGTCATATAGTGTGTGTGTGTGTGTGTGTGTGTGTGTGTGTGTGTGTGTGTGTGTGTGTGTGTGTGTGTGTGTGTGTGCATCTATCTCTGATACTAGCCGGTGCCTCCCCAGCCATTGACCTCACTGCACTTCACTGATCATAGGTGGATGCAAGAGCTGCTACCATAGATACAGGCAGTGCAGCTGCTATGGGGCCCAGAGCTGAGAGAGGCCACCTTCCCTGTCACAGTTACATGTGCTATATACATTTTTCAATATTTCGGTTGCACAGTACATTGGGCCTACAATATATCAAGGTATGCAGCTGGACCTGCTCATTGTAATGTGGCATAAAATTAAGTGGCATAAAATTAACTGGAGGGGATTATAATTTTATATAAAGTGATCTGAGGCACTGTAATGTGGCACAATATGAAGTGGAGGCACTATAGTGTGGCACAATATGAAGTGGGACAATGTGATGAGGCACAATATAAAGTGGAGGCACTATAGTGTGGCATAATATGAACTAGGGACACAATGTCAATGTGAATTGGGGTAATGTGTTGCATAATGTGTACAATGTGACATAACGTAACCTAGGGCACTACTATGGTTCATAAAATAAACTAAGGCACTGCTATGGGGTATAACATTAACTAAGGCACTAGAAAATGAACTAGGGTACTATTATGGGGCCTAAAAGGAACAACTGCTGTGGAAGGGTTGGGGCTGGGAGACGGGCGCAGGGAATCTTGGCGGTCAGCATACTGACCACAGGATCCCGACAGCAGAATGCCGGTGAAGGGGAGCGCAAGCGCAACAAGGCCCCTTGCGGGCTCACTGCGATTGCCACAAAGTGGGCTCAGTGACTTGCTGCACTGCCACAGGTTCTATTCCCACACGTGTGGACACACACGAGTGGGAACAGTGTCTTTGGGTCGTCATTCTGTGTGCTGGCATTGTGATTGTTCGGGAACCCGGCGTCGGCATGGTGAACGCCGGGATCCCGAGTGCTGATCACATGACTGGATCCCCCCTATGGACGTGTGTCTCTCTAGAAGCACTGGGACATTGGTCCCTTCAGAATATTTCTATGGGGCCCACACAGTTCTGACTATGCCCCTGGGTGAATGTAATGTTGAATGTGGACTGCGCAGTGATGGATTAACGACGGCATACACACAGAAGATTTATTCGCAAAGTGAATGACTATTAGTCATAATTTGGGGAGGTAACGGGGCTGGCTAGAAAAGTACAGGTTTGTCGAGACCGTGTTCTGGATGTGCCATAGTCAGCCACTGTGATATTGTACGCAGTGGACTTGTGAAAATATGCTAATGACTCATATGCCATCTTGTGCATATAGATGCCCTCTGAATCAGGCCCAAAGTTTCCAGCAGTCAGGGCAGGCAGCACACTTTCCAGGTCACAACACAAGCTGAAGGTCAATGTCATGAGCAGAAGAAAACAGATAAAATACTGTAAATCAAAGTGCATTTTGGGTGGTTTTTAAAATGCTACAGATTTCGCTCTGATGGATGAGACTGCTTCTGATTGATGACTGTGTATTACGTAGTCTTGGTTACCAAACTTTTTATCTCCTTTGCGTTGGTTCCTATATTGTTAGCTACTATTTAGGCGTGTTATCCATGGTACAGCCAATCCCAGTGTGCTGAAAATGTAGTAGTGTATTTTATTTGTCTGATATAGCCAACAAGTGCCATAAAGTACAACAATGAGTTCCTTTGGGGAATTTAAGGTTCTTTGGGCAGGCAAAGACCTTTCCACAACCAGCACAAGACATGGTAAAGGGTGTGTGGTTGCCCAGTTTGTATTTGCTTTGAATGGCTTTCCCTCCCTGTGCATTTCTCCCAGTAGCAGATGTGATTACTCTTTTCGGATTCATTTGCATGCTCCACAGATACATGTTTTACCAACTTATGCATAAGTGCTAAAAGTTTTATTGCAGCTTTTCTTGGAATTACTGAGCTTCTCAGGGTTGACCCACTTGCACCTGAGCTCGTGTTTGAGGCACTGCTGTCTCATTTACCTAAAGTAGGTCACTGGGTGGTATTGATGATGGTGGACTGCAATGTTCATTGGACCATATTGGTTGTGTAGCTGAGCAGCAGTATAAGGTCTCCTTTTGGAGTGACCACCAGCTAATACTGCTGAACCCCTTGCCGGGCTGTTCTAGCTTCATTTGTCCACGTGGTGAATTTTGTGAAGCTGCAGCTTACTGCTCATGGATCCCAGGGAACAGTAGGTTGCTGTGTGGGTGCACCCCATGTGGTAGCTGGTGATGATGGTGTTGGTCATGGGGGCTGCCTGCTGGTGCCCATAAAAGCCATGTTGACCTCCTTCTGCAGCTGCAGCCTAATTTTAAAACCAAGAGATACAGTAGGGATACAGCATACCCAGCTTGGAAGGTGAAAGCAGGGTGTCAAGTCATGGGGTCTGCGGCCTCCTCTTCCTTTAGCCTACCCAGCTTCACCCCCACTGTTGCCACTGATACCTCATAAAGACCCATCTCCTGGATTAATCTTGACAGCACCCACACGCGCCCACTCTATAAAACTGTTTTACTACAAACTTAACTACTGTTCCTGCTTCTATGCAGCTGCTGAGTAACATGGGAGTGGTCTGCAGTTCCTGTTTGGTGCCCCTCTAGAGCAATGGCACCTTAGGCATTCAAGTATATGCTTTTGCCCTCTGCTTGCTCCAAGGCAACAGAAGCTAACATCCAAAACATTTGCAATAGCAAGTAGACAGCAGTCTGCATATATATGGTATTAAATGTTATTCCATGGTCTTTGGGCCACAGAACAAAATGACTCCATGGGAATGGTTGCCGCATATGTAAGGTCAGTAAACTGCTCATGCATGGTCAGTAAATAGCACATGTACAGTAGTGCCGCAGAGTCCCAACAGAGACGTGAATGTTTGCATTAGCAATAATTTCACTTCTTACACATTGCAGGGACGGACTTGTTCAGTATGATATATGTCGGTGGTGCATAATTTCTTATTGCCGCAAAAAGCATCAATAATAAATTATAATTATTGGGTCTAAAACCTGATTATTGGCAAATATGCTCCATAGAACTCTCTCTAAAAATATAATATTCATAAAATGTTTAATTAAACACATTAATAGTAACTGTTATTTTCTAAGCCTCGCTCTTTCTTTTTCTTTTCTCTTCTCCGTCCCCCTCACCTTCCCCTTTCTTGTTGTATTACATCTCCTCTCCCCTATTTAAATTGTTATTTTATTTGTTTCATGTATGTTTTGATGCGTAGGGATCTTTATAAGATACTTTCTACAACAACGGTCTTTTACCATCATGGGGTCTATTCAATTGATGTCGGATCCTTTCCGATGGAAAGGATACGACAGTTCAGTATTCAATTTGAGGCCAAATCCGAAAGGTTTTGGGCGTTTTCTAAAATGTCAATCCGCCTTTTTATAAAGTTAGATTGACATTGTCCAAAACGGACCACAAACCTGACGGATTTGGCCGCAAATCCAACAAAACACGTGGATCCGCTGCTAATCTGCCAATCCACGTGTTTTCCAACAAGTTGGAATTGCTGAAAAGTCGGAAAAACGGCAGACCCATTGAATAGGTCGAATCATGATTTGACTTAAAAAAGTCGGAAACTGCCGTCTTTCTGCCTAGAAATCGTATATGTCTCAATGGAGTCCTAGGATGGACTCCAGTGAGACATATACGAAGCGGACCTCCAGTACAGAAGTTTATCCCATTTAACTGGATGGTTTTCATTCCTTTTACAGTGATCCTGATCGTGGACATTGGACGTTACTGGGATTCTTTTCTTTTTTTTACTATATTTTTTTTCTTGTATATTGAGGTTCATTAGTATCTTGGCTAATAGTAAATCTCCATTATAATTGGAATGCCTTCCCTGTTCTTTATGTCACAGGCCGCTGTTATGTTTTTTGTTTACCTTACTGCATCTTTTCGTACATGTTTTCATTGTAATCGCTTAATGAAAATTAATAAAGAGATTTAAAAAAACAAAACAAAACAAAACAAAACAAAACACACTTATAGAACAATGAGGCAGATGTATTAACCTGGAGAAGGCATAAGGAAGTGATAAACCAGTGATATGTGAAAGGTGATAAAGGCACCAGCCAATCAGCTCCCATATGTAAATTAACAGTAGGATCTGATTGGCTGCTGCCTTTATCACCTTGCACATATCACTGGTTTATCACTTCCTTATGCCTTCTCCAGGTTAATACATCTGCCCCAATCATCCTTAGCCCATTACCATAATCCATAACATGGTTAAATATTGGTAAGAGTGAGATTAACCATTAAAAGATACTGTATATAGCAATAATGGGAGGCTATGGCTTTATACTAGTGATGTGCACTGGAAATTTTTTGTGTTTTGTGTTTTGGCTTTGGATTCGGTTCCGCGGCTGTGTTTTGGATTCGGACGCATTTTGGCAAAACCTCCCTTAAATTTTTTTGTTGGATTCGGGTGGTTTTTTTCAAAGCCCCCTCAAAAACAGCATAAATCATAAAATGTGGGGGTAATTTTGATCCCATAGTATTATTAACCTCAATAACCATAATTTCCACTCATTTCCAGTCTTTTCTGAACACCTCACACCTCACAATATTATTTTTAGTCCTAAAATTTGCACCAAGGTTGCTGGATGACTACGCTAAGCGACACAAGTGGCCGGCACAAACACCTGGCCCATCTAGGAGTGGCACTGCAGTGTCAGACAGGATGGCACTTAAAAAAATTGGCCCCAAACATCACATGATGCAAAGATAAAAAAAAAAAAAAAAGAGGTCCAAGATGGAATTGCCCTTGGGCCCTCCCACCGGGCCCTCCCACCCACCCTTATGTTGTATAAAGAGGACATGCACACTTTAACAAACCCATAATTTCAGCGACAGGGTCTGCCACACGACTGTGGCTAAAATGACTGGTTGGTTTGGGCCCCCATAAAAAAAGAAGCAATCAATCTCTCCTTGCACAAACTGGCTCTACAGAGGCAAGATGTCCACCTCCTCCTCATCGTCCGATTCCTCACCCCTTTCACTGTGTACATCCCCCTCCTCACAGAGTATTAATTCATCCCTACTGGAATCCACCATCACAGGTCCCTGTGTACTTTCTGGAGGCAATTGCTGGTGAATGTCTCCACGGAGGAATTGATTATAATTAATTCTGATGAACATCATCTTCTCCACATTTTCTGGAAGTAACCTCCTACGCTGATCGCTGACAAGGTTACCGGCTGCACTAAACACTCTCTATCGGAGTACACACTGGAGGGGGGGGGGGCAACTTAGGTAAAATAAAGCCAGTTTGTGCAAGGGCCTCCAAATTGCCTCTTTTTCCTGCCAGTATACGTACGGACTGTCTGACATGCCTACAGTGATGCTGTCACTCATATAATCCTCCACCATTCTTTCAATGGTGACAGAATCATATGCAGTGAAGGTAGACGACATGTCAGTAATCGTTGGCAGATCCTTCAGTCCGGACCAGATGTCAGCTATCGCTCCTGACTGCCCTGCATCACTGCCAGCGGGTGGTTTTGGAAATGTTATCCTTTTCCTGGCAGCTCCAGTGGCGGGAGAAAATGAAGCAGCCACTTCTTCCCATCCAGTGTTGGGAAGGTCAGGCATCGCAACCGACACAACTGGACTCTCCTTGGGGATTTGTGATTTAGAAGAACGCACAGTTCTTTGCTGTGCTTTTGCCATCTTAACTCTTTTCATTTTTGTAACGGGAGGATGAGTGCTTCCATCCTCATGTGAAGCTGACCCACAAGTCATAAGGAACATAGGAGAGGGCCTTAGCCGTTCCTTGCCACTCTGTGGCGTAAATGGCATATTGGCAAGTTTACGCTTCTCCTCAGACGCTTTTAATTTAGATTTTGGGGTAATTTTACTGAACTTTTGTTTTTTGGATTTTACATGCCCTCTACTATGACATTGGGCATCGGCCTTGGCAGACGACGTTGATGGCACTTCTAGTGGCAGTAGCTTCAGCACTAGGTGGAAGTGGATCTTGATCTATACCTATTTTACCCTCCACATTTTTGTTCTCCATTTTTTAATGTGTGGAATTATATGCCAGTAATATATCTGGAATTAGACGGCAGTAATGTCTGGAATTAAATACCACTAGATAGATACCAGATACCACTGTGACTGGAATGATGATGACCTATGCACAGTGACAGGACACTACCACAGCACCCTACAGCAGCAAGATGCAGCACAAGACACTGGACTTTTAGTCACCACAATGCAGCACTGACACTGAGCACAGATATTAAGCACTGTTCAGGACACTAGAAGTGACACGGAGCTGCAAGATACAGCAATGGACTACTGTACTGTACTACTATATACTGGTGGTCACCACAACGCAGCACTGTACTACTATATACTGGTCACCACAATGCAGCACAGATATTGAGCACTGATCAGGAGAATAGAACTGAGTTTGACACGGAGCTGCAAGATACAGCAATGGACTACTGTACTGTACTACTATATACTGGTGGTCACCACAATGCAACACTGTACTACTATATACTGGTCACCACAATGCAGCACAGATATTGAGCACTGATCAGGAGAATAGAACTGAGTCTGACACGGAGCTGCAAGATACAGCAATGGACTACTGTACTGTACTACTATATACTGGTGGTCACCACAATGCAGCACTGTACTACTATGTACTGGTCACCACAATACAGCACAGATATTGAGCACTGATCAGGACAATAGAACTGAGTCTGACACGGAGCTGCAAGATACAACAATGGACTACTGTACTGTACTACTATATACTGGTGGTCACCACAATGCAGCACTGTACTACTATATACTGGTCACCACAATTCAGCACAGATATTGAGCACTCATCAGGAGAATAGAACTGAGTCTGACACAGAGCTGCAAGATACAGCAATGGACTACTGTACTGTACTAGTATATACTGGTGGTCACCACAATGCAGCACTGTACTACTATATACTGGTCACCACAATGCAGCTCAGATTTTGAGCACTGATCAGGATACTAGAACTGAGTCTGACACGGAGCTGCAAGATACAGCAATGGCCTACTGTACTGTACTACTATATATTACTGGTGGTCACCACAATGCAGCACACTGAGCACAGATATTGAGCATTTCAGGTAGAGAACATAGCCACATCCTCTCCGCTCAATCGACAATGCATGAGTGAAAATGGCGGCGACGCGCAGTTCTTTATATGGAATCCGACTCTCGCGAGAATCTGACAGCGGGATGATGAAGTTTTCCCCCATTCGGGTTTTGCGTGTTAGGCGGGAAGAACCGAGGCTTCCTCGGACCCGTATAAACCACGTGAAGTTCGGGGGGGTTCGGATCTCGACGAACCGAACCCGCTCATCTCTACTTTATACACATTGGAAACAGTAGCGGATCTTGTCACGGGCAAGCAGGACTTTTGCCCGGGGCGCTGCCTTCCGGAGGGCGCCGCGCCAGGGCAAGATCCGCTGCTGCTGTGCCCCCCGCTGCCGCTGGCTGCTGTGAAGGGAAACTAGACGCTACGCGCGTCTAGTTTCCCTTCGTGGAGAGGACCTTTACTGTGCGGTGCGCGATGACATCATTGCGCACCGCACAGCAAAGGTCCTCTCCACGAAGGGAACTAGACGCTACGCGTCTAATTTCTCTTCGTGGAGAGGGCCTTTGCTGTGCGGTGCGCGATGACGTCATCGAGCACCGCACATAATTTCAGAGCGCTACAGTAGTCTGTACAGGGGGCGTAAATGACCACGCCCCCTGTACGAAGCCACGCGCCCTATTGCCGCCCGGGGCGCTCAAAGCCCCTGAACCGTCCCTGATTGGAAAATATAAAAGCAAAACGCAGAGACAAATCCTTGGCCGGAGTATTTATTTTGTTTTACAATGTTTCCTATAGCATGGTGTGCTGTGTTCTTGGTGAATCCTTCATTGCATGGGGGAGTCCCCGGTGTCAGAACTGGTGGATGTGGACTGCGCTCCCCTTCCTTTCATCACAGGAAAGAGGACTGGTCACCGCCGCAGCTGCCTCTCTCCCCAGCACACTCCATCTCCATCCTTCATGGCAACCACACAGAAGATAGCCACCGCTGCTCAGCGATTATGCCTCCCGGAAGTACTGTGCTGTAATCTCCGCCATGCTTCTTTTTCTATCCATAAAAAAGATGGATATGTTTATTTCTCTGGTCCAGCCTCGGCTAGTCACATGCAGGTATCAAAGCCTCACAGTTTGTAGGCAATGGAGACCAACTTAATCAAACGGACGGCACATATAAAAGCCATCACTTTCCATATTAAGCGGATCTATAAAAAATAAAGGTTCTTTACAAATAAGTATATATATATATATATATATATATATATATATATAAAGAAAGGCAAACAAGCTGCGGCACTCCAAATGCAAAAAAATAAGATTTTACTTACCGATAAATCTATTTCTCGGAGTCCGTAGTGGATGCTGGGGTTCCTGAAAGGACCATGGGGAATAGCGGCTCCGCAGGAGACAGGGCACAAAAAGTAAAGCTTTTCCAGATCAGGTGGTGTGCACTGGCTCCTCCCCCTATGACCCTCCTCCAGACTCCAGTTAGGTACTGTGCCCGGACGAGCGTACACAATAAGGGAGGATTTTGAATCCCGGGTAAGACTCATACCAGCCACACCAATCACACCGTACAACTTGTGATCTAAACCCAGTTAACAGTATGATAACAGCGGAGCCTCTGAAAGATGGCTTCCTTCAACAATAACCCGAATTAGTTAACAATAACTATGTACAATTATTGCAGATAATCCGCACTTGGGATGGGCGCCCAGCATCCACTACGGACTCCGAGAAATAGATTTATCGGTAAGTAAAATCTTATTTTCTCTATCGTCCTAGTGGATGCTGGGGTTCCTGAAAGGACCATGGGGATTATACCAAAGCTCCCAAACGGGCGGGAGAGTGCGGATGACTCTGCAGCACCGAATGAGAGAACTCCAGGTCCTTCTTAGCCAGAGTATCAAATTTGTAAAATTTTACAAACGTGTTCTCCCCTGACCACGTAGCTGCTCGGCAAAGTTGTAATGCCGAGACCCCTCGGGCAGCCGCCCAAGATGAGCCCACCTTCCTTGTGGAGTGGGCCTTTACAGATTTAGGCTGTGGCAGGCCTGCCACAGAATGTGCAAGTTGGATTGTGCTACAGATCCAACGAGCAATCGTCTGCTTAGACGCAGGAGCACCCATCTTGTTGGGTGCATACAATATAAACAACGAGTCAGATTTTCTGACTCCAGCTGTCCTTGCAATATATATTTTTAATGCTCTGACAATGTCCAGTAACTTGGAGTCCTCCAAGTCACTTGTAGCCGCAGGCACTACAATAGGCTGGTTCAGATGAAATGCTGACACCACCTTAGGGAGAAAATGCGGACGAGTCCGCAGTTCTGCCCTGTCCGAATGGAAAATCAGATACGGGCTTTTGTAAGATAAAGCTGCCAGTTCTGACACTCTCCTGGCCGAAGCCAGGGCTAGAAGCATGGTCACTTTCCATGTGAGATATTTCAAATCCACCTTTTTTAGTGGTTCAAACCAATGAGATTTTAGAAAGTCCAAAACCACATTGAGATCCCACGGTGCCACTGGAGGCACCACAGGAGGCTGTATATGCAGCACTCCCTTAACAAAGGTCTGGACTTCAGGGACTGAAGCCAATTCTTTTTGAAAGAAAATCGACAGGGCCGAAATTTGCACCTTAATAGATCCCAATTTGAGACCCATAGACAATCCCGATTGCAGGAAATGTAGGAATCGACCCAGTTGAAATTCCTCCGTCGGAGCACTCCAATCTTCGCACCACGCAACATATTTTCGCCAAATTCGGTGATAATGTTGCACGGTTACTTCCTTCCTTGCTTTAATCAAAGTAGGAATGACTTCTTCCGGCATGCCTTTTTCCTTTAGGATCCGGCGTTCAACCGCCATGCCGTCAAACGCAGCCGCGGTAAGTCTTGAAACAGACAGGGACCCTGCTGAAGTAAGTCCCTCCTTAGAGGTAGAGGCCACGGATCTTCCGTGATCATCTCTTGAAGTTCCGGGTACCAAGTCCTTCTTGGCCAATCCGGAACCACTAGTATCGTTCTCACGCCTCTTTGCCGTATAATTCTCAATACTTTTGGTATGAGAGGCAGAGGAGGAAACACATACACCGACTGGTACACCCAAGGCGTTACCAGCGCGTCCACAGCTATTGCCTGCGGATCTCTTGACCTGGCGCAATACCTGTCCAGTTTTTTGTTGAGGCGAGACGCCATCATGTCCACCATTGGTCTTTCCCAACGGGTTACCAGCATGTGGAAGACTTCTGGATGAAGTCCCCACTCTCCCGGGTGAAGATCGTGTCTGCTGAGGAAGTCTGCTTCCCAGTTGTCCACTCCCGGGATGAACACTGCTGACAGTGCTATCACATGATTCTCTGCCCAGCGAAGAATCCTTGCAGCTTCTGCCATTGCACTCCTGCTTCTTGTGCCGCCCTGTCTGTTCACATGGGCGACTGCCGTGATGTTGTCCGACTGGATCAACACCGGTTTTCCTTGAAGCAGAGGTTCTGCCTGGCTTAGAGCATTGTATATTGCTCTTAGTTCCAGAATGTTTATGTGAAGAGACGTTTCCAGGCTCGTCCATACTCCCTGGAAGTTTCTTCCTTGTGTGACTGCTCCCCAGCCTCTCAGGCTGGCGTCCGTGGTCACCAGGATCCAATCCTGTATGCCGAATCTGCGGCCCTCCAATAGATGAGGACTCTGCAACCACCACAGAAGAGATACCCTTGTCCTTGGAGACAGGGTTATCCGTAGGTGCATCTGAAGATGCGACCCTGACCATTTGTCCAACAGATCCCTCTGGAAAATTCTTGCGTGGAATCTGCCGAATGGAATTGCTTCGTAAGAAGCCACCATTTTTCCCAGGACTCTTGTGCATTGATGTACAGACACCTTTCCTGGTTTTAGGAGGTTCCTGACAAGCTCGGATAACTCCTTGGCTTTTTCCTCCGGGAGAAAAACCTTTTTCTGAACCGTGTCCAGAATCATCCCTAGGAACAGCAGACGAGTTGTCGGCATTAACTGGGATTTTGGAATATTCAGAATCCACCCGTGCTGTTTTAGCACTTCTTGAGACAGTGCTAATCCCATCTCTAGCTGTTCTCTGGACCTTGCCCTTATTAGGAGATCGTCCAAGTATGGGATAATTAATACGCCTTTTCTTCGAAGAAGAATCATCATCTCGGCCATTACCTTTGTAAAGACCCGAGGTGCCGTGGACAATCCGAACGGCAGCGTCTGAAACTGATAGTGACAGTTTTGTACAACGAACCTGAGGTACCCCTGGTGTGAGGGGTAAATTGGAACGTGGAGATACGCATCCTTGATGTCCAAGGATACCATAAAGTCCCCCTCTTCCAGGTTCGCTATCACTGCTCTGAGTGACTCCATCTTGAACTTGAACTTCTTTATGTACAGGTTCAAGGACTTCAGATTTAGAATAGGCCTTACCGAGCCATCCGGCTTCGGTACCACAAAAAGAGTGGAATAATACCCCTTCCCTTGTTGTAGAAGAGGTACCTTGACTATCACCTGCTGAGAGTACAGCTTGTGAATGGCTTCCAAAACCGTCTCCCTTTCGGAGGGGGACGTTGGTAAAGCAGACTTCAGGAAACGGCGAGGTGGATCTGTCTCTAATTCCAACCTGTACCCCTGAGATATTATCTGCAGGATCCAGGGATCTACTTGCGAGTGAGCCCACTGCACGCTGTAATTTTTGAGACGACCCCCCACCGTCCCCGAGTCCGCTTGAGAAGCCCCAGCGTCATGCTGAGGCTTTTGTAGAAGCCGGGGAGGGCTTCTGTTCCTGGGAAGGAGCTGCCTGTTGCTGTCTCTTCCCTCGACCTCTGCCTCGTGGCAGATATGAATAGCCCTTTGCTCTCTTATTTTTAAAGGAACGAAAGGGCTGCGGTTGAAAGGTCGGTGCCTTTTTCTGTTGGGGAGTGACTTGAGGTAGAAAGGTGGATTTCCCGGCTGTAGCCGTGGCCACCAAATCTGATAGACCGACTCCAAATAACTCCTCCCCTTTATACTGCAAAACTTCCATATGCCGTTTTGAATCCGCATCGCCTGTCCACTGTCGCGTCCATAAAGTTCTTCTGGCCGAAATGGACATAGCACTTACCCGTGATGCCAGTGTGCAGATATCCCTCTGTGCATCACGCATATAAAGAAATGCATCCTTTATTTGCTCTAACGACAGTAAAATATTGTCCCTGTCCAGGGTATCAATATTTTCAATCAGGGACTCTGACCAAACTACCCCAGCACTGCACATCCAGGCAGTCGCTATAGCTGGTCGTAGTATAACACCTGCATGTGTGTATATACTTTTTTGGATATTTTCCATCCTCCTATCTGATGGATCTTTAAGTGCGGCCGTCTCAGGAGAGGGTAACGCCACTTGTTTAGATAAGCGTGTTAGCGCCTTGTCCACCCTAGGAGGTGTTTCCCAGCGCTCCCTAACCTCTGGCGGGAAAGGGTATAATGCCAATAATTTCTTTGAAATTATCAGCTTTTTATCAGGGGCAACCCACGCTTCATTACACACGTCATTTAATTCTTCTGATTCAGGAAAAACTATAGGTAGTTTTTTCACACCCCACATAATACCCTGTTTAGTGGTACCTGTAGTATCAGCTAAATGTAACGCCTCCTTCATTGCCAAAATCATATAACGTGTGGCCCTACTGGAAAATACGGTTGATTCGTCACCGTCACCACTGGAGTCATCGCCTGTGTCTGGGTCTGTGTCGACCGACTGAGGCAAAGGGCGTTTCACAGCCCCTGACGGTGTTTGAGTCGCCTGGACAGGCACTAATTGATTGTCCGGCCGTCTCATGTCGTCAAACGACTGCTTTAGCGTGTTGACACTATCCCGTAGTTCCATAAATAAAGGCATCCATTCCGGTGTCGACTCCCTAGGGGGTGACATCCTCATATTTGGCAATTGCTCCGCCTCCACGCCAATATCGTCCTCATACATGTCGACACACACGTACCGACACACAGCAGACACACAGGGAATGCTCCTAACGAAGACAGGACCCACTAGCCCTTTGGGGAGACAGAGGGAGAGTTTGCCAGCACACACCAAAAGCGCTATATATATATATATCAGGGATAGCCTTATAATAAGTGCTCCCTTATAGCTGCTTTGTTATATCAAAATATCGCCATAAATTTGCCCCCCCTCTCTGTTTTACCCTGTTTCTGTAGTGCAGTGCAGGGGAGAGACTTGGGAGCCGTCCTGACCAGCGGAGCTGTGAGAGGAAATGGCGCCGTGTGCTGAGGAGATAGGCCCCGCCCCTTTTCTGGCGGGCTCGTCTCCCGCTATTTAGAGAAATCAGGCAGGGGTTAAATATCTCCATATAGCCTCTGGGGGCTATATGTGAGGTATTTTTAGCCTTTATATAGGTTACATTTGCCTCCCAGGGCGCCCCCCCCCAGCGCCCTGCACCCTCAGTGACCGCGTGTGAAGTGTGCTGAGAGGAAAATGGCGCACAGCTGCAGTGCTGTGCGCTACCTTTAGAAGACTGCAGGAGTCTTCAGCCGCCGATTCTGGACCTCTTCTGACTTCAGCATCTGCAAGGGGGCCGGCGGCGCGGCTCCGGTGACCATCCAGGCTGTACCTGTGATCGTCCCTCTGGAGCTTGATGTCCAGTAGCCAAGAAGCCAATCCATCCTGCACGCAGGTGAGTTGACTCCTTCTCCCCTCAGTCCCTCGCTGCAGTGATCCTGTTGCCAGCAGGAATCACTGTAAAATAAAAAACCTAGCTAAACTTTTTCTAAGCAGCTCTTTAGGAGAGCCACCTAGATTGCACCCTTCTCGGCCGGGCACAAAAATCTAACTGGAGTCTGGAGGAGGGTCATAGGGGGAGACGCCAGTGCACACCACCTGATCTGGAAAAGCTTTACTTTTTGTGCCCTGTCTCCTGCGGAGCCGCTATTCCCCATGGTCCTTTCAGGAACCCCAGCATCCACTAGGACGATAGAGAAATATGTATTGATTCAAAAAATCATCACAGCATCAGATAAAGCAACGTTTCGGTACTCGCAGGTACCGTTTTCAAGCTACATGCTGCTGAATAAAGTAGACAGGTAAAGCAGAGATAACACACGTTACTCACCTAAATACCCCCCTGTCGCTGAGAGAGGCCGGGTAGCGGCGGCGTCCCGCATGGAGTCCGTCCGTGACGGGCGCTGGCCGATGACGTCATGCCGCTGGGCGCCGGCGGTGATCCAGGAGAGCGTCGAGCGTTGCCTGGCAACCGGACGCTCCGGGCTGAGACATCTCCCCGGCCTCCCACAGCGGCTAAAGGAAAAAGGCACATAGTCAGTTGTAATTATAGGTCGGCTAGGAACAATAATAAAGGTGGCACATGTATGTATTGCAGTATGTGCGCGCACGCAGGTGCACGCACGCAGACACTGCAATGAGGGAAAAATGACATGAGAAAAACGGACATTAGATGAAAAAGTGGCAAAATAAACAATTAACCATTAATGTCTGAACTTGAACAAATAAACACTCATGACCAAGCAGAGGAGACAGGACTAATTGTCCGATGGATTGCCTCTAAGTATATATTGATACAAAGAAAGGCAAGCATTGGACAAGCTAAATGTTAAGCATAAAGAATGGGTGTATAGACCACCCCTTATAGAAAAGTGTTCCAGTTGTAGCGTTCATTCAATCCAGCTGGAGATACTGTATTGAGACTGTGTATCCACTTCATTTCACATTTTAATAGCTTTCCACTACGGTCGCCTCCACGTAATGAAGGAGGAATGTGATCAATTAACATATGTTTTAGTGAGGATAGCGAGTGGCCCAGTTGTTGGAAATGCCGGGCCACAGGTTGATCTGAATTCCCGCTGGCAATGGCCTTTCCAATTGAAGACCTATGGAGGGCCATGCGTTCGCGAGCTGTACGGATCGTTTTGCCAACATAATACAAATTGCATGGGCAAATTATAATGTAGATCACATGAGTGGAAAGACACGACAAGGTATGCTTCAAAAAAATGTTCTTTGAAGTGTGTGGATGCTTAAATGATGGGCCAGTCAACATATGTGAGCAAGTGGTACATCGGGGGCATTTGTAGCAACCTGGTGGTTTCGTCATAAAGTGAGGAACAGGAATGGATTTGGTAAAACCTGTGATGTCCGTATGGACAACCATGTCTTTAATATATATTAATTGAAGAATGGGCACTCAATTATCCAAAGAAAACCAACATTTTGCTTGTAGCGGAAAATTATTTATTACTTACAGACCATAGTAAAGTGCAAATGTGCAAGAGAGGTTTAGTCGACGTGACGATTCGGTCCACTAGGGACCATCATCAGGACTTGTAGCAATGCATTATGTCACCAAGGCAGCCCAGAGGCAGACTGAAGCACCATCACCAACTGTATACCTATAAATACCCCAGGTCATTACCCAGTATTCCCCGTCAGGACAGTGTTGCATCATGGGAAGGTATAAAAATTAATTTGTTAGGCTAGTACATAACATCACAAATATAGTTCCCTACAGATCATCTCCAGCTCCAGCATCACAGCGCTAACTCATAAACCAAATCAAGCCTTTGAATATGTGCATCTATTAGTGACAAATCAGGAACAAAATATTGCGCTGTCTGAACCCCGGAACTAGCGCTTCTGGAAGTGACCGGACGTCATCATCACGCTGTGGAACACAATACCACACAGCAGGAAATGCCTTGCGTTCCACTGCGGCCCCAATGCGTTCCAAACTGACGGCAACCTTAAAAACACGGGTAATGCCACCACGACAACCTAGTAAACAATCAAGGATTAAAGTGAAGCCAACAAACAGCCTCAACCCCTAGTTAAACATATAATTGTATTCAATCCCAAACACTGGGAATCCTGTAATATATCTGATGTCACAGCCTGACAGAGGAAGGGAAATATCCCAGGGGATTCAGTTTATACATAAACACCCAAGTGTAGCAACTCCATTGTCAAACAATTAGCAAATTATATAAAACCAAACAATTCAAAACACAAGCAAAAACAAAACATCATTTTTTCTGTATTGGTCACTTCTGATGAAAATAAATATATATATATATATATATATATATATATATATATATATATTATATATATATATATATATATATATATATATATATATATATATAAAAAAAAAAAAATATATATATATATATATATATATATATAGTGACAAGAACACTGGAATAGTTTCTTACCTATGTGATTTAAACCCAAGGAATGTTGTGTTTGTTCTGATGAGAGCTTTTTGGCTTTTAGTAAGAGCTGGTTAAGGATTCCCGGGTTATGGATGGGAGAAAGGAGGACGGGCTCCATTCATTAGGCCCAGTCTGGGTCTTAGAACTTGTAGCTTCAGAGCAATCTAATTAGGGATTTCACCTGCATCAGGGTGTTAAAAGGATGCTAGCCTGATATTTTGCTCTCTCATTGCCTGTGCAAAAGGGACAGCACAGTCTCTGAGAGAAAACCTTCTACTGGATAAAAGGGAGCTATACTGGGTGATACGTTGCTTATGGTTTTGTAGCGTTAGTCAGGAGTGACTTATATTTAGTTAGCATTAGGTGGCAAGGTGTTTATTTCGATGTTTTATTTAATTTGTCTGCATTCTGAGGCCAGCTGCACCAGAAACCTTGGACTAGTGTGATCGCCCAGCCACTGTGCACTGCCATCTACCCCAGGAGATGGTACATGTTAATATATATATATATATATATATATATATATATATATATTTATTTATTTGTTCAGCTTGAAAAAGGGGCGGTGTAGCCCCAAAACATTGGTATGTCACTGTATTGTTAATACAGATCTGCTTCAAAGACTCTGGGTGCCGCTGCTTGTTTTGAATTTGGATATATAAATATCCATATGGAGGGGGTACAGCGTCACTTGTGAGGCGTCTTCTAGCAACAGTATGGGTTGTCAAAATTAGTCTATTGGATAGACACTCCCTAAATTTAAGGGCATCAGCTAACCTCTTAATGTACAGCAATGGAAAGTTACTATGCAAATAGAACATAAAACAGGTGAATAGAGGTATCAGCGACTGGTTGTGTCAGGTTTATAGCAAGAAAATATTGAGGTCATAGAAAATAGATTAAAAAGTGGATCAGATAGCCCAAGTAAAATGATAACATATTTTATTTATACAAAAGCTGGATATATAAAAATGGGAGGACAAAGATTTTACATGTAGATATTTAAAAAGATGTATATACTGTAAATATGCACATGAAAATGTGAGAAATTATAAAATTTATGAAAGGTTGGAAGAAACATGAACAACATATAAAGGAGTCTAGCGGTAGCTTATCTGTAATGCAGTGGCAGCAGCAGCGATCACAGATGGCTGCAAGTTCTTAAAGAAAAAACAGACTACCCCACCCATACAGATGGCGGGCGGCTGCAATAAGCTTGTGGTAAGCTCTAGCCACCCAGTGACAGTGTGAGCACTGTTTGTTCCACTTTAGCGCCACTTTATGATTTTTAACCTGCAGTGGCGGAACTTGTGAGTGGTGGGACTAGCTGCAAAAATATAATTTGGCATTTCTCCTCCACCCCAAACCAAATTCACAATATGCCAAACCAAGTTCACATAATGCCATACTGCAATGGGTGACAGAGAGGCAGAGGGTGACAGCATAAGGCAAGGGGAGGCAGAGGGTGACAGCATAAGGCAAAGGGAGGCAGAGGGTGACAGGGGGAGGAAATGTTTGACAGGAAGAGACAGTGGGTGATAGGGGTACAATCACAATGTCCTGTGTGGTGTGGAAAACAGGGGGCAAGGCATGTACCTTGGTGGTGGAAGGAACACAGCTGCCTCTGCTCTGTACATGACAGGTGCCTCTGCCCCTTGTGCTTTCCTTAGTTTGGTACTCAGTCACCCAGACTCTGGCAGTGCCAGTTACACTGGTTGTAAGCTACCTATGATTCACAGACAGCAGTGAATCAGAAAAAAATGCACAGCTGTCTGTTAATTAGAGGCAGTAACTCCTCTCTCCGTACGGCACATACCTAAGGTAAGGGGCAGGCCCTTTAGGAAGTGAGGCCCACCCTGCCCTCTGCACTGGGCTATTCATCCGACATTGCTCAAAATTGTGTTTGGGGGGGACAGGGGATAGCTTATTGCTGGTCTGGGAAGCAGTGGCCCCATACTATTGCAGCTGTCAGATTGACTGTTATGGATTTATCTTGAAGAATAAAACAACCCTTCTTTTTTCATTTCTATAAGTGAGTGTTTTTATTTAACCCCTTCCGGACCCTGCACCACCTCCTTTAGTTTTTTAGTTGTCTTGTTTGTATCTATATAAACAAATTCTGCGCCATACCAGTGTATAACAATTTAAAAGTCCAAAACCAGTGTTGTGCATAGGAAAATCCACTTGTAAGGGATGGCTCAGCTCCTTGTCTTCATACACACCAACTACTCCAATCTAAAACAAGAGAAATGACTGGAGCGCCTACTAGTGTAATAGTATATGAACTTCACCAATGTGCAGTATACAATTATAGGTGGACCCGTACCATATAGGAAATATAAAACAGCTTATCTCCAGTCTTTTACTGGTCCCCACATGTTTCTCAATTTCGAAGGATTATTTTTTAAAGAACAAATCTTTCAAATCTAAAAAATAGAGTTTCACAAAGGTGCCTCCTATTGCAATATGAACAGTACCAGTGTCATGAACCTGACCGTATTTCTCATATTCTGTGGATTACCTCAGCATATCCTGTAACCTGCATTTTCTTCAGCTAAGCATAAAGACTGCAAATCTGTGTTGCTTACCCTTGATTAGCCATCTGAGTAGGAATTCCTCTGAGTAATCAATAATCAGCTGTGAGCAGCATTTGATTCTTCACTGTGTTCAGCAATCTGGAGGTTAGGCCTAAAAGTCAGCATCCTCTGTTCATTTTTAGAAGCTCAGGCTCCAGTGTTTATTTGGCCAGCTAAGCCTCACTCCACATCAGAGTCTAACCTGGAGTACTGATGTGACAGGGTCTGATTACCTGACCATGAGCTATCCAATCCTGTGCCAGCCTGGTACTCCCTGAATCACTTGACACCAATCAACAGGTACCAAGATGTATAAGTAGAGAGACCTGTGTTACAGAAACTGCCAGTTCCTTAAGTCACACAGTTCAGTTTGACCTTAATAGCTGAGCTCCCTAAGAGGTAACCTTAATTACCTTAGTTCCTGTAAACCTCTGCTCTTTTGCTACCCAGTCTGGATTACAGTTGTGTTACCAGTTATATCCAGAACCAGCTCGGATTACAGTTGCATTACCAGTTATATCCATTACCAGCCCGGATTACAGTTGCATTTCCAGTCATATCCGGTACTAGCCCGGATTACAGTTGCATTTCCAGTTATATCCGGTACCAACCCGGATTACAGTTGCGTTACCAGTTATATCGGTACCCAGCCCGGTTCACAGTGCGCTACCAGTCATAACCGGTAACCAGCCCCGTCCAGTCATATCTGGTCCTAGCCCGGTTCAGGCACGCCAGAAAACAGCCCGGTTCTCACAGTCTCACCGGTAACCAGCCCGGTCCATAGTGCCCTGGTAACCAGCCCGAATCAGGCACGCTGGTAACCAGCTCTCCTCCCAGATCTGCGTAACTCCAGAGAACCCATTACATACTGTAGTTACCTGCCTGCATGAGTAAGACTTACATTCAACCACCTCAGTTCCGTCACAAAACCAGCCCCTCTAGCTGACCTTCGAAAGAATCCCCGGGTATACATTCACCATACTGCTATCAACACCAAGTCCCTGGTGATCCAGTGGTCAGGATACGGCTCCCTCTACCGAGGCCCAGGTTTTACACCTGGTCAGGGGTTGCTCCTTACCTTTTCATCTCACTGTTTCCCATAGACCAGCCAAAAATACACATAGTCCTCCAGTTACCTGCACGTACGACACATATACACTGGGTTCACAAAACTACAGTCATGACAACCAGGGTGTATTGTAGAAACAGAAAAAATACAGGTGGACCCATACCAGATGTATACATATAAAGCAGCTTATCTGAAGCCCTGTAATGATACACATGAAGTCCTTGTTAACATGAAGTTTAAAATTTTTTTTTTTATACAAATCCACAGTACATAAAAAACACAAGAAAAAGGCAGACATAGTGTAACCAATATAAAACAAGGGGTTACAAAAACATATGTGTATGCCCATACATTTAAATAATCTACCATTCCATTCCAGATACCGGTGGTGTTCATATATTATTGCACTAGGAGGCACTTTTGTCAAATCCTATTTTTCAGATTGGAAAGATTTGCTCTCTTAAAAATAACCCTTTGAAATTGAGAAACACATAGGACCAGTAAAAGACTGAAGATAAGCTGTTTTATATTTTCTATATGGTACAGGTTACCCTATAATTGTACACTGCACATTGGTGGAGTTCATATACTATTGCACTAGGAGGCGGTCCTGTCATTAAGGTGCCTATTGATTTATTGTGATTACCTTTGCATAACCATTAAGCTAGCTTATCTTCTAAAATAAATGACACAGACACAATAAGACACGGACAACAACTGCGTAAGTTTTAAAAGGTCATTAATGTATTTATTAAGTGGAATTACCCTTCTGGTAAGGGATGGCAAGGAAAGCGCTTGATGACCAGCTCTAGCCAATTGATGTTATATAATAATGGCGGAGACTTAAACGGCCCAACTTTCTGATATGAGGCGACTTAAACGCCTCATCCGGCCAAAAGAATAACCTGTCCTGATAAGGGAAACACTACCCTTTACTATGGCATATCGTGACCATTTCCTACGAAAGTGCCCCATCGTCCCCCCCGTCCGGGCAGAACTCACGAGCCGTCCTTGGAAAGGGTAGTTGCCCCTCAAAGACCATTTATGCCCCATGTGGCCGCTGGTCAAAAGCGCCTTCCTGTTGAAAGCTAAATTGAAATTGAAAGCCAAATAGTAGCCAAATCAGAGAGCATCAACCAAACAAAAAAGAGGAGGGCAGGCAGGATTTCCAGGTACCCAAAAAGGAAGCGCTGCTGCTGCCTCCCTATCTATATACCCCCTTACTGTTACCTCCCCCACACACCCGGATAGGCTAATGCAACACAAACCAAACCCCCCAAGGGGGAGGCTAATCTAACTAGCAAAAGCTCTCTCATTTACCCATCACAAACCAATGACCCCTTATATAATTTCATACCTATACAGCCTTCATTTACTCTTCTCTTGTTTCATCTCCTATATAATAGCCCAGATCTGTGATTCTGTGCCTGTGTGCCTAACGCTGGGCGGAGTCACAGTGCTGGGTGGAGTTACAGTCATAGAGTCACAGATCTGGCCTAATACGCGTCCCCCTCCTCCCAGTTCCCGGCTCCTGTGCTGCGGTTAGGAGGGCGGCTGAGCCCAGCCACAGGATGAGGCCGCCTCCCGCCGCTGTGGCCCCGTTTCCCCTCTCCAGACTCACTGTCAGCCACCGCGTCCTCTTCCTCCCTGTTTTATGTCTCCTGTGCTGCGGTTAGGAGGGCGGCTGAGACCACCCACAGGATGAGGCCGCTTCCCGCCGTAGCTGCTGCTGCAGCCACCGCGGCTCCCTGTCTCCCCACTCCCGCCTCACTGTCAGCTGCAGGGGGTACGCCCAGAGTCACTGAGTGGCGCACTCCCTCCCGTCACCTGCTGCTGCAGACTAGCCACGACCCCGTCTCCCAGCCCCCACCGGCGTTACCCGGACAGCAGGAGCAGCAGCAAGTGTGCGGGAGCGCGCATCAAGTTCACTACAGCGTTGCTGCTCCCGCTCCCAGAGAATGAGTGTGTGATGTCTTGGATATAGTGTGTGCATGGGGTATGTAGACAGTGTATCATGTGTAAATGGTTGGCTGTATATACAGTGCCCCTCCCCCACCCACAGCACCACCGCACCCGCCTCTCCACCATCCGCAGGGACCTCGCACTTGCACCTCCACCACTCGTAGCACCTCCCCACCCCTCCCCCTCCGTGCACCCCCCATACGCACCTCCCCCAACCATAGCACCTCCGCCCACCCTCCCCCATCTGCGGCACCCCCGCACCCGTCCGTCCCCCACCCACGAAACCCCTGCAACCACCCCTCCCCCACCCGTGGCACCCCCCCGACCCACTCCCCCATCCGCGTCTCCCCCGCACCCGCCTCTGTGCCAAACACGGCACCTACTAGAGGATTCATTAGGCACTGCATGTGCTGTTCATGCCATCGCAAGGGGCTACGGCCCCTTAACCATCGCATGCCCTTTGAACGTGCACTATTTCGCCACTCACTAAATTATGATTGCCGCTAATACTCCATATAATAATGATGTTGCACGCCCCAAGCGCGATGAATCACCTAGTGTGTATATATATATCAGTGACGTGCGGTGAGGTGAGGTGGGGCAGAGCCTTTCCTATCATACTAACATATAAGCCAGAATTTTGACTATATAAAGTATATGAAAAATTCAAAGATTATATTACAAATATCTTCTCTGTACAGTATTATTATAATTATTTTTATAGTCATAACTCTGGAGCTATAGTGACACAATTTGTAGGCTTACCATTAGGGATGTGCACTTGAAATTTTTCGGGTTTTGTGTTTTGGTTTTGGGTTCGGTTCCGCGGCCGTGTTTTGGGTTCGACCGCGTTTTGGCAAAACCTCACCGAATTTTTTTTGTCGGATTCGGGTGTGTTTTGGATTCGGGTGTTTTTTTCAAAAAACCCTAAAAAACAGCTTAAATCATAGAATTTGGGGGTCATTTTGATCCCAAAGTATTATTAACCTCAAAAACCATAATTTCCACTCATTTTCAGTCTATTCTGAATACCTCACACCTCACAATATTATTTTTAGTCCTAAAATTTGCACCGAGGTCGCTGGATGACTAAGCTAAGCGACCCTAGTGGCCGACACAAACACCTGGCCCATCTAGGAGTGGCACTGCAGTGTCACGCAGGATGGCCCTTCCAAAAAACACTCCCCAAACAGCACATGACGCAAAGAAGAAAAAAAGAGGCGCAATGAGGTAGCTGTGTGAGTAAGCTAAGCGACCCTAGTGGCCGACACAAACACCTGGCCCATCTAGGAGTGGCACTGCAGTGTCACGCAGGATGGCCCTTCCAAAAAACACTCCCCAAACAGCACATGACGCAAAGAAGAAAAAAAGAGGCGCAATGAGGTAGCTGTGTGAGTAAGCTAAGCGACCCTAGTGGCCGACACAAACACCTGGCCCATCTAGGAGTGGCACTGCAGTGTCACGCAGGATGGCCCTTCCAAAAAACACTCCCCAAACAGCACATGACGCAAAGAAGAAAAAAAGAGGCGCAATGAGGTAGCTGTGTGAGTAAGATAAGCGACCCTAGTGGCCGACACAAACACCTGGCCCATCTAGGAGTGTCACTGCAGTGTCACGCAGGATGGCCCTTCCAAAAAACACTCCCAAAACAGCACATGACGCAAAGAAGAAAAAAAGAGGAGCAATGAGGTAGCTGTGTGAGTAAGCTAAGCGACCCTAGTGGCCGACACAAACACCTGGCCCATCTAGGAGTGGCACTGCAGTGTCACGCAGGATGGCCCTTCCAAAAAACACTCCCCAAACAGCACATGACGCAAAGAAGAAAAAAAGAGGCGCAATGAG
Source organism: Pseudophryne corroboree (assembly GCF_028390025.1). Taxonomy (NCBI): domain Eukaryota; kingdom Metazoa; phylum Chordata; class Amphibia; order Anura; family Myobatrachidae; genus Pseudophryne; species Pseudophryne corroboree. The sequence goes on from NC_086452.1 coordinate 218,215,794, forward strand.
GTAGCTGTGTGAGTAAGCTAAGCGACCCTAGTGGCCGACACAAACACCTGGCCCATCTAGGAGTGTCACTGCAGTGTCACGCAGGATGGCCCTTCCAAAAAACACTCCCCAAACAGCACATGACGCAAGTAAAAATGAAAGAAAAAAGAGGTGCAAGATGGAATTGTCCTTGGGCCCTCCCACCCACCCTTATGTTGTATAAACAGGACATGCACACTTTAACCAACCCATCATTTCAGTGACAGGGTCTGCCACACGACTGTGACTGAAATGACGGGTTGGTTTGGACCCCCACCGAAAAAGAAGCAATTAATCTCTCCTTGCACAAACTGGCTCTACAGAGGCAAGATGTCCACCTCATCATCATCCTCCGATATATCACCGTGTACATCCCGCTCCTCACAGATTATCAATTCGTCCCCACTGGAATCCACCATCTCAGCTCCCTGTGTACTTTGTGGAGGCAATTGCTGCTGGTCAATGTCTCCACGGAGGAATTGATTATAATTCATTTTAATGAACATCATCTTCTCCACATTTTCTGGAAGTTACCTCGTACGCAGATTGCTGACAAGGTGAGCGGCGGCACTAAACACTCTTTCGGAGTACACACTTGTGGGAGGGCAACTTAGGTAGAATAAAGCCAGTTTGTGCAAGGGCCTCCAAATTGCCTCTTTTTCCTGCCAGTATAAGTACGGACTGTCTGACGTGCCTACTTGGATGCGGTCACTCATATAATCCTCCACCATTCTTTCAATGGTGAGAGAATCATATGCAGTGACAGTAGACGACATGTCCGTAATCGTTGTCAGGTCCTTCAGTCCGGACCAGATGTCAGCATCAGCAGTCGCTCCAGACTGCCCTGCATCACCGCCAGCAGGTGGGCTCGGAATTCTGAGCCTTTTCCTCGCACCCCCAGTTGCGGGAGAATGTGAAGGAGGAGATGTTGACAGGTCGCGTTCCGCTTGACTTGACAATTTTGTCACCAGCAGGTCTTTGAACCCCAGCAGACTTGTGTCTGCCGGAAAGAGAGATCCAAGGTAGGTTTTAAATCTAGGATCGAGCATGGTGGCCAAAATGTAGTGCTCTGATTTCAACAGATTGACCACCCGTGAATCCTTGTTAAGCGAATTAAGGGCTCCATCCACAAGTCCCACATGCCTAGCGGAATCGCTCCCTTTTAGCTCCTCCTTCAATGCCTCCAGCTTCTTCTGCAAAAGCCTGATGAGGGGAATGACCTGACTCAGGCTGGCAGTGTCTGAACTGACTTCACGTGTGGCAAGTTCAAAAGGTTGCAGAACCTTGCACAACGTTGAAATCATTCTCCACTGCGCTTGAGACAGGTACATTCCACCTCCTATATCGTGCTCAATTGTATAGGCTTGAATGGCCTTTTGCTGCTCCTCCAACCTCTGAAGCATATAGAGGGTTGAATTCCACCTCGTTACCACTTCTTGCTTCAGATGATGGCAGGGCAGGTTCAGGCGTTTTTGGTGGTGCTCCAGTCTTCTGTACGTGGTGCCTGTACGCCGAAAGTGTCCCGCAATTCTTCTGGCCACCGACAGCATCTCTTGCACGCCCCTGTCGTTTTTTTAAAAATTCTGCACCACCAAATTCAAGGTATGTGCAAAACATGAGACGTGCTGGAATTTGCTCATATTTAATGCACACACAATATTGCTGGCGTTGTCCGATGCCACAAATCCACAGGAGAGTCCAATTGGGGTAAGCCATTCCGCGATGATCTTCCTCAGTTGCCGTAAGAGGTTTTCAGCTGTGTGCGTATTCTGGAAACCGGTGATACAAAGCGTAGCCTGCCTAGGAAAGAGTTGGCGTTTGCGAGATGCTGCTACTGGTGCCGCCGCTGCTGTTCTTGCGGCGGGAGTCCATACATCTACCCAGTGGGCTGTCACAGTCATATAGTCCTGACCCTGCCCTGCTCCACTTGTCCACATGTCCGTGGTTAAGTGGACATTGGGTACAACTGCATTTTTTAGGACACTGGTGAGTCTTTTTCTGACGTCCGTGTACATTCTCGGTATCGCCTGCCTAGAGAAGTGGAACCTAGATGGTATTTGGTAACGGGGGCACACTGCCTCAATAAATTGTCTAGTTCCCTGTGAACTAACGGCGGATACCGGACGCACGTCTAACACCAACATAGTTGTCAAGGCCTCAGTTATCCGCTTTGCAACAGGATGACTGCTGTGATATTTCATCTTCCTCGCAAAGGACTGTTGGACAGTCAATTGCTTGGTGGAAGTAGTAAAAGTGGGCTTACGACTTCCCCTCTGGGATGACCATCGACTCCCAGCAGCAACAACAGCAGCGCCAGCAGCAGTAGGCGTTACACGCAAGGATGCATCGGAGGAATCCCAGGCAGGAGAGGACTCGTCAGAATTGCCAGTGACATGGCATGCAGGACTATTGGCATTCCTGGGGAAGGAGGAAATTGACACTGAGGGAGTTGGTGGGGTGGTTTGCGTGAGCTTGGTTACAAGAGGAAGGGATTTACTGGTCAGTGGACTGCTTCCGCTGTCGCCCAAAGTTTTTGAACTTGTCACTGACTTATTATGAATGCGCTGCAGGTGACGTATAAGGGAGGATGTTCCGAGGTGGTTAACGTTCTAACCCCTACTTATTACAGCTTGACAAAGGCAACACACGGCTTGACAAATGTTGTCCGCATTTCTGGTGAAATACTTCCACACCGAAGAGCTGATTTTTTGGGTATTTTCACCAGGCATGTCAACGGCCCTATTCCTCCCACGGACAACAGGTGTCTCCCCGGGTGCCTGACTTAAACAAACCACCTCACCATCAGAATCCTCCTTGTCAATTTCCTCCCCAGCGCCAGCAACACCCCTATCCTCCTCATCCTGGTGTACTTCAACACTGACATCTTCAATCTGACTATCAGGAACTGGACTGCGGGTGCTCCTTCCAGCACTTGCAGGGGGCGTGCAAATGGTGGAAGGCGCATGCTCTTCACGTCCAGTGTTGGGAAGGTCAGGCATCGCAACCGACACAATTGGACTCTCCTTGTGGATTTGGGATTTCGAAGAACGCACAGTTCTTTCCGGTGCTTTTGCCAGCTTGAGTCTTTTCAGTTTTCTAGCGAGAGGCTGAGTGCTTCCATCCTCATGTGAAGCTGAACCACTAGCCATGAACATAGGCCAGGGCCTCAGCCGTTCCTTGCCACTCCGTGTGGTAAATGGCATATTGGCAAGTTTACGCTTCTCCTCCGACAATTTTATTTTAGATTTTGGAGTCCTTTTTTTTACTGATATTTGGTGTTTTGGATTTTACATGCTTTGTACTATGACATTGGGCATCGGCCTTGGCAGACGACGTTGCTGGCATTTCATCGTCTCGGCCATGACTAGTGGCAGCAGCTTCAGCACGAGGTGGAAGTGGATCTTGATCTTTCCCTAATTTTGGAACCTCAACATTTTTGTTCTCCATATTTTAATAGGCACAACTAAAAGGCACCTCAGGTAAACAATGTAGATGGATGGATACTAGTATACTTATGGATGGACGAGCGACTGCCGACACAGAGGTAGCTACAGCCGTGGACTACCGTACTGTGTCTGCTGCTAATATAGACTGGATGATAATGAGATGAAATCAATATATATATATATATATATATATATATAATATCACTAGTACTGCAGCCGGACAGGTATATATTAGAGATGAGCGGGTTCGGTTTCTCTGAATCCGAACCCGCCAGAACTTCATGTTTTTTTTCACGGGTCCGAGCGACTCGGATCTTCCCGCCTTGCTCGGTTAACCCGAGTGCGCCCGAACGTCATCATGACGCTGTCGGATTCTCGCGAGGCTCGGATTCTATCGCGAGACTCGGATTCTATATAAGGAGCCGCGCGTCGCCGCCATTTTCACACGTGCATTGAGATTGATAGGGAGAGGACGTGGCTGGCGTCCTCTCCATTTAGATTATAAGAGACTGAGAGAGATTTACTGGAGCTGACTAGGAGGAGTACTGTTACTGTAGAAGTGTAGAGACTGAGTGGAGAGAGTTTACTAGTGAGGACAGTGCAGTTTACTTTATAATCCGTTCTCTGCCTGAAAAAAGCGATACACAGCACACAGTGACTCAGTCACATACCATATCTGTGTGCACTGCTCAGGCCAGTGTGCTGCATCATCTATTATCTATATATTATATTTTATATATCTGTCTGACTGCTCAGCTCACACAGCTTATAATTGTGGGGGAGACTGGGGAGCACTACTGCAGTGCCAGTTATAGGTTATCGCAGGAGCCAGGAGTACATAATATATTATATAGTGAGTGACCACCAGACACACAGTGCAGTTTATTTAATATATCCGTTCTCTGCCTGAAAAAAGCGATACACACAGTGACTCAGTCAGTCACATACCATATCTGTGTGCACTGCTCAGGCTCAGGCCAGTGTGCTGCATCATCTATATATATTATATATCTGTCTGACTGCTCAGCTCACACAGCTTATAATTGTGGGGGAGACTGGGGAGCACTACTGCAGTGCCAGTTATAGGTTATAGCAGGAGCCAGGAGTACATAATATTATATTAAAATTAAACAGTGCACACTTTTGCTGCAGGAGTGCCACTGCCAGTGTGACTAGTGACCAGTGACCTGACCACCAGTATATATAATATTAGTAGTATACTATCTCTTTATCAACCAGTCTATATTAGCAGCAGACACAGTACAGTGCGGTAGTTCACGGCTGTGGCTACCTCTGTGTCGGCACTCGGCAGCCCGTCCATAATTGTATATACCACCTAACCGTGGTTTTTTTTTCTTTCTTTATAGTCATACTAGTTACGAGTATACTATCTCTTTATCAACCAGTCTATATTAGCAGCAGACACAGTACAGTGCGGTAGTTCACGGCTGTGGCTACCTCTGTGTCGGCACTCGGCAGCCCGTCCATAATTGTATATACCACCTAACCGTGTTTTTTTTTTCTTTCTTTATACATACATACTAGTTACGAGTATACTATCTCTTTATCAACCAGTCTATATTAGCAGCAGACACAGTACAGTGCGGTAGTTCACGGCTGTGGCTACCTCTGTGTCGGCACTCGGCAGCCCGTCCATAATTGTATATACCACCTAACCGTGGTTTTTTTTTCTTTCTTTATACATACATACTAGTTACGAGTATACTATCTCTTTATCAACCAGTCTATATATTAGCAGCAGACACAGTACAGTGCGGTAGTTCACGGCTGTGGCTACCTCTGTGTCGGCACTCGGCAGCCCGTCCATAATTGTATATACCACCTAACCGTGGTTTTTTTTTCTTTCTTTATACATACATACTAGTTACGAGTATACTATCTCTTTATCAACCAGTCTATATATTAGCAGCAGACACAGTACAGTGCGGTAGTTCACGGCTGTGGCTACCTCTGTGTCGGCACTCGGCAGCCCGTCCATAATTGTATATACCACCTAACCGTGGTTTTTTTTTCTTTCTTTATACATACATACTAGTTACGAGTATACTATCTCTTTATCAACCAGTCTATATATTAGCAGCAGACACAGTACAGTGCGGTAGTTCACGGCTGTGGCTACCTCTGTGTCGGCACTCGGCAGCCCGTCCATAATTGTATATACCACCTAACCGTGGTTTTTTTTTCTTTCTTTATACATACATACTAGTTACGAGTATACTATCTCTTTATCAACCAGTCTATATATTAGCAGCAGACACAGTACAGTGCGGTAGTTCACGGCTGTGGCTACCTCTGTGTCGGCACTCGGCAGCCCGTCCATAATTGTATATACCACCTAACCGTGGTTTTTTTTTCTTTCTTTATACATACATACTAGTTACGAGTATACTATCTCTTTATCAACCAGTCTATATATTAGCAGCAGACACAGTACAGTGCGGTAGTTCACGGCTGTGGCTACCTCTGTGTCGGCACTCGGCAGCCCGTCCATAATTGTATATACCACCTAACCGTGGTTTTTTTTTCTTTCTTTATACATACATACTAGTTACGAGTATACTATCTCTTTATCAACCAGTCTATATATTAGCAGCAGACACAGTACAGTGCGGTAGTTCACGGCTGTGGCTACCTCTGTGTCGGCACTCGGCAGCCCGTCCATAATTGTATATACCACCTAACCGTGGTTTTTTTTTCTTTCTTTATACATACATACTAGTTACGAGTATACTATCTCTTTATCAACCAGTCTATATATTAGCAGCAGACACAGTACAGTGCGGTAGTTCACGGCTGTGGCTACCTCTGTGTCGGCACTCGGCAGCCCGTCCATAATTGTATATACCACCTAACCGTGGTTTTTTTTTTCTTTCTTTATACATACATACTAGTTACGAGTATACTATCTCTTTATCAACCAGTCTATATATTAGCAGCAGACACAGTACAGTGCGGTAGTTCACGGCTGTGGCTACCTCTGTGTCGGCACTCGGCAGCCCGTCCATAATTGTATATACCACCTAACCGTGGTTTTTTTTTCTTTCTTTATACATACATACTAGTTACGAGTATACTATCTCTTTATCAACCAGTCTATATATTAGCAGCAGACACAGTACAGTGCGGTAGTTCACGGCTGTGGCTACCTCTGTGTCGGCACTCGGCAGCCCGTCCATAATTGTATATACCACCTAACCGTGGTTTTTTTTTCTTTCTTTATACATACATACTAGTTACGAGTATACTATCTCTTTATCAACCAGTCTATATATTAGCAGCAGACACAGTACAGTGCGGTAGTTCACGGCTGTGGCTACCTCTGTGTCGGCACTCGGCAGCCCGTCCATAATTGTATATACCACCTAACCGTGGTTTTTTTTTCTTTCTTTATACATACATACTAGTTACGAGTATACTATCTCTTTATCAACCAGTCTATATATTAGCAGCAGACACAGTACAGTGCGGTAGTTCACGGCTGTGGCTACCTCTGTGTCGGCACTCGGCAGCCCGTCCATAATTGTATACTAGTATCCAATCCATCCATCTCCATTGTTTACCTGAGGTGCCTTTTAGTTGTGCCTATTAAAATATGGAGAACAAAAATGTTGAGGTTCCAAAATTAGGGAAAGATCAAGATCCACTTCCACCTCGTGCTGAAGCTGCTGCCACTAGTCATGGCCGAGACGATGAAATGCCAGCAACGTCGTCTGCCAAGGCCGATGCCCAATGTCATAGTACAGAGCATGTCAAATCCAAAACACCAAATATCAGAAAAAAAAGGACTCCAAAACCTAAAATAAAATTGTCGGAGGAGAAGCGTAAACTTGCCAATATGCCATTTACCACACGGAGTGGCAAGGAACGGCTGAGGCCCTGGCCTATGTTCATGGCTAGTGGTTCAGCTTCACATGAGGATGGAAGCACTCAGCCTCTCGCTAGAAAAATGAAAAGACTCAAGCTGGCAAAAGCAGCACAGCAAAGAACTGTGCATTCTTCGAAATCCCAAATCCACAAGGAGAGTCCAATTGTGTCGGTTGCGATGCCTGACCTTCCCAACACTGGACGTGAAGAGCATGCGCCTTCCACCATTTGCACGCCCCCTGCAAGTGCTGGAAGGAGCACCCGCAGTCCAGTTCCTGATAGTCAGATTGAAGGTGTCAGTGTTGAAGTACACCAGGATGAGGAGGATATGGGTGTTGCTGGCGCTGGGGAGGAAATTGACCAGGAGGATTCTGATGGTGAGGTGGTTTGTTTAAGTCAGGCACCCGGGGAGACACCTGTTGTCCGTGGGAGGAATATGGCCGTTGACATGCCAGGTGAAAATACCAAAAAAATCAGCTCTTCGGTGTGGAGGTATTTCACCAGAAATGCGGACAACAGGTGTCAAGCCGTGTGTTCCCTTTGTCAAGCTGTAATAAGTAGGGGTAAGGACGTTAACCACCTCGGAACATCCTCCCTTATACGTCACCTGCAGCGCATTCATAATAAGTCAGTGACAAGTTCAAAAACTTTGGGTGACAGCGGAAGCAGTCCACTGACCAGTAAATCCCTTCCTCTTGTAACCAAGCTCACGCAAACCACCCCACCAACTCCCTCAGTGTCAATTTCCTCCTTCCCCAGGAATGCCAATAGTCCTGCAGGCCATGTCACTGGCAATTCTGACGAGTCCTCTCCTGCCTGGGATTCCTCCGATGCATCCTTGCGTGTAACGCCTACTGCTGCTGGCGCTGCTGTTGTTGCCGCTGGGAGTCGATGGTCATCCCAGAGGGGAAGTCGTAAGCCCACTTGTACTACTTCCAGTAAGCAATTGACTGTTCAACAGTCCTTTGCGAGGAAGATGAAATATCACAGCAGTCATCCTACTGCAAAGCGGATAACTGAGGCCTTGACAACTATGTTGGTGTTAGACGTGCGTCCGGTATCCGCCGTTAGTTCACAGGGAACTAGACAATTTATTGAGGCAGTGTGCCCCCGTTACCAAATACCATCTAGGTTCCACTTCTCTAGGCAGGCGATACCGAGAATGTACACGGACGTCAGAAAAAGACTCACCAGTGTCCTAAAAAATGCAGTTGTACCCAATGTCCACTTAACCACGGACATGTGGACAAGTGGAGCAGGGCAGGGTCAGGACTATATGACTGTGACAGCCCACTGGGTAGATGTATGGACTCCCGCCGCAAGAACAGCAGCGGCGGCACCAGTAGCAGCATCTCGCAAACGCCAACTCTTTCCTAGGCAGGCTACGCTTTGTATCACCGCTTTCCAGAATACGCACACAGCTGAAAACCTCTTACGGCAACTGAGGAAGATCATCGCGGAATGGCTTACCCCAATTGGACTCTCCTGTGGATTTGTGGCATCGGACAACGCCAGCAATATTGTGTGTGCATTAAATATGGGCAAATTCCAGCACGTCCCATGTTTTGCACATACCTTGAATTTGGTGGTGCAGAATTTTTTTAAAAACGACAGGGGCGTGCAAGAGATGCTGTCGGTGACCAGAAAAATTGCGGGACACTTTCGGCGTACAGGCACCACGTACAGAAGACTGGAGCACCACCAAAAACTACTGAACCTGCCCTGCCATCATCTGAAGCAAGAAGTGGTAACGAGGTGGAATTCAACCCTCTATATGCTTCAGAGGTTGGAGGAGCAGCAAAAGGCCATTCAAGCCTATACAATTGAGCACGATATAGGAGGTGGAATGCACCTGTCTCAAGTGCAGTGGAGAATGATTTCAACGTTGTGCAAGGTTCTGATGCCCTTTGAACTTGCCACACGTGAAGTCAGTTCAGACACTGCCAGCCTGAGTCAGGTCATTCCCCTCATCAGGCTTTTGCAGAAGAAGCTGGAGGCATTGAAGAAGGAGCTAAAAGGGAGCGATTCCGCTAGGCATGTGGGACTTGTGGATGCAGCCCTTAATTCGCTTAACAAGGATTCACGGGTGGTCAATCTGTTGAAATCAGAGCACTACATTTTGGCCACCGTGCTCGATCCTAGATTTAAAGCCTACCTTGGATCTCTCTTTCCGGCAGACACAAGTCTGCTGGGGTTGAAAGACCTGCTGGTGACAAAATTGTCAAGTCAAGCGGAACGCGACCTGTCAACATCTCCTCCTTCACATTCTCCCGCAACTGGGGGTGCGAGGAAAAGGCTCAGAATTCCGAGCCCACCCGCTGGCGGTGATGCAGGGCAGTCTGGAGCGACTGCTGATGCTGACATCTGGTCCGGACTGAAGGACCTGACAACGATTACGGACATGTCGTCTACTGTCACTGCATATGATTCTCTCAACATTGATAGAATGGTGGAGGATTATATGAGTGACCGCATCCAAGTAGGCACGTCACACAGTCCGTACTTATACTGGCAGGAAAAAGAGGCAATTTGGAGGCCCTTGCACAAACTGGCTTTATTCTACCTAAGTTGCCCTCCCACAAGTGTGTACTCCGAAAGAGTGTTTAGTGCCGCCGCTCACCTTGTCAGCAATCGGCGTACGAGGTTACATCCAGAAAATGTGGAGAAGATGATGTTCATTAAAATGAATTATAATCAATTCCTCCGCGGAGACATTGACCAGCAGCAATTGCCTCCACAAAGTACACAGGGAGCTGAGATGGTGGATATCAGTGGGGACGAATTGATAATCTGTGAGGAGGGGGATGTACACGGTGATATATCGGAGGGTGAAGATGAGGTGGACATCTTGCCTCTGTAGAGCCAGTTTGTGCAAGGAGAGATTAATTGCTTCTTTTTTTGGGGGGGTCCAAACCAACCCGTCATATCAGTCACAGTCGTGTGGCAGACCCTGTCACTGAAATGATGGGTTGGTTAAAGTGTGCATGTCCTGTTTTGTTTATACAACATAAGGGTGGGTGGGAGGGCCCAAGGACAATTCCATCTTGCACCTCTTTTTTCTTTTCTTTTTCTTTGCGTCATGTGCTGTTTGGGGAGGGTTTTTTGGAAGGGCCATCCTGCGTGACACTGCAGTGCCACTCCTAGATGGGCCCGGTGTTTGTGTCGGCCACTAGGGTCGCTAATCTTACTCACACAGCTACCTCATTGCGCCTCTTTTTTTCTTTGCGTCATGTGCTGTTTGGGGAGGGTTTTTTGGAAGGGACATCCTGCGTGACACTGCAGTGCCACTCCTAGATGGGCCCGGTGTTTGTGTCGGCCACTAGGGTCGCTTATCTTACTCACACAGCGACCTCGGTGCAAATTTTAGGACTAAAAATAATATTGTGAGGTGTGAGGTATTCAGAATAGACTGAAAATGAGTGTAAATTATGGTTTTTGAGGTTAATAATACTTTGGGATCAAAATGACCCCCAAATTCTATGATTTAAGCTGTTTTTTAGTGTTTTTTGAAAAAAACACCCGAATCCAAAACACACCCGAATCCGACAAAAAAAATTCGGTGAGGTTTTGCCAAAACGCGTTCGAACCCAAAACACGGCCGCGGAACCGAACCCAAAACCAAAACACAAAACCCGAAAAATTTCAGGCGCTCATCTCTAGTATATATATTTATTATGTAATGACTGATGACGGACCTGCTGGACACTGTCAGCTCAGCAGCACCGCAGACTGCTACAGTAAGCTACTATAGTAGTATGTATAAAGAAGAAAGAAAAAAAAAACACGTGTAGGTGGTATACAATTATGGATTGACGAGCGACTGCCGACACAGAGGTAGCTACAGCCGTGGACTACCGTACTGTGTCTGCTGCTAATATAGACTGGATGATAAGGAGATGAAATCAATATATATATATATATATATATATATATATAATATCACTAGTACTGCAGCCGGACAGGTATATATATTTATTATGTAATGACTGATGACGGACCTGCTGGACACTGTCAGCTCAGCAGCACCGCAGACTGCTACAGTAAGCTACTATAGTAGTATGTATAAAGAAGAAAGGAAAAAAAAAACCACGGGTAGGTGGTATACAATTATGGATGGACGAGCGACTGCCAACACAGAGGTAGCTACAGCCGTGGACTACCGTACTGTGTCTGCTGCTAATATAGACTGGATGATAAGGAGATGAAATCAATATATATATATATATATAAGTATGGTATGTAGGCGGCACTCGTGGACTTAATTCAAATAAGAAACCCGGACACTCCTGGGTTGAATACAACGTTTCGGATTTATTATCCTTCGTCAGGTATATAACAAATGCAAGAAATCAAGCTTACCTTTATGCAGTTAAGAAACACCAAGTGAAAGTGAAAGTAAGTGCAAAAACACTCCCCATGCTGCTGCTGCTGACGTCATCACCAATAGACGGCGCCTGAGCAGTGACTGGGACAAAGTGAAAATGAAAGTGAAAGTAAAAACCGTTACCATGGTTACAATGATACATTGTACAAACGGACATTACTACAAATGATCTTACAGCAATACTACAAAAAATAGCAACATAACCATTATAAGAAACAATTAAAGGAAATCATTTCATTCAGTCCATGCGGGGAAACGGTATTCAAAAGATGTATCCATTTAATTTCTAACTGCAGAAGGATCTTTTCTCTATCACCCCCCCTGATATCTTCCTTGACATGGTCCAACATCATGTAGCGTAATGAGGAGAGACTGTGCTTGCAAGTTTTAAAATGTTTGGCAACAGGCTGATCTACGTTTTTCCCTTCCAATATCTGCTTAATGGCACTGCGGTGTTGTGCCATTCTTTCTTTGAACTGGCACACCGTTTTGCCTATGTAATATAAGCTGCAAGGGCACCTAATGCAGTAGATCACATATTTGCTGGTGCAAGTAAAAACATGTTTTAATTTGATCTGTTTACCACTATGTGGATGCCTGATATAATTGCCGGTGTCCAGATAGGTGCAAGTAGTGCAACCTAAGCACCTGTAGTTTCCTGGTTTTTTAGTCATGAAGTGTTTAGGATATGTGGGTGACATGTTAGCAATGTCAACATGTATCACATGGTCCCCGATGTTTTTACCCCTTGTATAACAAGGTAGTAACGCACTTTCAGACAATTCTGCAAGGTCTGGGTCTGCTTGGACTACTGGCCAAACCCTTTTAGCGGTACTGACAATGGTCTTAGTAGATACCGTGTAATTGTTGTCCCAAATCATGGTAGTGTCTATTTTATTAGGTTTGGGACAGGTGATATTCTTTACTTTAGGTGCTTTGAGTGCCTTAATTTTAGCTGATTGTAAATCCTTGTTGCTGTACCCCCTTTCTAGAAATTTTTTAGTCATAAGTTCCATTTTATTCACCTCATCAACAGGATCACTGCAAATGCGGTGAACCCGTAAGAATTGCGAATAGGGGAGACCTCTTTTAAGGGAGCTCGGATGGTGGCTGGAGGCATGCAGCATATTGTTGCAATCAGTGGGTTTCTGGTAAATAGATGTACTGAAGTCAACACCACGTATTTTTACCTCTACATCTAAAAAATGTATGTTTTCCTTTTGAATGTTCCACGTAAACTTGATGTGTCTGTCCCTAGTGTTGGCCAGTGACATCATATTAGTGAATTCCTCCTCTGTGCCCCTCCATAGGAGGAACACGTCGTCTATATATCTTGTATATAGGGGTATGAGATTGGCCAGGTCCTGGTCATCAAAGAACAATTGGTGTTCAACTAGAAACATGAAAGCATTCGCGTAGGTTGGTGCGACACAAGATCCCATCGCACAACCCCGGGTCTGCAGGAAAAATTCATTGTTAAAAATAAAATAATTTCTCTCCAAAACCAACCTCAAAAGTTGCAAGAAAAAATCCACATTAGGACCAAGATAGAGGGTGTTATTGGTAATCAAACTTCGTACAGCCTCGAGTCCCCTGTCATGAGGAATACTAGTGTATAGGCTTACTACATCAATAGTGCCTAGCCAGCAGTCTTCAGGTATAACACCAAAAGATCTGAGTTTATGCAAAAACATTGTCGTGTCTTTCAGATATGTAGATTGATTCTGAACTACCGGCTGGAGGTAAAAGTCAAGATATTTGGATACTTGATAGTACAAGGAGTCCCTGGCAGACACAATGGGTCTGCCAGGTGGCTTCTCACTGTTTTTATGCAATTTGGGAAGCATATTGAATACGGGTACCCGTGGATAATTACAACACAAAGCATTCTTTACAGATTCAGTAATATGTCCAGCCTCAACCGCAGACAGCAAGACATCCTCAAGCTCCCTTAGATACATAGCAGTGGGATCAGCCTCTAGCTTGGTATACACATTATCATCACATAACTGTCTGTAAGCTTCATCTCTATAATCACATAAGTCTTGCACCACAATGCCCCCACCTTTATCGGCAGGGCGTATTGTTATGTCATTACAGGTCGCAAGATCACGCAATGCCTGCCATTCAGCAGGTGATAAATTCATGGTGCTAGTGACATTTTCTTTTTCACATAAATCAATACAATTAGTGACAGTTCTAGTGAAAGCTTTTATGGCTGTGTTGGAAGAATAGGGGTCAAAGTTAGATTTTGCCAAAGGGAGACCAAAGCGAGCTGCAAAAACAACAAAGAAATGATATATAATTTATCATCACGCACATTGACTGACATTGAGACTGCCGATAAAGGTGGGGGCATTGTGGTGCAAGACTTATGTGATTATAGAGATGAAGCTTACAGACAGTTATGTGATGATAATGTGTATACCAAGCTAGAGGCTGATCCCACTGCTATGTATCTAAGGGAGCTTGAGGATGTCTTGCTGTCTGCGGTTGAGGCTGGACATATTACTGAATCTGTAAAGAATGCTTTGTGTTGTAATTATCCACGGGTACCCGTATTCAATATGCTTCCCAAATTGCATAAAAACAGTGAGAAGCCACCTGGCAGACCCATTGTGTCTGCCAGGGACTCCTTGTACTATCAAGTATCCAAATATCTTGACTTTTACCTCCAGCCGGTAGTTCAGAATCAATCTACATATCTGAAAGACACGACAATGTTTTTGCATAAACTCAGATCTTTTGGTGTTATACCTGAAGACTGCTGGCTAGGCACTATTGATGTAGTAAGCCTATACACTAGTATTCCTCATGACAGGGGACTCGAGGCTGTACGAAGTTTGATTACCAATAACACCCTCTATCTTGGTCCTAATGTGGATTTTTTCTTGCAACTTTTGAGGTTGGTTTTGGAGAGAAATTATTTTATTTTTAACAATGAATTTTTCCTGCAGACCCGGGGTTGTGCGATGGGATCTTGTGTCGCACCAACCTACGCGAATGCTTTCATGTTTCTAGTTGAACACCAATTGTTCTTTGATGACCAGGACCTGGCCAATCTCATACCCCTATATACAAGATATATAGACGACGTGTTCCTCCTATGGAGGGGCACAGAGGAGGAATTCACCAATATGATGTCACTGGCCAACACTAGGGACAGACACATCAAGTTTACGTGGAACATTGAAAAGGAAAACATACATTTTTTAGATGTAGAGGTAAAAATACGTGGTGTTGACTTCAGTACATCTATTTACCAGAAACCCACTGATTGCAACAATATGCTGCATGCCTCCAGCCACCATCCGAGCTCCCTTAAAAGAGGTCTCCCCTATTCGCAATTCTTACGGGTTCACCGCATTTGCAGTGATCCTGTTGATGAGGTGAATAAAATGGAACTTATGACTAAAAAATTTCTAGAAAGGGGGTACAGCAACAAGGATTTACAATCAGCTAAAATTAAGGCACTCAAAGCACCTAAAGTAAAGAATATCACCTGTCCCAAACCTAATAAAATAGACACTACCATGATTTGGGTCAACAATTACACGGTATCTACTAAGACCATTGTCAGTACCGCTAAAAGGGTTTGGCCAGTAGTCCAAGCAGACCCAGACCTTGCAGAATTGTCTGAAAGTGCGTTACTACCTTGTTATACAAGGGGTAAAAACATCGGGGACCATGTGATACATGTTGACATTGCTAACATGTCACCCACATATCCTAAACACTTCATGACTAAAAAACCAGGAAACTACAGGTGCTTAGGTTGCACTACTTGCACCTATCTGGACACCGGCAATTATATCAGGCATCCACATAGTGGTAAACAGATCAAATTAAAACATGTTTTTACTTGCACCAGCAAATATGTGATCTACTGCATTAGGTGCCCTTGCAGCTTATATTACATAGGCAAAACGGTGTGCCAGTTCAAAGAAAGAATGGCACAACACCGCAGTGCCATTAAGCAGATATTGGAAGGGAAAAACGTAGATCAGCCTGTTGCCAAACATTTTAAAACTTGCAAGCACAGTCTCTCCTCATTACGCTACATGATGTTGGACCATGTCAAGGAAGATATCAGGGGGGGTGATAGAGGAAAGATCCTTCTGCAGTTAGAAATTAAATGGATACATCTTTTGAATACCGTTTCCCCGCATGGACTGAATGAAATGATTTCCTTTAATTGTTTCTTATAATGGTTATGTTGCTATTTTTTGTAGTATTGCTGTAAGATCATTTGTAGTAATGTCCGTTTGTACAATGTATCATTGTAACCATGGTAACGGTTTTTACTTTCACTTTCATTTTCACTTTGTCCCAGTCACTGCTCAGGCGCCGTCTATTGGTGATGACGTCAGCAGCAGCAGCATGGGGAGTGTTTTTGCACTTACTTTCACTTTCACTTGGTGTTTCTTAACTGCATAAAGGTAAGCTTGATTTCTTGCATTTGTTATATACCTGACGAAGGATAATAAATCCGAAACGTTGTATTCAACCCAGGAGTGTCCGGGTTTCTTATTTGAATTAAGTCCACGAGTGCCGCCTACATACCATACTTATATCAAACTCAGAAGGAAGGCACCGGGCAAGATGTCTACATTTATTTGGCGGAGTGCCGAGTGTATCTTTACTCTACTATAGGTTGGACTGCCATATCCACACCATTGCTAAGGCAACCGCACTTCTTTGAACCAAGTGGGTCAGTATATTTTCTTTGATTTTATCCTGCACCTGACCGCACATCATGGATACGATACCAGAGGACGTTCCAGGATACAGAGCAACTACACTACTAACCGGGGAAATTCTATCCTTATCTGATATTGATGCCAACAGGATCCTGATTACAGACAAGCTGGCACAAACTACTGGAGTCAAAACCAGTGAACAAATCTATACTGATTTTCTGAGACTCAGAAACAGGGAAACTGATTTCTACCTACATGGAGTATGCTTATCGGACTATTTTCGGGAGAAAAAAATCCCCAGGGGCTTTCGCATTAAAAACATGCCCACCATTGGACGCTTCAACACAGATTTCTGTCGGAAATGGGCAGCCGTTTTAAATAAAGCCTCGTTTGACTTAATGCTGCTCGTCATTGAAGAATCCACAAGGGAGTTAGCCATCACCAGAGAGAAAATTAAAACTCTGGAGCAGAACAGCCTGGATGCTCTGATCTCAGATACTTCTGTGGACTGGATCGCTAAATTAAACACAGAGGTAGAAAAATACAGATCTGAATTAATTCAATTTAAAACCAAAAAATTGGCTACTGTCAATAGAGACTATGATGAGAACCGGGTATACTACTGGGCGAATCCGCAACCGGGCGGACGGAGACCATACCGCAGGAGGTTCAATAAATTTAATAAACAATCTGGACGATCATCTCAAGATACTGACACCTCCAGTGGAACTTCTCACAGTGAAGCAGAACTACCAAGCACCAGTCGCACCAATTCCAGAGGTCGTTCCCCTTTAGGGGTAAAAACGAGAGCAAAGGAGGACGGCGCAGAAGACAAAGAACCAGACGTGGCGGCCAATGCCAAAGGGAGACCAAAGCGAGCTGCAAAAACAACAAAGAAATGATATATAATTTATCATCACGCACATTGACTGACATTGAGACTGCGGTGTTGAGTAAAGGTTTGAATTTTGTTCCGACTAACCCCCATAATAGTCTCAAAAGCAAAGTTGATCTGAGTCGCCTTAACAGGCAACTGAGACTGAAAGAATTCTTTAGTAAAAATGACTCTGATAAACCTTTAACTAAAATTGATAAACCAGCATGTCCTGTTAAACCAAAATCTAACTTTGACCCCTATTCTTCCAACACAGCCATAAAAGCTTTCACTAGAACTGTCACTAATTGTATTGATTTATGTGAAAAAGAAAATGTCACTAGCACCATGAATTTATCACCTGCTGAATGGCAGGCATTGCGTGATCTTGCGACCTGTAATGACATAACAATACGCCCTGCCGATAAAGGTGGGGGCATTGTGGTGCAAGACTTATGTGATTATAGAGATGAAGCTTACAGACAGTTATGTGATGATAATGTGTATACCAAGCTAGAGGCTGATCCCACTGCTATGTATCTAAGGGAGCTTGAGGATGTCTTGCTGTCTGCGGTTGAGGCTGGACATATTACTGAATCTGTAAAGAATGCTTTGTGTTGTAATTATCCACGGGTACCCGTATTCAATATGCTTCCCAAATTGCATAAAAACAGTGAGAAGCCACCTGGCAGACCCATTGTGTCTGCCAGGGACTCCTTGTACTATCAAGTATCCAAATATCTTGACTTTTACCTCCAGCCGGTAGTTCAGAATCAATCTACATATCTGAAAGACACGACAATGTTTTTGCATAAACTCAGATCTTTTGGTGTTATACCTGAAGACTGCTGGCTAGGCACTATTGATGTAGTAAGCCTATACACTAGTATTCCTCATGACAGGGGACTCGAGGCTGTACGAAGTTTGATTACCAATAACACCCTCTATCTTGGTCCTAATGTGGATTTTTTCTTGCAACTTTTGAGGTTGGTTTTGGAGAGAAATTATTTTATTTTTAACAATGAATTTTTCCTGCAGACCCGGGGTTGTGCGATGGGATCTTGTGTCGCACCAACCTACGCGAATGCTTTCATGTTTCTAGTTGAACACCAATTGTTCTTTGATGACCAGGACCTGGCCAATCTCATACCCCTATATACAAGATATATAGACGACGTGTTCCTCCTATGGAGGGGCACAGAGGAGGAATTCACTAATATGATGTCACTGGCCAACACTAGGGACAGACACATCAAGTTTACGTGGAACATTGAAAAGGAAAACATACATTTTTTAGATGTAGATGTAAAAATACGTGGTGTTGACTTCAGTACATCTATTTACCAGAAACCCACTGATTGCAACAATATGCTGCATGCCTCCAGCCACCATCCGAGCTCCCTTAAAAGAGGTCTCCCCTATTCGCAATTCTTACGGGTTCACCGCATTTGCAGTGATCCTGTTGATGAGGTGAATAAAATGGAACTTATGACTAAAAAATTTCTAGAAAGGGGGTACAGCAACAAGGATTTACAATCAGCTAAAATTAAGGCACTCAAAGCACCTAAAGTAAAGAATATCACCTGTCCCAAACCTAATAAAATAGACACTACCATGATTTGGGTCAACAATTACACGGTATCTACTAAGACCATTGTCAGTACCGCTAAAAGGGTTTGGCCAGTAGTCCAAGCAGACCCAGACCTTGCAGAATTGTCTGAAAGTGCGTTACTACCTTGTTATACAAGGGGTAAAAACATCGGGGACCATGTGATACATGTTGACATTGCTAACATGTCACCCACATATCCTAAACACTTCATGACTAAAAAACCAGGAAACTACAGGTGCTTAGGTTGCACTACTTGCACCTATCTGGACACCGGCAATTATATCAGGCATCCACATAGTGGTAAACAGATCAAATTAAAACATGTTTTTACTTGCACCAGCAAATATGTGATCTACTGCATTAGGTGCCCTTGCAGCTTATATTACATAGGCAAAACGGTGTGCCAGTTCAAAGAAAGAATGGCACAACACCGCAGTGCCATTAAGCAGATATTGGAAGGGAAAAACGTAGATCAGCCTGTTGCCAAACATTTTAAAACTTGCAAGCACAGTCTCTCCTCATTACGCTACATGATGTTGGACCATGTCAAGGAAGATATCAGGGGGGGTGATAGAGGAAAGATCCTTCTGCAGTTAGAAATTAAATGGATACATCTTTTGAATACCGTTTCCCCGCATGGACTGAATGAAATGATTTCCTTTAATTGTTTCTTATAATGGTTATGTTGCTATTTTTTGTAGTATTGCTGTAAGATCATTTGTAGTAATGTCCGTTTGTACAATGTATCATTGTAACCATGGTAACGGTTTTTACTTTCACTTTCATTTTCACTTTGTCCCAGTCACTGCTCAGGCGCCGTCTATTGGTGATGACGTCAGCAGCAGCAGCATGGGGAGTGTTTTTGCACTTACTTTCACTTTCACTTGGTGTTTCTTAACTGCATAAAGGTAAGCTTGATTTCTTGCATTTGTTATATACCTGACGAAGGATAATAAATCCGAAACGTTGTATTCAACCCAGGAGTGTCCGGGTTTCTTATTTGAATTAAGTCCACGAGTGCCGCCTACATACCATACTTATATCAAACTCAGAAGGAAGGCACCGGGCAAGATGTCTACATTTATTTGGCGGAGTGCCGAGTGTATCTTTACTCTATATATATATATATATATAATATCACTAGTACTGCAGCCGGACAGGTATATATATTTATTATGTAATGACTGATGACGGACCTGCTGGACACTGTCAGCTCAGCAGCACCGCAGACTGCTACAGTAAGCTACTATAGTAGTATGTATAAAGAAGAAAGAAAAAAAAAACCACGGGTAGGTGGTATACAATTATGGATGGACGAGCGACTGCCGACACAGAGGTAGCTACAGCCGTGGACTACCGTACTGTGTCTGCTGCTAATATAGACTGGATGATAAGGAGATGAAATCAATATATATATATAATATCACTAGTACTGCAGCCGGACAGGTATATATATTTATTATGTAATGACTGATGACGGACCTGCTGGACACTGTCAGCTCAGCAGCACCGCAGACTGCTACAGTAAGCTACTATAGTAGTATGTATAAAGAAGAAAGAAAAAAAAAACACGGGTAGGTGGTATACAATTATGGATGGACGAGCGACTGCCGACACAGAGGTAGCTACAGCCGTGGACTACCGTACTGTGTCTGCTGCTAATATAGACTGGATGATAATGAGATGAAATCAATATATATATATATAATATCACTAGTACTGCAGCCGGACAGGTATATATATTTATTATGTAATGACTGATGACGGACCTGCTGGACACAGTCAGCTCAGCAGCACCGCAGACTGCTACAGTAAGCTACTATAGTAGTATGTATAAAGAAGAAAGAAAAAAAAAAAACCACGGGTAGGTGGTATACAATATTATATATATAGTATATACAATTTTATATATATATATATATATATATATATATATATATATTAAACTGGTGGTGACTGGTGGTCAGGTCATTGGTCACACTATCAGCAACTTGCAAGTAGTACTCCTAAGCAGACAATCACAATATATATTATACTGGTGGTCAGTGTGGTCACAATGGCAGTGTGGCACTCTGGCAGCAAAAGTGTGCACTGTACGTTATATGTACTCCTGAGTCCTGCTCTCAGACTCTAACTGCTCCCCACTGTCAGTGTCTCCCCCACAAGTCAGATAATATACAGTCACACTATCTATCACTTCAGCAAGTAACTAGTACTCCTCCTAATGCTCCCCAAAATTACTACTGTGTCTCTCTCTACTGTCTCACTCTCTTCTCTATAAACGGAGAGGACGCCAGCCACGTCCTCTCCCTATGAATCTCAATGCACGTGTGAAAATGGCGGCGACGCGCGGCTCCTTATATAGAATCCGAGTATCGCGATAGAATCCGAGCCTCGCGAGAATCCGACAGCGGGATGATGACGTTCGGGCGCGCTCGGGTTAACCGAGCAAGGCGGGAAGATCCGAGTCGCTCGGCCCCGTGTAAAAAAACATGAAGTTCGGGCGGGTTCGGATTCCGAGGAACCGAACCCGCTCATCCCTACTTACCATACTATCCCTTTAAATTGGGACACTCATAGATTACACAGGTTCTATAACTGACTTAAACCAGCTGAAATGCAGGCTTGAAGTCAGCCAGCCACAGATCCTGTGTAATTTATAAGTGTCCCGGTTTAAAAGAATAGTATGGTAAGCCTAGATAAGTGCCACTATAGTACATCTATCTCTACGTGGGCAAGCTGTAATGGTTGGGAGAAAGGGCCCACAAATTCAGGCACCCTAGACATTTTCCTAATTGTGATGCTGGCAAGGCCGTAATTAGGGGTGTGCCACCAGTGCCTCCACACAGATTGCATGTCTCTGTGGGCAACACCGTTAATGTCCCAAAACCTAGTTTTTGGCTAGCAGGTAGCCAGTATTGCTGCGGCAGTGCTCTCTGTAGGGTTCTTTGGACGCTGCAGGCAGGCACCGTGCCATATGTACAGCTGCTTGAAATGTCTTTAAGATGCTTTGGGGACTGCTGCACTTTTGGGTTTATTGGCCCTGCTCCCCTATGCGTGAGGTTATGCGCAAAGGGGGTGGGGCTGGCATTGGTCACCGCAAAGCCCTGTTACAGCACTGAATGCCGTCTCTAGTCCCTTTAAATAGTATTTGGATAGCTAACACATTCATAACATATATGTGGCTCTTCATATATAAGTACTTGGACAACACTGCACTACACTCTCTTGATAAATATTGGTCCACTAATAGTTACGTCCTATCCTCCTGCTCTTTGTAGGGCACTGTCTAGCAAATATTGCTAAATAATATAATTTAGGATATTTTTTATTTATATGTTCTCCCCATGTTTGCAGGGACTGTTATGAATTACTAAATATTCTCTTTAAATCACTGCGTAGCTTGTGTGCACTATGGCCCTCATTCCGAGTTGTTCGCTCACTAGACGCTTTTCGCAGCAGTGCACACGCTAAGCTGTCGCCCTCTGGGAGTGAATCTTAGCTTAGCAGAATTGTGAACGAAGTATTCGCAATATTGCAAAAAGATTTTTCTTTGCAGTTTCTGAGTAGCTCGAGACTTACTCTTCCAGTGCGATCAGTTCAGTGCTTGTCGTTCCTGGTTTGACGTCACAAACACACCCAGCATTCGCCCAGACACTCCCCCGTTTCTCCAGCCACTCCCGCGTTTTTCCCAGAAACGGCAGCGTTTTTTCACACACTCCCATAAAACGCCCAGTTTCCGCCCAGAAACACCCACTTCCTGTCAATCACACTACGATCAGCAGAACGAAGAAAAAACTCGGAATGACCACCTATATAAATAACTATTGATAGATACATAAATGTTCCACAACACAATTATGTTATTAATACAACTGATTTAGAATACAGGATACAGAAACAATACCCATCCTTTGCTTCTCCCAATGTATGAGAGTATACAGTGGTGTTACAATTTACATAATCATCACTTTGCAATTTACACAAGGGTTTCTGTTGCATCTTCACGCCCCCTCTGCCAGGTCTATTTGCCCACTTTAACCCCTCCGGCTCAGACCAGTTGTGTATGGTCAATAGTACAAGTCGTGGGTTGAGAAAAACATGCAATGCAAAAAGACAAGCATGTGTAGTAACAGAAAATTACGCAACTTCTGTTTATGTTCAGCTCCAAATAAGGCCCAACGTTTGTTGTTACAAAAAGTAGATGGTGCTATCTGAAAATCACATAAAGGTAGGATGGGTAGAGAGGACTTTGAAAACATTCTAATGCCAGAAGCTGAATATCTGACCATATTTATTCATGATGCCTCAAATTAATGACCGTGCTTTGCTATAATTTCTGCTAATTTGTTCTGCTTCTTAAATTATGCTTGAGCAGCTGAATTTTCTGCCGTGTCAGTTCAAATTCTGATTTCTTGTCTGTAACTTTTGGCAGCTCCCGCTGGGTGGTACAGATTCACAGGGTGCCAAAATAATCCCCAAACCATTTCTTTCCATGTACTGGCATAAGAAATTGTAGTAACAGTTTGTGCTCCCTTTTCCTTGTTACTGACATAACATTGTTTAAGTGTTATTATTACAACACATGGGCATAAACACATTGGACCTTATACCTTCAATATTATTTCATGACACAAACAGAATTGTACCCCTACCTCAGCTGGCTATGTATGTTTCTAGTAATTTCTGCTTATTGTTCTTTCTAATTTGGTTTTAGCGATACTATATATTTTGCATGTTATTAATTCTTGTTAGGTTCAAGCTCAGAAGCTTTGTCTGCTGTTTGTTTATCTAGGTGTTGGACACAGAGGATCGGTACCCGAAGATAAGACAGACAGATGTTCTTCTTTTGTGTCTAGTTGCCATGGTAATGCTTTTGATGGATATCAACAGGTTTCTATGGCAACTAATTGAACATTGAAATCACTAACAACATTAGACCTCTGATGCAGTAACTAGACATATATTTATGTTTTATTTGAATATAAAGGATTTTTGTAAACATTCAGGGACCTATTTGTCCACGCCTCCTAGCCCTTAAAGGATTAGAGCAAGATTTATTTTCATTGCTATTTAACGATACTGTAATGCAGGAGATAATGAGAGATGTCTCAGGTATTCAGTACAAATTTGCAGCAGGGACATCAATATGGGCCGCTAAAGAAGCTGCAAAGCTTATTCCGGATAGCTGCTGCCATGTGTAGATAGAGTTACCAGCTCCTACTTATAATGAAATACCAACCAGAAAGTGATCACTTTACCCTTGATAGCAGCAGTACTGAATATTTTGTATTGCTGCAGTGCTTACAGTATCGATACAGAAGGCTGTACCGCTGCAATTTAGTAAAATAGCCCGCCCCCTGTGCAATATATAGCAGGAATGGGAGGGCTACAAAGTCATGAAATAATATTTGCCGGTAACAGAAAACTCTGTGAAAGGCTCCATTGCAACCAAGTCGCAATTCTGTATTGTGCGTGCATTTCTGAGAGGCTGCGCATGCCCTGTAACACCTTTTCCTTTCATCAAACTTTACATGCAGTCAATAACTTGGCAAATGCCCAGTAATTGTCCTCTTAACCATACACACAAGACACATTCCCACTATACTCCGTACACTGCGTGGAATAAGCATACTGAGATGGCGTTATGTTTTTTCCTACACTGTGAGAAGCAGAAATTTTCTCACTTTGACAAACTGCACCTCTTTATAGTTGCCATAGCAGGTTATGGAAATTGTAGTATAATGTAAAATGGAGAGTAATTCCCTTTTGTTAAGTATGCCGTGAAAAGGAATTATCATTGCTTGATAACTAGGCTAGTCTGTTATCTCTGAAAGCTCCTCCCTTCCTTCCATGTAGTAAATACGCTTTGCACATGCTATGCCAGATAACCGAGTACGCACAGTGAATAAGCCAGGACAGACCCGACTCCCAAGATATATAGAAAAGATAGCTATCACATTAATCATACTTATCTGCTATGTATGTCTTCTCTCCAGAAGCACTGAGTGGAGACCCTGATTGCAGCTTTGGGGGTCATGGTCATGATGTCATTAAGCCCTACCTCCATACCAACAAAATAGTATACCATGAGTCACGGGTCTGTGATGAAGGGGCGGGGTTATATGACATGATTTCCAGTTATTGTCACCCCATTCTGCCCACTTCCCTGTGAAGTGGGCAGGAGGCAGGAGGGGTACACACTCTTCCAGGGGTGCAGGGAACTGGTAAAAAAAAAAAAAAGGGAGTTCCCCGTAATTTCCAAGAGAATAGGAAAATATGACATTAGTAGTATATTCTCTTCACTGGGACAGAATTTTATAGGGGGTGCTGTCCCGGCATAAGTTTACTGATAATTTGGTCCAATGTTTGTTGCAATGCAACCACCAAAATAGCAGGGCAAAGACAAATTCCTAGTATATGCAAGTATACCTGGCCAATAAAGCTGATTCTGATTTTAAAGCTATACTTGTCTACTGACTTGGAATGACCGGGACACTACGGGCTCCCTATTCACATCATCTTGGCCACTCCCAGGGCCGGACTACCCATCTGGCACTTCTGACATATGCCAGAAGGGCCGATAGTATGGTGAGCCAGTCCGGTCACACAGAGAGCCAGGAATGCCGTGCGCAGCACAGCTTCCAGCTCTCTCTTTTGACAATTCCAGAGTGCTTTTGTGCTGCTCACTAATACTAGTACAGTGTCTTGTGCTGCATCGTGCTGCTCAGTGTCAGTTCTCCGTAGTATCATCAGTGCTCAGTATCATCAGTAGTGATGAGCACCGGAAATTTTTCGGGTTTTGTGTTTTGGTTTTGGGTTCGGTTCCGCGGCCGTGTTTTGGGTTCGAACGCGTTTTGGCAAAACCTCACCGAATTTTTTTTGTCGGATTCGGGTGTGTTTTGGATTCGGGTGTTTTTTTCAAAAAACCCTAAAAAACAGCTTAAATCATAGAATTTGGGGGTCATTTTGATCCCAAAGTATTATTAACCTCAATAACCATAATTTCCACTCATTTTCAGTCTATTCTGAACACCTCACACCTCACAATATTATTTTTAGTCCTAAAATTTGCACCAAGTCGCTGGATGGCTAAGCTAAGCGACCCAAGTGGCCGACACAAACACCTGGCCCATCTAGGAGTGGCACTGCAGTGACACGCAGGATGGCCCTTCCAAAAAACACTCCCCAAACAGCACATGATGCAAAGAAAAAAAGAGGCGCAATGAGGTAGCTGTGTGAGTAAGCTAAGCGACCCTAGTGGCCGACACAAACACCTGGCCCATCTAGGAGTGGCACTGCAGTGTCACGCAGGATGGCCCTTCCAAAAAACACTCCCCAAACAGCACATGACGCAAAGAAAAAAAGAGGCGCAATGAGGTAGCTGTGTGAGTAAGCTAAGCGACCCTAGTGGCCGACACAAACACCTGGCCCATCTAGGAGTGGCACTGCAGTGTCACGCAGGATGGCCCTTCCAAAAAACACCCCCCAAACAGCACATGACGCAAAGAAAAATGAAAGAAAAAAGAGGTGCAAGATGGAATTGTCCTTGGGCCCTCCCACCCACCCTTATGTTGTATAAACAGGACATGCACACTTTAACCAACCCATCATTTCAATGACAGGGTCTGCCACACGACTGTGACTGAAATGACGGGTTGGTTTGGACCCCCACCAAAAAAGAAGCAATTAATCTCTCCTTGCACAAACTGGCTCTACAGAGGCAAGATGTCCACCTCATCATCATCCTCCAATATATCACCGTGTACATCCTCCTCCTCACAGATTATCAATTCGTCCCCACTGGAATCCACCATCTCAGCTCCCTGTGTACTACTTTGTGGAGGCAATTGCTGCTGGTCAATGTCTCCACGGAGGAATTGATTATAATTCATTTTAATGAACATCATCTTCTCCACATTTTCTGGATGTAACCTCGTACGCCGATTGCTGACAAGGTGAGCGGCGGCACTAAACACTCTTTCGGAGTACACACTTGTGGGAGGGCAACTTAGGTAGAATAAAGCCAGTTTGTGCAAGGGCCTCCAAATTGCCTCTTTTTCCTGCCAGTATAAGTACGGACTGTCTGACGTGCCTACTTGGATGCGGTCACTCATATAATCCTCCACCATTCTTTCAATGGGGAGAGAATCATATGCAGTGACAGTAGACGACATGTCCGTAATCGTTGTCAGGTCCTTCAGTCCGGACCAGATGTCAGCATCAGCAGTCGCTCCAGACTGCCCTGCATCACTGCCAGCGGGTGGGCTCGGATTTCTGAGCCTTTTCCTCGCACCCCCAGTTGCGGGAGAATGTGAAGGAGGAGATGTTGACAGGTCGCGTTCCGCTTGACTTGACAATTTTGTCACCAGCAGTTCTTTGAACCCCAGCAGACTTGTGTCTGCCGGAAAGAGAGATCCAAGGTAGGTTTTAAATCTAGGATCGAGCACGGTGGCCAAAATGTAGTGCTCTGATTTCAACAGATTGACCACCCGTGAATCCTTGTTAAGCGAATTAAGGGCTCCATCCACAAGTCCCACATGCCTAGCGGAATCGCTCTGTGTTAGCTCCTCCTTCAATGTCTCCAGCTTCTTCTGCAAAAGCCTGATGAGGGGAATGACCTGACTCAGGCTGGCAGTGTCTGAACTGACTTCACGTGTGGCAAGTTCAAAAGGTTGCAGAACCTTGCACAACGTTGAAATCATTCTCCACTGCGCTTGAGACAGGTGCATTCCACCTCCTATATCGTGCTCAGTTGTATAGGCTTGAATGGCCTTTTGCTGCTCCTCCAACCTCTGAAGCATATAGAGGGTTGAATTCCACCTCGTTACCACTTCTTGCTTCAGATGATGGCAGGGCAGGTTCAGGCGTTTTTGGTGTTGCTCCAGTCTTCTGTACGTGGTGCCTGTACGCCGAAAGTGTCCCGCAATTCTTCTGGCCACCGACAGCATCTCTTGCACGCCCCTCTCGTTTTTTAAATAATTCTGCACCACCAAATTCAAGGTATGTGCAAAACATGGGACGTGCTGGAATTTGCCCATATTTAATGCACACACAATATTGCTGGCGTTGTCCGATGCCACAAATCCACAGGAGAGTCCAATTGGGGTAAGCCATTCTGCGATGATCTTCCTCATTTGCCGTAAGAGGTTTTTAGCTGTGTGCGTATTCTGGAAAGCGGTGATACAAAACGTAGCCTGCCTAGGAAAGAGTTGGCGTTTGCGAGATGCTGCTACTGGTGCCGCCGCTGCTGTTCTTGCGGCGGGAGTCCATACATCTACCCAGTGGGCTGTCACAGTCATATAGTCCTGAGCCTTCCCTGCTCCACTTGTCCACATGTCCGTGGTTAAGTGGACATTGGGTACAACTGCATTTTTTAGGACACTGGTGAGTCTTTTTCTGAGGTCTGTGTACATTTTCGGTATCGCCTGCCTAGAGAAATGGAACCTAGATGGTATTTGGTACCGGGGACACAGTACCTCCAACAAGTCTCTAGTTGGCTCTGCAGTAATGATGGATACCGGAACCACGTTTCTCACCACCCAGGAAGCCAAGGCCTCAGTTATCCGCTTTGCAGCAGGATGACTGCTGTGATATTTCATCTTCCTCGCAAAGGACTGTTGGACAGTCAATTGCTTGGTGGAAGTAGTAAAAGTGGTCTTACGAGTACGACTTCCCCTCTGGGATGACCATCGACTCCCAGCAGCAACAACAGCAGCGCCAGCAGCAGTAGGCGTTACACGCAAGGATGCATCGGAGGAATCCCAGGCAGGAGAGGACTCGTCAGAATTGCCAGTAACATGGCCTGCAGGACTATTGGCATTCCTGGGGAAGGAGGAAATTGACACTGAGGGAGTTGGTGGGGTGGTTTGCGTGAGCTTGGTTACAAGAGGAAGGGATTTACTGGTCAGTGGACTGCTTCCGCTGTCGCCCAAAGTTTTTGAACTTGTCACTGACTTATGATGAATGCGCTGCAGGTGACGTATAAGGGAGGATGTTCCGAGGTGGTTAACGTCCTTACCCCTACTTATTACAGCTTGACAAAGGCAACACACGGCTTGACAAATGTTGTCCGCATTTCTGTTGAAATACTTCCACACCGAAGAGCTGATTTTTTTGGGTATTTTCACCAGGCATGTCAATGGCCCTATTCCTCCCACGGACAACAGGTGTCTCCCCGGGTGCCTGACTTAAACAAACCACCTCACCATCAGAATCCTCCTGGTCATTTTCCTCCCCAGCGCCAGCAACACCCATATCCTCCTCATCCTGGTGTACTTCAACACTGACATCTTCAATCTGACTATCAGGAACTGGACTGCGGGTGCTCCTTCCAGCACTTGCAGGGGGCGTGCAAATGGTGGAAGGCGCATGCTCTTCACGTCCAGTGTTGGGAAGGTCAGGCATCGCAAACGACACAATTGGACTCTCCTTGTGGATTTGTGATTTCGAAGAACGCACAGTTCTTTGCTGTGCTTTTGCCAGCTTGAGTCTTTTCATTTTTCTAGCGAGAGGCTGAGTGCTTCCATCCTCATGTGAAGCTGAACCACTAGCCATGAACATAGGCCAGGGCCTCAGCCGTTCCTTGCCACTCCGTGTGGTAAATGGCATATTGGCAAGTTTACGCTTCTCCTCCGACAATTTTATTTTAGATTTTTGAGTCCTTTTTTTACTGATATTTGGTGTTTTGGATTTTACATGCTCTGTACTATGACATTGGGCATCGGCCTTGGCAGACGACGTTGCTGGCATTTCATCGTCTCGGCCATGACTAGTGGCAGCAGCTTCAGCACGAGGTGGAAGTCGATCTTGATCTTTCCCTATTTTTGGAACCTCAACATTTTTGTTCTCCATATTTTAATAGGCACAACTAAAAGGCACCTCAGGTAAACAATGGAGATGGATGGATACTAGTATACTTATGGATTGACGAGCGACTGCCGACACAGAGGTAGCTACAGCCGTGGACTACCGTACTGCGTCTGCTGCTAATATAGACTGGATGATAATGATATAAAATATATATATATATATCACTACTGCAGCCGGACAGGTATATATTATATAATGACGGACCTGCTGGACACTGTCAGCTCAGCACTGCAGACTCCTAAAGTAAGCTACTAGTAGTATCAAGAAGATAGAAAAAAAAAAAACACCACAGGTAGGTGGTATACAATTATGGATGGACTAGCGACTGCCGACACAGAGGTAGCTACAGCCGTGGACTACCGTACTGCGTCTGCTGCTAATATAGACTGGATGATAATGATATAAAAAATATATATATATATCACTACTGCAGCCGGACAGGTATATATTATATAATGACGGACCTGCTGGACACTGTCAGCTCAGCACTGCAGACTCCTAAAGTAAGCTACTAGTATCAAGAAGATAGAAAGGAAAAAAAAAACACCACAGGTAGGTGGTATACAATTATGGATGGACGAGCGACTGCCGACACAGAGGTAGCTACAGCCGTGGACTACCGTACTGCGTCTGCTGCTAATATAGACTGGATGATAATGATATAAAAAATATATATATATATATATCACTACTGCAGCCGGACAGGTATATATTATATAATGACGGACCTGCTGGACACTGTCAGCTCAGCACTGCAGACTCCTAAAGTAAGCTACTAGTAGTATCAAGAAGATAGAAAAAAAAAACACCACAGGTAGGTGGTATACAATTATGGATGGACTAGCGACTGCCGTCACAGAGGTAGCTACAGCCGTGGACTACCATACTGCGTCTGCTGCTAATATAGACTGGATGATAATGATATAAAAAATATATATATATATCACTACTGCAGCCGGACAGGTATATATTATATAATGACGGACCTGCTGGACACTGTCAGCTCAGCACTGCAGACTCCTAAAGTAAGCTACTAGTATCAAGAAGATAGAAAGAAAAAAAAACACCACAGGTAGGTGGTATACAATTATGGATGGACTAGCGACTGCCGACACAGAGGTAGCTACAGCCGTGGACTACCGTACTGCGTCTGCTGCTAATATAGACTGGATGATAATGATATAAAAAATATATATATATCACTACTGCAGCCGGACAGGGATATATTATATAATGACGGACCTGCTGGACACTGTCAGCTCAGCACTGCAGACTCCTAAAGTAAGCTACTAGTATCAAGAAGATAGAAAAAAAAAAAAAACACCACAGGTAGGTGGTATACAGTTATGGATGGACTAGCGACTGCCGACACAGAGGTAGCTACAGCCGTGGACTACCGTACTGCGTCTGCTGCTAATATAGACTGGATGATAATGATATAAAAAATATATATATATATCACTACTGCAGCAGGACAGGTATATATTATATAATGACGGACCTGCTGGACACTGTCAGCTCAGCACTGCAGACTCCTAAAGTAAGCTACTAGTAGTATCAATAAGATAGAAAAAAAAACACCACAGGTAGGTGGTATACAATTATGGATGGACTAGCAACTGCCGACACAGAGGTAGCTACAGCCGTGGACTACCGTACTGCGTCTGCTGCTAATATAGACTGGATGATAATGATATAAAAAATATATATATATCACTACTGCAGCCGGACAGGTATATATTATATACGTATATACTGGACACTGTCAGCAGAATGCGTTTATAGAATAAAAACACCACACGACGATCACAATATACTGGTGGTCAGTGGTCACTGGTCAGTCACACTGGCACTGGCAGTGGCACTCTGGCAGCAAAAGTGTGCACTGTTAAAATATGTACTCCTGTTATAACTGCTCCCCAGTCTCCCCCACAATTAAGCTGTGTGAGCAGTGAGCACTCAGCACAGTCAGATATACAGTATTACATAGATGATGCAGCACACTGAGGGCACACTGAGGCTGAGCACAGATATGGTATGTGACTGTGTCACACTGTGTATCGTTTTTTTTCAGGCAGAGAACGGATTAATTAAACTGGTGGTCACTGGTCACACTATCAGCAAGTAGTAGTGGTCACTGGTCAGTCACACTGGCACTGGCAGTGGCACTCTGGCAGCAAAAGTGTGCACTGTTAAAATATGTACTCCTGCTATAACTGCTCCCCAGTCTCCCCCACAATTAAGCTGTGTGAGCAGTGAGCACTCAGCACAGTCAGATATACAGTATTACATAGATGATGCAGCACACTGAGGGCACACTGAGGCTGAGCACAGATATGGTATGTGACTGTGTCACACTGTGTATCGTTTTTTTTCAGGCAGAGAATGGATTAATTAAACTGGTGGTCACTGGTCACACTATCAGCAAGTAGTACTCCGTCCTAATATGCTCCCCAAAATTAGTAAATCAAGTGTCTCTAGACTCTCTACTCTCTACTCTACTCTAAACGGAGAGGACGCCAGCCACGTCCTCTCCCTATGAATCTCAATGCACGTGTGAAAATGGCGGCGACGCGCGGCTCCTTATATAGAATCCGAGTCTCGCGATAGAATACGAGCCTCGCGAGAATCCGACAGCGGGATGATGACGTTCGGGCGCGCTCGGGTTAGCCGAGCAAGGCGGGAAGATCCGAGTCTGCCTCGGACCCGTGTAAAAAGGCTGAAGTTCGGGGGGGTTCGGTTTCCGAGAAACCGAACCCGCTCATCTCTAATCATCAGTGCTCAGTATCACTGCTCATTGTCTTGTGGTGCTCAGTAATACTACATTACTAATACTAGTACAGTGTCTTGTGCTAATCGTGCTGCTCAGTGTCAGTTCTCCGTAGTATCATCAGTGCTCAGTATCATTGCTCATTGTCTTGTGGTGCTCAGTAATACTACATTACTAATAGTAGTACAGTGTCTTGTGCTAATCGTGCTGCTCAGTGTCAGTTCTCCGTAGTATCATCAGTGCTCAGTATCATTGCTCAGTAGTATCATCAGTGCTCAGTATCATTGCACATTGTCTTGTGGTGCTCAGTAATACTACATTACTAATACTAGTACAGTGACTTGTGCTAATCGTGCTGCTCAATGTCAGTTCTCCGTAGTATCATCAGTGCTCAGTATCAGTGCTCAGTAGTATCATCAGTGCTCAGTATCATTGCACATTGTCTTGTGGTGCTCAGTAATACTACATTACTAATACTAGTACAGTGTCTTGTGCTAATCGTGCTGCTCAGTGTCAGTTCTCCGTAGTATCATCAGTGCTCAGTATCATTGCTCAGTAGTATCATCAGTGCTCAGTATCATTGCACATTGTCTTGTGGTGCTCAGTAATACTACATTACTAATACTAGTACAGTGTCTTGTGCTAATCGTGCTGCTCAGTGTCAGTTCTCCGTAGTATCATCAGTGCTCAGTATCAGTGCTCAGTAGTATCATCAGTGCTCAGTATCATTGCACATTGTCTTGTGGTGCTCAGTAATACTACATTACTAATACTAGTACAGTGACTTGTGCTAATCGTGCTGCTCAATGTCAGTTCTCCGTAGTATCATCAGTGCTCAGTATCAGTGCTCAGTAGTATCATCAGTGCTCAGTATCACTGGTCAGTGCTCAGTGTCTTGTGCTGCATCTTGCTGCTGTAGGGTGCTGTGGTAGTGTCCTGTCACTGTGCATAGGTCATCATCATTCCAGTCACAGTGGTATCTGGTTTCTATCTAGTGGTATCTAATTCCAGACATTACTGCTGTCTAATTCCAGATATATTACTGGCATATAATTCCACACATTAAAAAGTGGAGAACAAAAATTTGGAGGGTAAAATAGGGAAAGATCAAGATCCACTTCCACCTAGTGCTGAAGCTGCTGCCACTAGTCATGGCAGAGACGATGAAATGCCATCAACGTCGTCTGCCAAGGCCAATGCCCAATGTCATAGTAGAGAGCATGTAAAATCCAAAAAGCAAATGTGCAGTAAAATGACCCAAAAATCTAAATTAAAATCGTCTGAGGAGAAGCGTAAACTTGCCAATATGCCATTTACGACACGGAGTGGCAAGGGACGGTTAAGGCCCTCTCCTATGTTCCTCATGACTAGTGGTTCAGCTTCACATGACGATGGAAGCACTCATCCTCCCACTATAAAAATGAAAAAAAGAGTTAAGCTGGCAAAAGCACAGCAAAGAACTGTGCGTTCTTCTAAATCACGAATCCCCAAAGGAGAGTCCAATGGTGTCGGTTGCGATGCCTGACCTTCCCAACACTGGACGGGAAGAGGTGGCTCCTTCCACCATTTGCACGCCCCCTGCAAGTGCTGGAAGGAGCACCCATATTCAAATTGAAGATGTCACTGTTGAAGAACACCAGGATGAGGATATGGGTGTTGCTGGCGCTGAGGAGGAAATTGACATGGAGGATTCTGATGGTGAGGTGGTTTGTTTAAGTCAGGCACCCGGGAAGACAGTTGTTGTCCGTGGGATGAATAAGGCCATTGACATGCCTGGTCAAAATACAAAAAAAAAATCACCTCTTCGGTGTGGAATTATTCCAACAGAAATGCGGACAACAGGTGTCAAGCCATGTGTTGCCTTTGTCAAGCTGTAATAAGTAGGGGTAAGGACGTTAACCACCTAGGAACATCCTCCCTTATACGTCAACTGGAGGGCATGCATCAGAAGTCATTGACAAGTTCAAAAACTTTGGGTAACAGCGGAAGCAGTCCACTGACCACTAAATCCACTGGCATAACTACTGCCCCCGCAGTCCTCGCGGTGGCTTGGGGGCGAGGGGCTGCGGGGGCGCCGCCACTGATTTAGAGCAGATTGACATGCGGACAAGCGTCCGCATGTCAATCTGTTGTCACTAACCCTCCCTGCTGTGTTGGAGGGACACGGAGGGCACAGCGCGCGCCTCTCCCGTGTCCCTCCTGCGTCTCCGGCGGGTCTAATAAAGGAAGTGCCGTTCGTAGGCTCTGATTGGCTCATGAACCGGCACTTCCTTTATTAGACCCGCCGGAGACGCAGGAGGGACACGGGAGAGGCACGCGCTGTGCCCTCCGTGTCCCTCCAACACAGCAGCGGGGGGGGGGCACTGAGGGAGCATATGTGGCACTGAGGGGGGTGTATGTGTACCTGGCACATATGGCTATATTTGGCACTGTGGGGGAATATCTGGTACTGGGGCATATGTGGCACTGGGGGGGGGGGGTAAATTTGGCACTGTGGGGGAATATCTGGCAATGGGGGCATATGTGGCACTGGGGGGGGGTATATGTGTACCTGACACATGGGGAGGGCTATATTTGGCACTGGGGGCATGTGAGTACCTGGCACAGTGGGGGAATATCTCGCAATGGGGACATATGTGGCACTGGGAGCACAGCCTTAGCAACAAGCACTACCCCCTAGCAACGAGCATGACACCCAGTGCATGAAACCCCTGGCAATGAGCATGACACCCAGTGCATGAAACACCTTGCAACGAGCATGACACCCTGAGCATGAAAACCCCTGGCACCGTGCATGGAACCAAGAGCATGAAACCCCTGGCAATGAGCAGGTAATTTAAAAGTAATTAGAAGCCTTACTGTAGGACTTAATGTGTAATGGGCATTGCGGTTTGTGGCATAATGTATTACGGACATTGCGGTGTGTGTCATAATGTGTCACAAGCATTATGGTGTGTGGTATACTATATCACGGGCATTGTGGTATGTGGTATAATGTCTCAGGGGCATTGCAGTGTGGCATAGGGTATAACGGGCATTGCGGTATGTGTCACAGGCATTACGGTGTGTGGTATACTATATCACGGGCATTGTGATATGTGGTATAATGTCTCAGGGTCATTGCAGTGTGTGGCATAATGTATCACGGACATTGCGGTGTGTGTCATAATGTGTCAGGCATTACGGTGTGTTGTATACTATATCACGGGCATTGTGGTATGTGGTATAATGTCTCAGGGTCATTGCAGTGTGGCATAATGTATAACGGGCATTGCGGTGTGTGGCATAGGGTATAACGGGCATTGCGGTATGTGTCGGGAATTACTGTGTGTTGTATACTATATCACGAGCATTGTGGTATGTGGTATAATGTCTCAGGGTCATTGCAGTGTGTGTCATAATGTGTCACAGACATTGTATGTGCTATAATGTATCAGGGGCATTGCAGTGTGTAGCATAATGTATAACGGGCATTGCGATTCCTGTCATAATGTGTCACAGGCATTACGGTGTGTGGCATAATGTGTCGGGGGCATTATGGTGTGTGCATATTGTGTCATGTGCATTATTGTGTGTGGAATAATGTCTAAGGGCCATTGCAGTATGTGGCATAATGTATACTGGGCATTACTATAAGGAGGAAAAATGACAAATAATTTAAGGGGCATGAATCAGGGTTATTTTTCTTTCCTGTGGTGGCCAACGTCTGGGCGTGCAGGTTGCAAAACTGGGGTATGAGGAAGTCTTTTCCTGCAATGCCATGCCCCTTTATGCAAAGCCACGCCCATTCCAACAAAGCCACACCACCTTTTTGCGGCGCCTACAGTGCGTGCATTTTTATCCCTTTGATAGTGCCAATTATGGGGGATGGGGGGGGGGGGGGCGCCGAAGAATTTTTGGCTTGGGGGAGAAAAATTTCTAGTTACGCCACTGACTAAATCCCTTCTTCCTCTTGTACCCAAGGTCCTGCAAACCATACCACTAACTCTCTCAATGTCAATTTCCTCGTTAGACAGGAATGCCAATAGTCCTGCAGGCCATGTCACTGGCAAGTCTGACGAGTCCTCTCCTAACTGGGATTCCTCCGATGGATCCTTGAGTGGAACGCCTACTGCTGCTGTTGCTGCTGGCGCTGCTGCTGTTGCTGCTGGGAGTCGATGGTCATCCCAGAGGGGAAGTAGGAAGACCACTTGTACTACTTCCAGTAAGCAATTGACTGTCCAACAGTCCTTTGCGAGGAAGATGAAATATCACAGCAGTCATCCTGTTGCAAAGCGGATAACTCAGTCCATATCAACTATGTTGGTGTTAGACGTGCGTCCGGTATCCACCGTTAGTTCACAGGGACTTAGAGAATTGCTTGAGGTAGTGTGTCCCTGGTACAAAATCCCATCTAGGTTTCACTTCTCTAGGCAAGCGATACTGAGAATGTACACAGACGTCAGAAAAAGTGTCCCAAGTGTCCTAAAAAATGCAGTTGTACCCACTGTCCACTTAACCACGGACATGTGGACAAGTGGAGCAGGGCAGACTAAGGACTAAATGACTGTGACAGCCCACTGGGTAGATGTATTGCCTCCCGCAGCAACAACAGCAGCGGCACCAGTGGCAGCATCTCGCAAACGCCAACTCGTTCCTAGGCAGGCTACGCTTTGCATCACCGCTTCCCATAAAAGGCACACAGCTGACAACCTCTTACGGAAACAGAGGAACATCATCGCAGATTGGCTTACACCAATTGGACTCTCCTGGGGATTTGTGATATCGGACAACGCCACCAATATTGTGCGTGCATTACATGTGGGCAAATTCCAGCACGTCCCATGTTTTGCACATACAATTAATTTGGTGGTGCATAATTTTTTGAAAAACTACAGGGGCGTGCAGGAGATGCTGTTAGTGGCCCGAAAAATTGCGGGCCACTTTCGGCATTCAGCCACCGCGTGCCGAAGACTGGAGCGCCAGCAAACACCATCAGCTGAAGCAAGAGGTGGTAACGAGGTGGAATTCAACCATCTATATGCTTCAGAGGATGAAGGAGCAGCAAAAGGCCATTCAAGCCTATACATCTGCCTACGATATAGGCAAGGATGACTCAAGCGCAGTGGAGAATGATTTCCATGTTGTGCAAGGTTCTCCAACCCTTTGAACTTGCCACATGTGAAGTCAGTTCAAACACTGCCAGCCTAAGTCAGGCCATTCCCCTCATCAGGCTTTTGCAGAAGCAGCTGGAGAGATTGAAGGAGGAGCTAAAATGGAGCAATTCCGCTAGGCATGTGGGACTTGTGGATGGAGCCCTTCATTCGCTTAACCAGGATTCACGGGTGGTCAATCTGTTGAAATCAGAGCACTAAGTTTTGGCCACCGTGCTCGATCCTAGGTTTAAAGCCTACATTGTATCTCTCTTTCCGGCAGACACAAGTCTGCAGAGGTTCACAGACCTGCTGGTGAGACAATTGTCAAGTCAAGCGGAACGTGACCTGCCAACAGCTCCTCCTTTATTTTCTACCACCACTGGAGCTGCCAGGAAAAGGATAACATTTCCAAAACCACCCGCTGGTGGTGATGCAGGGCAGTCAGGAGCAAGTGCTGACATCAGGTCCGGACTGAGGGACCTGCCAACGATTACTGACATGTCGTCTACCTTCACTGCATATGATTCTGTCACCATTGAAAGAATGGTGGAGGAATATATGAGTGACAGCATCACTGTAATCATGTCAGACAGTCCGTACGTATACTGGCAGGAAAAAGAGGCAATTTGGAGGCCCTTGCACAAACTGGCTTTATTTTACCTAAGTTACACCCCCTCCAGTGTGTACTCCGAAAGAGTGTTTAGTGCAGCCGGTCACCTTGTCAGCGATCGGCGTAGGAGGTTACTTCCAGAAAATGTGGAGAAGATGATGTTCATCAAAATGAATTATAAATTCCTCCGTGGAGACATTTACCAGCAGTTGCCTCCAGAACATACACAGGAACCTGTGATGGGGGATTACAGTGGGGACGAATTAATACTCTGTGAGGAGGGGGATGTACACAGTGAAAGGGGTGAGGTATCGGACGATGAGGATGAAGTGGACATCTTGCCTCTGTAGAGCCAGTTTGTGCAAGGAGAGATTGATTGCTTCTTTTTTGGTGGGAGCCCAAACCAACCAGTCATTTCAGTCACAGTCGTGTGGCAGACCCTGTCGCTGAAATGATTGGTTTGTTAAAGTGTGCATGTCCTGTTTATACAACATAAGGGTGGGTGGGAGGGCCCAAGGACAATTCCATCTTGCACCTCTTTTTTTATTTATCTTTGTATCATGTGCTGTTTGGGGACTATTTTTTTAAGTGCCATCCTGTCTGACGCTGCAGTGCCACTCCTAGATGGGCCAGGTGTTTGTGCTGCCCACTTGGGTCGCTTAGCTTAGTCATCCAGCGACCTCAGTGCAAATTTTAGGACTAAAAATAATATTGTGAGGTGTGAGGTGTTCAGAATAGACTGGAAATGAGTGGAAATTATGGTTATTGAGGTTATTAATACTATAGGATCAAAATTACCCCCAAATTCTATGATTTTAGCTGTTTTTGAGGTTTATTTAAAAAAAAACACCCGAATCTAAAACGCATCCGAATCCGACAAAAATCCGAAAGGGTGGTTTTGCCAAAACTCGTCCGAATCCCAAACACGACCGTGGATCTGAATCCAAAACCAAAACACAAAACACAAAAAATGCCCGCTGCACATCTCTATAATTATAACCTGTTCTATTGATAGCAGTACAATGCAGAACCTATTTTGGTGACTGCTTTATAACCTATTCTAGTGATGGCAGTACAATCCAGAACCTATTCTTGTGATGGCAGTACAATGCATAACCTATTCTGGTGACCGCTGAGCAATGTAGAACATATATTCTGGTGACTGCTTTATAACCTATTCTGGTGATGGCAGTACAATGCAAAACCTATTCTGGTGACTGCTTTATAACCTATTCTAGTGATGGTAATACAATGTAGAACCTACTCTTGTGATGGCAGTACAATGTAGTATCTATTCAGGTGACCGCTGTACAATTTAGATAGTAGATAGTATCTACTCTGGTGACAACTGTATAATGTAGATCATATACTGGTGACCGCAGTCAAATGTAGAACCTATATTAGTGTGTATATCATATTTTAGTGACAGCAGTACAATGTAGTACCTATTCTGTTGACAAAATGTATATTTTCTCACCCTAAGTAGACCCAGGACAATCACCATTAGTAGGACCTTACCACATTTTTCATGTAAAACATCTCAGTCGGTAAGCCCTGAAACACTGAGTAGTGAAAAAAAACATCCCTGATTTTAATATGTGACCTATTACAAGTGCTGTCTTATGTACATATCTTTTCTGTACTCTCTAGGTACTATTTGTGTCAGACGCCCAACACATTGCTCTTCTCCACCATGTATGGAAGACTTGCCTTGTTCATCTATGATAGCCTGTGGAAGCTCATCTGATCCTTGCCTCTCTAATCCTTGCCCAAGGAATGCCACATGCCAGGTTACCCTTGATACAGACACCTATGAGTGCCGCTGTCCTTCAGGTTTCAAGGGAAGAAACTGTGAAATTGAAATGAAGAGATGCTTCCGAAATCTTTGCAGACATGGAGGAGAGTGTTATATTACCGACAGAGGACCCACATGCTTTTGCGCTGTTGGCTACAAAGGGATATTCTGTGAGGCTCCGGAAGATGAGTGTCTTTGGAATCCCTGCCAGAATGGAGCTGTGTGTAGGGACCGGGGCAATGGACAAGCATGTTACTGTGTTCCTGGGTTCCAGGGGGCATTATGTGACATTGAAGTGGATGAATGTATCTCTAACCCCTGCCAACATGGGGGCAAGTGCCTGAATGAGCTTGGAAGATACACGTGTGTTTGTCTGCCAGAGTATACAGGTAAAACCTCTATATAGCACGTGTCAATATTACATCTAAAGCATTGTGAAAACCCCTTCTGAAACGTTGTGTGTCACATTGTACATAGACAAATTATATTGATAATACAATTAGTTTTGGGTGGTGATGCACCCCAGAGTATGACAGAATCACATAGAAAGAAAGACAAGGCAGTATTCTATTAGGGGCACACACACAGAGATACAACAAAATAAAAAAAGGAATTTTATAGGTAAACATTAAAAATAATGATGAAATGATGATGGGTGTGAGACGTTATCCCGGCGGGCAGGATGCTGACTGTTAATATATCAACAGTGGCATCCCACCAGCCAGAATGCTGGCTGCGGTGCGAGTGCTAAGATTCTCCTTGCAAGCTCGCCGCGCTGTTGGCACAGTGGCTCACTATGCTCGCCACAGGGTCTATTCCC
The DNA here is from genome assembly GCF_028390025.1 of Pseudophryne corroboree. Taxonomy (NCBI): domain Eukaryota; kingdom Metazoa; phylum Chordata; class Amphibia; order Anura; family Myobatrachidae; genus Pseudophryne; species Pseudophryne corroboree. Next base: position 218,256,715 of record NC_086452.1, read on the forward strand.
ATTGTATGGATGCCGTGGACACCCACGAGTGGGAATAGCCCTGTTGCGCCGGCTGCTGGGATTCCGGCATCGGTATCCTGAACGTCGGAATCCCATCAGGCTGCATTTTAACTACATCCCGATTAATGAAGTACTAATTAAAGATAGCTTTAAAATCACTCTTATGCGTAACTAATGTTTCCGAATAATGATACTCTCATGTATTAATTGTACAATTTAGGGCAGATCATATATCTGGCAGGACACCTTCAGAAAAGCATTCATGAACGCACAATGGTGGTCATTCCGAGTTGTTCGCTCGGTAATTTTCTTCGCATCGCAGCGAATTTCCGCTAATTGCGAAATGCGCAATGTTCGCACTGCGCCAAGTAAATTTGCTATGCAGTTAGGAATTTTACTCACGGCATTACGAGGTTTTTTCTTCGTTCTGGTGATCGTAATGTAATTGACAGGAAGTGGGTGTTTCTGGGCGGAAACTGGCCGTTTTATGGGTGTGTGTGAAAAAACGCTGCCGTTTCTGGGAAAAACGCGGGAGTGTCTGAAGAAACGGGGGAGTGTCTGGGCGAACGCTGGGAGTGTTTGTGACGTCAAACCAGGAACGAAACTGACTGAACTGATCGCAGTTGCCAAGTAAGTGTGGAGCTACTCAGAAACTGCTAAGAAGTGTCTATTCGCAATTCTGCTAATCTTTCGTTCGCAATTTTACTATGCTAAGATTCACTCCCAGTAGGCGGTGGCTTAGCGTGTGCAAAGCTGCTAAAAGCAGCTTGCGAGCGAACAACTCGGAATGAGGGCCAATGGCCCTGATTCTGAGTTGTTCGCTCGCTAGCTACTTTTAGCAGCATTGCAAAGGCTAGGCCGCCGCCCTCTGGGAGTGTATCTTATCTTAGCAGAATTGCGAACGAAAGATTAGCAGAATTGCTACTAAATAATTCCTTGCAGTTTCTGAGTAGCTCCAGACCTACTCCTAGATTGCGATCACTGCAGACTGTTTAGTTCCTGGTTTGACGTCACAAACACGCCCTGCGTTCGGCCAGCCACTCCCCCGTTTCTCCAGCCACTCCTGCGTTTTTACCTGGCACGCCTGCGTTTCTTAGCATACTACCTGAAAACGCCAAGTTGCCGCCCAGAAACACCCACTTCCTGTCAATCACACAAAAAACGTCGCTCGAGCATATGCAAATCTCCAAAGTTTTGTGTTAAATAACTTAGCGCATGCGTGCTGCGTACCATGCGCATGCGCATTTTCCACCTAATCGCTGCGTTGCGAAAAACGGCAACGAGCGAACAACTCGGAATGACCACCAATGTGGATAATTCAGAGTTGATCACAGCAGCAAATTTGTTAGCAGTTGGGCAAAACCATGTGCACTGCAGGAGGGGGCAGATATAACATTTGCAGAGAGAGTTAGATTTGGGTGGGTTATTTTGTTTCTGTGCAGGGTAAATACTGGCTGCTTTATTTATACACTGCAATTTAGATTTCAGTTTGAACACACCCCACCCAAATCTATCTCTCTGTACATGTTATATCTGCCCACCCTGCAGTGCACATGGGGGGTCATTCCGACCCGATCGCTCGCTGCAGTTTGTCGCAGCGCAGCGATCAGGTCGGAACTGCGCATGCGTCGGCGCATGGCAGCTGTTTGTGCCTAGTGATCGCCTCTGAGGTAGAGGCGGTCGCTGGGCGGGAGGGGGCTGGACGGCGGCGTTAAGACGCCGTTTAGGGGGAGCGGTCCGGCCAACACAGACGTGGCCGGACCATTAGGGGGGCGGGCTACGGCGGCTGCGTGACGTCTCATGCAGCCACTGCGGCCAGCGACAGCGACGAACGACTCCCAGCCAGCCGCAGGAGCTGCGCTGACTGGGAGTTACTCCAGAAATACAAAAGCATCGCCGCTGTGCGATTCTCTTGTGTTTGTGCGTTTTGTGTTTGTGCGGGAGGGGGGGGGGGGGGGCGGCACTGACATGCGGGGCGGACTAGCCCTGTGCTGGGCGTCCACCTGCATGTTAGCACAGCTACGATCAACTCAGAATGACCCCCATGGTTTTGCCCAACTGCTAACAAATTTGCTGCTGCGATCAACTCTGAATTACCCCCAATGTATTTTCATATGTTACAAGCTCTCTGTATTTATAGATATATTATTGCCTTTGTGTGGGATCCACTGGTCATACAGTATTAATCTGTATTGCCAATAAACACAATAATAGGAATTTAATTACCTACCGGTAGAGGATGCTGGGGTCCACATTAGTACCATGGGGTATAGACGGGTCAACTAGGAGCCACTGGCACTTTAAGAGTTTGAGAGTGTAGGCTGGCTCCTCCCTCTAAGCCCCTCCTACCAGACTCTGAGAGAAGGATTTTACCAGTGGTGCAAGTAGAAATATTTTCTTAGTGGTACTGAATGCAGAAAAATGGGCGTGGCCATGTGTTGTAAGGGGCGTGGCCACATACTGCTAGTGGGAGTGGCTACATGACACAGCCCCCTTTTTTGGGGGGGGGTATCTGGAGGCAAGGCTAAAAATATATAGTTATGTCTCCAGTATAATAGAAATATATAGTGATACCTCCATTATAATAGAACGATATAGTAATAATGCCCCCCAATTTAATAACAATATATAGTAAAGCCTCCATTATAACAGGAAAATACAGCCACTGTCGCACTCCCAGTAACCCGACAAAGAGGAGCCACCATGCTGCCAAGCACCATGGTCTTGTTGCTTTGTGGTACATTATAATTGTGGTAATGGCAAAGTGTGTGGCAGGTGGTACTGCGTACCCGCTGCCAAATTCTTAAGGGTACTCCGTACCCGAGCGTACCCGCATACTTGCACCGCTGGATTTTACACAGATAGTGGCATGATTCACACCAGCTCACACACAAGGCAAACCAAGCTAACTAGCTTGAAACATCAGCAAAGGCTGAACAATATTACTTACCAAGTAACAAAACAGTACTTAACGAAGAACTAAGCAGTACTGAACTAAGTAACCACTGCATGATCACGAAGCGCTGGGCGGGAGCCCAGCATCCTCTACGGACTACGAGAAAATGATTTACCGGTAGGTAAATAAAATCCTATCTCCTCTTACGTCCTAGAGGATGCTGGGGTTCACATTAGTACCAAGGGGATGTACCAAAGCTCCCAGAACGGGAGGGAGAGCGTGGAGGCTCCTGCAGAACTGATTGACCAAACTTCAGGTCCGGACCCAGACCAAGTAGCTGCTCGGCAAAGCTGTAAAGCCGAGACACCCCGGGCAGCCGCCCAGGAAGAACCCACCTTATGAGTAGAGTGGCCTTAACAGACTTAGGACACGGCAATCCTGCTGTAGCATATGCATGCTAAATAGTGAAGCTGATACAGCAAGAGATCGTCTGCTTAGAAGCAGGACACCCAAGTTTCTTGGGATCATACAGGACAGAGAGTCCGATTTTCTGTGACGAGCAGTCCTCTTCACATAGATTTTCAGAGCCCTTACATCATCCAAGGACTTTGAGTCAGCAGCAACTGGCACCACAATAGGTTGGTTGATATGAAATGCCGACACAACCTTCGGAAGGAACTGCTGACGTGTCCGGAGCTCAGCTCTATCTTCATGGAAGATCAGGTAGGGGCTCTTACAAGACAAAGCCCCCAGCTCTGACACACATCTAGCAGAAGCTAAGGCCAACAAAGTGACAGCCTTCCACGTGAGAAATTTGACCTCAACCTCCGTTAGAGGCTCGAACCAATCCGATTGGAGGAATTGTAACACCACGTTAAGATCCCAAGGCGCCGTAGACGGCACAAAGGGAGGCTGGATGTGCAGAACCCCTGTCAGAAAAGTCTGAACCTCAGGGAGGGAAGCCAACTGTTTCAGGAAGAAAATGGATAGGGGCGAAATCTGGACCTTTACGGATCCCAACCTCAAGCCCCTATCCACACCTGATTGCAGGAAGAGGCCATCCCAGTTGAAACTCCACCATAGGAAACTTCTTGGACTCACACCAAGATACATATTTTTTCCAAATACGATGGTAATGTTTAGATATTACGCCATTCCTAGCCTGTATCAGGGTAGGAATAACCTTGTTCGGAATGTCCTTCTGAGCTAATATCTGGCGTTCAACCTGCATGCCATCAAACGTAGCCCTGGTAAGTCTTGATAAGAGAACGGCCCCTGGAGCAGCAGGTCCTCCCGAAGAGGAAGAGGCCTCGGCTATTCTAGCAGTAGATCCAGAAGAACCGCGTACCGAACCGTTCTTGGCCAGTCTGGAGCAATGAGGATTGCCTGAACTCTTGTTCTCCTTATGAGTCTTAGAACTCTTGGAATGGAAGTGGAGGAAACATGTACACTGACTGGAATACCCACGGAGTCACTAGGGCGTGCACCATCACAGCTTGCGGGTCCCTCGACCTGGAACAATACAGCTGAAGCTTCTTGTTGAGACGAGAGGTCGTCATGTCTATTTGAGGTACACCCCAAAGATCTGTTACCTCCGTGAACACCTCCGGATGGAGTCCCTACTCTCCTGGATGGAGATCCTGTCTGCTGAGGAAGCCCGCTTCCCAGTTGTCTACTCCCGGAATGAAGATAGCTGACATCGCCAACACGTGTTTTTCTGCCCAGAGGATGATTCTTGCTGCCTCTGACATTGCAGCTCTGCTCTTCGTTCCGCCCTGTCTGTTTATGTAAGCCACCGTCGTTTCATTGTCCGACTGCACCTGAATGGCTTGATCTCGCAGAAGATGGGCCGCTTGGAGAAGACCGTTGTAGGCGGCTCTTAGTTCCAGAATGTTTATGGAAGGCTGGATTCCAGGCATGACCACCTTCCTTGGAAGGTTACCCCCTGAGTGATTTGCGCCCCAGCCCTGGAGACTCGCATCCGTGGTTAGAAGGATCCAGTCCTGAATCCCGAACCTGCAGCCCTCCAGAAGGTGAGGTAGTTGTAGCCACCAGAGGAGTGAAATCCTGGCTTTCGGCGACATACGTATTCTCTGGTGCATGTGTAGATGAGATCCTGACCACTTGTCCAGGAGATCCAGCTGGAAGGGCCGAACATGAAACCTTCCATACTGTAGAGCCTCTAAAGAGGCTACCATCTACCCCAGAAGGCGAATGCACTGATGAACCAAAACCCGGGCTGGCTTCAGGACATCCCGGACCATTGTTTGTATCGCCAATGCTTTCTCCTCCGGGAGAAACACCCACTGCACTTCTGTGTCAGGGATCATTCCCAGAAAAGACAACCTCCTGGTCGGCTCCAAATTTGATTTTGGAAGGTTCAGGATCCAACCGTGTTCCCTGAGCAGATGAGTCGTGAGAACAATGGACTGCAACAACTTCTCCCTGGATGATGCCTTTATCAGCAGATCGTCCAGATATGGGATTATGTTCACCCCTTGTCTGCGGAGGAGAACCATCATCTCTGCCATCACCTTGGTGAACACCCTCGGTGCTGTGGAGAGGCCGAATGGCAGTGCCTGAAATTGATAGTGACTGTCCACCAGTGCACATCTGAGATAAGCCTGGTGAGTCAGCCAAATCAGAATGTGGAGGTACGCATCCTTGATATCCAGGGATACCAGAAATTCTCCCTCCTCCAGACCATCCGGTTTCGGTACCACTAAAAGGTTTGAATAATAACTCTTGTTTCGCATATGAGGTGGAACTGGGACAATGACCTGTGACTTTTCCAATTTTAGGATGGCTTCCTGTAGGATAGCCTGTCTGTCAGCAAAGCTGGCAAGCCTAATTTGAAGAATCGTGTCTGAAACGTCTGAGTCTCGCACCCACCAGCTCGTCCTCCAGGCTTTGAGGTCCACCGTCATGCTGAGGATTTTGAGGTACCAGAAGCAGGTCTCTGGTCCTGGGAGCATGCGGGTGCAGGCTTTTTGGATTTTGCCCGACCGCCTCTAAAGAAATTGGTAGGAGGCTTGGACATTTTTACCTTAGCAGTCCGAAAGGACTGCGGCACAGCTGAAGAAAATGGATTCTATGTAGAAGGTGTAGCAGAGGAAAGGAAAGGTGACTTACCCACGGTTGCCGTGGAAATCCACGCATCCAACGCTTCCCCATATAAAGCCTGACCTGTGTAGGGTAGGTTCTCCACACTTCTCCTGGATTCCGCGTCTGCAGACCATTGGCGTAGCCAGAGTCCCCTGCGGGCTGAGACGGACATGGAAGATATCCGTGCAGTCAGTGTCCCCAGGTCCTTTATGGATTCCAACATGAACCCCGCAGAATCCTGCATGTTACGTAAAAACAATTCAATGTCACTTCTATCCATTGTATCCAAATCCTCTAGTAATGTGCCTGACCACTTTACTATGGTTTTAGAAATCCATGCACAGGCAATAGTGGGTCTTAACGCCACTACTGAAGCAGTGTTAATGGATTTAAGCGTAGTGTCAATTTTACGATCAGCCGATTCTTTTAACGCAGTAGATCCAGGGACAGGTAAAAGCACCTTTTTATACAGTCTGGAGACAGATGCGTCCACAATGGGTGGGTTAACCCATTTTTTCCTATCCTCCTCAGTAAGGCAAAAGCAACCAGAACCCTTTTTGGGATCTGAAATTTTTTCTCCGGGTTTTTCCAGGATTTTTCAACTATAGAGTTTAATTCTTTAGACGCAGGGAAGGTTAGCGAGGCTTTCTTATTGTCAGTGAAGTAAGCCTCCTCAACCTGCTCAGGTGTGGTGTCATTAATATTTAACACATCTTTAATGGCCTCAATCATGAGCTGCAACCCCTTAGTAAGGGATACCGCCCCCCTCAGCACCTCTCCTTCATCGTCTGCAGTATCAGAATCGGTCTCCATGTCGTCTTGCATGATTTGGGCAAGTGCACGTTTCTGTGGGAACATGCTAGCAGAGTTTGCAGGAATAGGGACAAAGCCTGACCAAACTGCCATAGACTTCTTAAACACCTGAGTTTCAGTCTCAGTACTAGCTTCAAAAATGGGGATCTGAGACAAAGCATTACAATCCTGTGTACATGGAATGGATCCCTCCTGAGAGGAAACATCTTCTGCAGCATATGACACAGAGTCCCTAGACATGGCTATGTGAGATAGTAAACACACACACACACACGCACGCACGCACGCACGCACGCACGCACGCACACACACACACACACACTCCCCCCCCCCCAAGTATGCCACAGAGAGACACAGAGATTGTAGCCAACCCACACACAGCACAGCGCTTTTTAAGGTAAAACTAATAACACTACCAGTCAGGGGTGGATTGTGAACAAAAAGCGGCCCTGAAAAAATTTGTACTAGTGACCCCACATGGGCAGCACCAGAGGTGTAAGGTCTAGCCATCAGCCATGACAGCAGCACCTTCCCCCCAAGACTTTCCAGATAGTGGGCATGTCCAGCACGGTTCCGGTATGAATGGTCGACCATGTTATGGTCGACAGTCATTAGGTCTACCACTATTGGTCGACATTGACATGGTCGACACATGAAAAGGTCGACATGATTTTTTTAACTTTTTTTGGTGTTGTGTTTTGCGTAAAGTGACTGGAAACCCCAATTAGTGCACCGCGTCCCCTCGCATGGCTCGCTTCGCTCGCCATACTTCGGGCATGGTGCCTTCACTCCGCTACCACTTCGCTCGGCACAGATTACCGTTCCAATCGTAGTCCACGTGGATCGTAAAGTATGGAAAAGTTCCCCAAAAGAAAAAAAAGTTAAAAAACTCATGTAGACCTTTTCATGTGTCGACCTTTCATGTGTCGACCATTTTCATGTGTCGACCATGTGTCCATGTCGACCATGTCAATGTCGACAAACAGTGGTCGACCTAATGACTGTCGACCATAACATGGTCGACCATCTGAACGGATACCAGGGGGAAATTAAAAAGAACTAAAATTAAATATTCTGAGCACATTATATGATACACCTTCAGAATTTAGGAAACTATATCATTCTAGATGAAAGATATATTTTCTTGCTTATTACATCAACCGTATCCTAATCACTATTCACTCAATCTTATATGTCACCCAAGCAGGCAGACAGAGCATAGACTAGATCATCTGCAATCACAGGCTAAGTGGCAAAGTAAATTTCATATATGCAAATTATTTTGCATCTTATTCATTATGTCTATAAAAAGGACCACATGTCCTCAAACAAAACAGGCCCCACGGGTGCGTCGGCCCACCGGGAATCTTCCCTGTAAACCCTATGGCCAATCCGCCTCTGCTACCAGCGCTGTCTGTGTACCTTAATAGGCTACACAGACTTTACACAGCCCCCCCCCCCCCCCACCCCTTCTCCAACCCCCTTGTACCGTACAAGGCAGCTGGAGTTGATCTGGAGGGACAGCTCTCCCTGTCAGCGCTTAGATTAGCTGAAGGCTGCATAAGCCTGAGGCCATATAAGAGCCCAATTTTTTGTAATTGGTTGTTTATGAATAAGCACTTGCTAGGTAGATTAGAGTTTTCTCTGGTATTTTTCCTATAGGATTATAGGGCTGTCCGTCAAGGGTGTAGGGGTTGGTCTCGGAATAATATATAAACCATAGTCATGTGCCTCAGACTTCCTCTTGCCATTTTGGAATGGCCCAGGAAGGCTGAGTACTGCTGGCATTATATATTATCTTAGTTTGTGTCCTTGCTGCACTGTTTTTGATACACCCCCATCCCTATGCCCCCTCTGCATACGTGTTTTCTTGCTTTCCCCATGGTGCTTGTGGCTCCTCTCCCCCCTGCTGCTATTCAGCGTCCATGCTGGTCCGCTCCCCCCCCCCTCCCTGGTCTGCGGCCGCAGGTTTCCGGCACTCTGGTGCACGGAGCGTGGCCTCCCCCGTCTCCGTCCTGGCGCCGCTGACCGCGGCGGGGTCTGCCAGATACGGCACGCGCTTCTCCCCCTTGTTAGGCCTGTATGCGGGACAGGTTCCCCCGCCGTGGCTGCCGCTGTCAGTGCCCTGCTTCCCCCGCTCTGCGTCTCCGCGCGGCCTCTCTCCCCTCGCCGCTTCGGCCCCGGCCGGCGGCTCCGGCGCCCATGGGGTGCCTGCCGGCCCTGGGCTGGCTGCGGGGGGTGATGCTCAGCAGCGGGTGGAGGCCGGGACGGCGCGTGGGCAGCGGACGTTTCCCGGCTTTCCCTAGGGGCGTGTCCCTGTTTGGTAGTCATCAACTTCCCCATATGGGGGGGCCGGCCACTAGCGTGCGCTAATTACCTCGGGTGGGGCAGTGGCCAGGACGCTCTGGGTTCTGGGCCGGCGGTCCACGGTTTTCCTCCGGGCCAGTACGGTGCCTGCAACTTGTCTTGCGGGCCCCCTGCCGCGGGGTTCACGATGGGGTCTCGTGGGCATTCCCCCCCCCTCACTGCTTCCTTTGGCTGCTCAGTTCCCCTCTCCCTCTTTGCGCATTTCACTGGTGACCCCGGCTGGCCAGGCTGTGGTATTGCGCATGATGTCGCACAGTCCTCCCTGGCAGCCTCCTGTCCCTTGCCTGGCCCTCCTTCCCTCTTCCTGCGCCGGTCGGGTGTGCCGGGGAACAATTCCCGCAGGGTTTCCCCGGAATGCGCCCCCCCTTTCTCTAACGTCCTAGTGAATGCTGGGGACTCCGAAAGGACCATGGGGAATAGCGGCTCCGCAGGAGACTGGGCACAAAGTAAAAGCTTTAGGACTAGCTGGTGTGCACTGGCTCCTCCCCCTATGACCCTCCTCCAAGCCTCAGTTAAGATTTTGTGCCCGAACGAGAAGGGTGCAATCTAGGTGGCTCTCCTGAGCTGCTTAGAGTAAAAGTTTAAATAGGTTTTTTTATTTTCAGTGAGACCTGCTGGCAACAGGCTCACTGCATCGAGGGACTAAGGGGAGAAGAAGCGAACTCACCTGCGTGCAGAGTGGATTGGGCTTCTTAGGCTACTGGACATTAGCTCCAGAGGGACGATCACAGGCCCAGCCATGGATGGGTCCCGGAGCCGCGCCGCCGGCCCCCTTACAGAGCCAGAAGAGTGAAGAGGTCCGGAAAATCGGCGGCAGAAGACGTCCTGTCTTCAATAAGGTAGCGCACAGCACCGCAGCTGTGCGCCATTGCTCTCAGCACACTTCACACTTCAGTCACTGAGGGTGCAGGGCGCTGGGGGGGGGGCGCCCTGGGACGCAATGAAAATACCTTAAATGGCTAAAACTACATCACATATAGCTCCTGGGCTATATGGATGTATTTAACCCCTGCCAGTTTTCCACAAAAAAGCGGGAGAAAGGCCGCCGAAAAAGGGGCGGAGCCTATCTCCTCAGCACACAAGCGACATTTTTTTCCTCACAGCTCCGTTGGAGGAAGGCTCCCTGACTCTCCCCTGCAGTCCTGCACTACAGAAACAGGGTAAAACAAGAGAGGGGGGGCACTAAATTGGCATATTAATATATACAGCAGCTATATTAGGGAAAAACACTTATATAAGGTTATCCCTGTATATATATAGCGCTCTGGTGTGTGCTGGCAAACTCTCCCTCTGTCTCCCCAAAGGGCTAGTGGGGTCCTGTCCTCTATCAGAGCATTCCCTGTGTGTGTGCTGTGTGTCGGTACGCTGTGTCGACATGTATGAGGAGGAAAATGGTGTGGAGGCGGAGCAATTGCCTGTGTTAGTGATGTCACCCCCTAGGGAGTCGACACCTGACTGGATGGTCTTATGGAAAGAATTACGTGATAGTGTCGGCACTTTACAAAAGACTGTTGACGACATGAGACAGCCGGCAAATCAGTTAATACCTGTACAGGCGTCCCAAACACCGTCAGGGGCTATAAAATGCCAGTTACCTCAGGTCGATACAGACACTGACACGGACACTGACTCCAGTGTCGACGGTGAGGAAACAAACGTATTTTCCAGTAGGGCCACACGTTACATGATCACGGCAATGAAGGAGGTTTTGAACATTTCTGATACTACAAGTACCACAAAAAAGGGTATTATGTGGGGTGTGAAAAAACTACCCGTAGTTTTTCCTGAATCAGATGAATTAAATGAGGTGTGTGATGAAGCGTGGGTTTCCCCCGATAAAAAACTGCTAATTTCTAAAAAATTATTGGCATTATACCCTTTCCCGCCAGAGGTTAGGGCGCGTTGGGAAACACCCCCTAGCGTAGATAAGGCGCTCACACGCTTATCAAAACAAGTGGCGTTACCGTCCCCTGATACGGCCGCCCTCAAGGAACCAGCTGATAGGAAGCTGGAAAATACCCTTAAAAGTATATACACACATACTGGTATTATACTGCGACCAGCAATCGCCTCAGCCTGGATGTGCAGTGCTGGGGTGGCTTGGTCGGATTCCCTGACTGAAAATATTGATACCCTGGACAGGGACAATATATTATTGACTATAGAGCATTTAAAGGATGCATTTCTATATATGCGAGATGCACAGAGGGATATTTGCACTCTGGCATCAAGAGTAAGTGCGATGTCCATTTCTGCCAGAAGAGGATTATGGACGCGACAGTGGTCAGGGGATGCGGATTCCAAACGGCATATGGAAGTATTGCCGTATAAAGGGGAGGAGTTATTTGGGGTCGGTCTATCGGACCTGGTGGCCACGGCAACGGCTGGAAAATCCACCTTTTTACCCCAAGTCACCTCGCAGCAGAAAAAGATACCGTCTTTTCAGGCTCAGTCCTTTCGTCCCCATAAGGGCAAGCGGGCAAAAGGCCACTCATATCTGCCCCGGGGCAGAGGAAGGGGAAAAAGACTGCAGCAAACAGCCTCTTCCCACGAACAGAAGCCCTCCCCCGCTTCTGCCAAGTCCTCAGCATGACGCTGGGGCCTTACAAGCGGACTCAGGCACGGTGGGGGCCCGTCTCAAGAATTTCAGCGCGCAGTGGGCACACTCGCAAGTGGACCCCTGGATCCTGCAGGTGGTATCTCAGGGGTACAAATTGGAATTCGAGACGTCTCCCCCTCGCCGGTTCCTGAAGTCTGCTTTACCAACGTCTCCCCCCGACAGGGAGGCGGTATTGGAAGCCATTCACAAGCTGTATTCCCAGCAGGTGATAATCAAGGTACCCCTCCTACAACAGGGAAAGGGGTATTATTCCACGCTGTTTGTGGTACCGAAGCCGGACGGCTCGGTGAGACCCATTTTAAATCTGAAATCCTTGAACACTTACATAAAAAGGTTCAAGTTCAAGATGGAGTCACTCAGAGCAGTGATAGCGAACCTGGAAGAAGGGGACTATATGGTGTCTCTGGACATCAAGGATGCTTACCTCCATGTCCCAATTTGCCCTTCTCACCAAGGGTACCTCAGGTTTGTGGTACAGAACTGTCACTATCAGTTTCAGACGCTGCCGTTTGGATTGTCCACGGCACCCCGGGTCTTTACCAAGGTAATGGCCGAAATGATGATTCTTCTTCGAAGAAAAGGCGTCTTAATTATCCCTTACTTGGACGATCTCCTGATAAGGGCAAGGTCCAGAGAACAGTTAGAGGTCGGAGTAGCACTATCTCAAGTAGTACTACGACAGCACGGATGGATTCTAAATATTCCAAAATCGCAGCTGATTCCGACGACACGTCTGCTGTTCCTAGGGATGATTCTGGACACAGTACAGAAAAAGGTGTTTCTCCCGGAGGAGAAAGCCAAGGAGTTATCCGACCTAGTCAGGAACCTCCTTAGACCAGGCCAAGTGTCAGTACATCAATGCACAAGGGTCCTGGGAAAGATGGTGGCTTCTTACGAAGCGATTCCATTCGGCAGATTCCACGCAAGAACTTTTCAGTGGGATCTGCTGGACAAATGGTCCGGATCGCATCTTCAAATGCATCAGTGGATAACCCTGTCTCCAAGGACAAGGGTGTCTCTCCTGTGGTAGTTACAGAGTGCTCATCTCCTAGAGGGCCGCAGATTCGGAATTCAGGATTGGGTCCTGGTGACCACGGATGCCAGCCTGAGAGGCTGGGGAGCAGTCACACAGGGAAGAAATTTCCAGGGCTTGTGGTCAAGCATGGAAACGTCACTTCACATAAATATCCTGGAACTAAGGGCCATTTACAATGCCCTAAGTCAGGCAAGACCTCTGCTTCAGGGTCAGCCGGTGTTAATCCAGTCGGACAACATCACGGCAGTCGCCCACGTAAACAGACAGGGCGGCACAAGAAGCAGGAGGGCAATGATGGAAGTGGCAAGGATTCTTCGCTGGGCGGAGAATCATGTGATAGCACTGTCAGCAGTGTTCATTCCGGGAGTGGACAACTGGGAAGCAGACTTCCTCAGCAGACACGATCTTCACCCGGGGGAGTGGGGACCCAGAAGTCTTCCACATGATTGTGAACCGTTGGGAAAAACCAAAGGTGGACATGATGGCGTCCCGCCTCAACAAAAAACTGGACAGATATTGCGCCAGGTCAAGGGACCCTCAGGCAATAGCTGTGGACGCTCTGGTAACACCGTGGGTGTACCAGTCAGTGTATGTGTTCCCTCCTCTTCCTCTCATACCAAAAGTACTGAGAATCATAAGAAGGAGAGGAGTAAAGACTATACTCGTGGCTCCGGATTGGCCAAGAAAGTCTTGGTACCCGGAAATTCAAGAGATGCTCACGGAAGACCCGTGGCCTCTACCTCTAAGAAAGGACCTGCTCCAGCAGGGACCATGTCTGTTCCAAGACTTACCGCGGCTGCGTTTGACGGCATGGCGGTTGAACGCCGGATCCTGAAGGAAAAAGGCATTCCGGATGAAGTCATCCCTACCCTGATCAAAGCCAGGAAGGATGTAACCATACAACATTATCGCCGTATTTGGCGTAAATATGTTGCGTGGTGCGAGGCCAGGAAGGCCCCTACAGAGGAATTTCAACTGGGTCGTTTCCTGCATTTCCTGCAAACAGGACTGTCAATGGGCCTCAAATTAGGGTCCATTAAGGTTCAAATTTCGGCCCTGTCAATATTCTTCCAAAAAGAACTGGCTTCTGTTCCTGAAGTTCAGACGTTTGTCAAGGGAGTACTGCATATACAGCCTCCTTTTGTGCCTCCAGTGGCACCTTGGGATCTCAATGTAGTTTTGGGATTCCTAAAATCACATTGGTTTGAACCACTCACCACTGTGGACTTAAAATATCTCACATGGAAAGTGGTAGTGCTGTTAGCCCTGGCTTCAGCCAGGCGTGTCTCAGAATTGGCGGCTTTATCCTATAAGAGCCCTTACCTAATTTTTCATACGGACAGGGCAGAATTGAGGACTCGTCCTCAATTTCTTCCTAAGGTGGTTTCAGCATTTCACTTAAACCAGCCTATTGTGGTGCCTGCGGCTACTAGGGACTTGGAGGATTCCAAGTTGCTGGACGTAGTCAGAGCCCTGAAAATATATGTTTCCAGGACGGCTGGAGTCAGAAAATCTGATTCGCTGTTTATCCTGTATGCACCCAACAAGCTGGGTGCTCCTGCTTCTAAGCAGACGATTGCTCGTTGGATTTGTAGTACAATTCAGCTTGCACATTCTGTGGCAGGCCTGCCACAGCCAAAATCTGTAAAAGCCCTTTCCACACGGAAAGTGGGCTCATCTTGGGCGGCTGCCCGAGGGGTCTCGGCTTTACAACTTTGCCGAGCAGCTACTTGGTCAGGGGCAAACACGTTTGCTAAATTCTACAAATTTGATACCCTGGCTGAGGAGGACCTGGAGTTCTCTCATTCGGTGCTGCAGAGTCATCCGCACTCTCCCGCCCGTTTGGGAGCTTTGGTATAATCCCCATGGTCCTTTCGGAGTCCCCAGCATCCACTAGGACGTTAGAGAAAATAAGAATTTACTTACCGATAATTCTATTTCTCATAGTCCGTAGTGGATGCTGGGCGCCCATCCCAAGTGCGGATTGTCTGCATTACTTGTACATAGTTATTGTTACAAAAATCGGGTTATTGTTGTTGTGAGCCATCTTTTCAGAGGCTCCTTCTGTTATCATGCTGTTAACTGGGTTCAGATCACAAGTTGTACGGTGTGATTGGTGTGGCTGGTATGAGTCTTACCCGGGATTCAAAATCCTTCCTTATTGTGTACGCTCGTCCGGGCACTGTATCCTAACTGAGGCTTGGAGGAGGGTCATAGGGGGAGGAGCCAGTGCACACCAGCTAGTCCTAAAGCTTTTACTTTGTGCCCAGTCTCCTGCGGAGCCACTATTCCCCATGGTCCTTTCGGAGTCCCCAGCATCCACTACGGACTATGAGAAATAGAATTATCGGTAAGTAAATTCTTATTTTTTATGTGGTACAGTCATTCCGGTGTCCCCAGGGACGTGGCGACCGGGTCTGCCTGTTGCCTCCCCCCTGCGTCCATCCCACAGGGTATTTCAACAGGCCGCGGGCCGCAACCCCCCAGCCTTTTCGGGTCCGTATCCCGGGATTTCCCACGCGACTACGGCCGCGCATGCCCAGTTTTGCCCTTCCGGTCGACTCCGTTGGTCCTGTTTCTGTTGTTGGTGCGCAGGCACTTCCTGCGCTTGTTGTCCCCTCTGTTTTATCTGCACAGGTGTCTGTGAGTCCGGGGGAGTCGGTGGCTTCCTCGCGGAGGACCCGGAAGCCGAGGACGGATGCAGTGACAGCGGACGACGCTTCGCCAGGGTCGATGGCGGTGGGGGCAGTTGTGGGTGTTCCAGATCCTCCAGGCACCGGTGAGCATGCTGTTTCTTCTTTTATTTTTACAGTGCTTTTACCCTTCTAGTGTTTCCTCTGGTTCTCCTAGGCGCCCGCATCGGTGGCTAGGCTCTTTACGCAGCGCGTGGCGTAGGTTTCTTGGAACGTCGGGGCGCCGGTGGCTGCTGTTTCCTCCACACCCTGCGGTTCGCGGAGAAGGCAGGTGGGGTGTTTTTTGGGTTCCGGAATTTCCGGCGGTGGTTACGGGTTTTGGTTTTACGGCCTTTTACTCCGGGTCGCGGTCGGCCTAGTATCCCCACATTGTGCAGTGTTGTTTGGGCGCAGAGGATGCACTGCATCCAAGGGTTATGTTTGGGGATGTTACGACGTGCAGTCCGTCGTTATCAGGGTGGTAACGCCATTTTCACTTGGGGTTACACAGCAGGCCGGACCGCCCGGTGGGGTCCCGAGCGGGGGGCCCCTTGCAGCGGGCGCTTCTGTTTGCGCTCGAGTGTTCCTGAGGCGTCCAGTGCCGTTTTGCGTCGCTCATGTGCGGGGCCGGTCACCTGTTCTAGGCCCGCACCCTAGCCACGAGCGGGTTACCCTCCGCTCCGGCGGGGGCCGCTGGATGTGGAGTGCGGCACATTCCCTGTTTCGGTTTTCCTATTGCGGCGGTTTCGATCCGTACCCGAGGGGTCGGTCAAGCATTTCCGTTAGTTAGTTCCATAATGATTTGCGCCTGCCTTTTTCGGTTTCCGTGCCTGTGGTGGCGCGCCGGTGTTGGCGGTCTGCCCGTGTTTTCCTGCATCAGGCCCGGCTAGAGGTGGACACAGTGAAAGGCTTGGAGCGCGTGTGTGGGCCCTTTGCCGTTTTCACCTCTTCCCGATTTGTGCATCTCCCCTGTAGGGTTGGTGCCCGGGGGCACTCAGGGCGAGTTACACCTTATACAACATTTGTCTCATCCTCTTGGGGGGTTTTCTTTTGCTGGCTCCATTCCCTAGGCTGTGTGCAGGGTGGGTGTCAGTTTTTTATGGCACGCTGCGTTAGGTTCTCGTATGTGGTCCGGTTTTCCTGTTGGCTAACTTAGACGTGGGGTCGTTTTTTTTTTTGTCTTTTCACCTGCGCCCCTGTCCCCTGCGGGTTTTTTGGGTCTCAGATTAGGTGGATTAGTTTTGTGTTGATAGGTTCCTGCCCCTAGGTTTTTCCTGAACCATTTGCCTTTTTGGGAAATTCTGCGCTTTCTGAATTTGTACATACTTTCCGCCTCCGGTTCCCCCGCTGCTCACTGCCTGGGCGATTTTCTCTTCATGGGTCCGGGAGACATTTCGGTTCGCAGACGTATGTTCGTCGGTTTCTGCATCTTTGTTCAGGGTCCTGGGTGGTACCGTGCCCCGGTACGCTGCACGGCCCTCCGGTTGATGGAGTTATAACATCAGGGGATTGCCCTGGGCACGGTGGCGGGTGCTGTCGCCTCCCCGCTGCCATGGTACCTAAACTGTTGGATTTCAGTAACGTCTGCTTGGGGAAGCGCAAGGTTCGGCTTTAGCGGGTGCAGTCGTGGCTTGGCCCCTTCACTTTGCGGGCGGGTTTATTCCCATGGGGGGATTTTTGCAGGGACTTGTACGGTACGCTGCGGGGCCTGCATGAGGTACCCCCCGCTGTTGGGGATGGATTCCTCTCATGGTAGCCTGGGTATTGTGGGCCTGCGGGTTCGGTCAAGGACATTTGTTCCGTTGCGGCAGCCTGGGAGTGGTTCACACTATTGACAATCGGCTTTTTCTTCCACCCAGGCTTTGCGATGGTTGCGCTTCTGCTTGTCTGCTTGCGGCGCCGTATTGCTTTCGGGGCCCCTCACCCCCTCGGAATCGCGACGGGATGGCGGATGCTGGTCTTGTTTCAGTTTGATTTCCGTGGGCTGGGGGTGGCGTCAGAAGGCTTTCCCATGCCCACCTTCGGTTTGGCGGATTGTCCAGTCGGGTTGGCTGCTCTCGCTCGGCATGCGTTTTGCTCCTTTCTCGCTTAAGGCGTCTGCTGCGGCACAGTGTTTTTCAGTAGGTTTGATACAGTGGGTGCCCTGATAGGCGGTTTGATAGCTTTCGTGTGGGTGCATTATCTGTGTGGTAGGTCCATGGCGGCCATGTCTCCTGCCCTTGCGGGCATTTCCTTCCGTTCGAGGCTGCGCGGGCTGGCAGACTCAGCCAGGTCTTTAGCCCCTTTCGTAAGCGCTTAAGGGTTGGGTTTGGGTGCGCCCTGCGCCTGCGGATACCCGTAGGCTTGCTCTGTTGCTACTTTTGGCGGCGTTGCTGGGTGTGCTGCCTCTTGCGCCGAATCGGTGTTGGAGGTGGCCACCTTTTTGGATTAGCCTTTGCTTTGGCTTTCTTATGGATTTTGAGGGTAAGCGAGTGGTGGCGAGCAGCGAGGCATTTTCGGGATGCCAGGGCATTTTCTGTACCGCGTGTTGCAGGATGGTCGGTTGCTCTGCAGGATGGTGTGATCCACGTCGGATCAAGGAGCTGGGGGTCGCTGGGTGTCCTTGGAGGCCCAGGAGGAGTCGGGTGTCTGCCCGCTGCGCCTAGCGCATGAGTATATATGGCGATCAGTTGCGGAGTCAGGCGCTTGCTGGTACTCTCACTATTTTCCAGTTTGCCGCTGTGTTTGGGTTCGGTACCCATTCCTTGCGGATTGGGGCAGCTGACCGTGCGGCAGCCACAGGGTCCTACACGACAGCTGTTCAGGAGCTGGGCCGTTGGAGGTATACTTCTTAGGTCCTATTCCTTGCGGATTGGGGTGGCTACCATGTGGCAGCCACAGGGTCCTCCACGGCGGCTAGTCAGGAGCAGGGCCGTTGGAGGTATACTTCTTAGGTCCTATTCCTTGCGGATTGGGGCGGCTGACCATGCGGCAGCCACAAGGTCCGCCACGGCGGCTATTCAGGAGCGGGCCGTTGGAGGTGTGCTTCTTGGGTCCTGTTTCCTTGCGGATTGGGGAGGCTGCCATGCGGTGGCCATAGGGTCCTCAACGGCAGCCGTTCAGGAGCTGGGGCGTTGGAGGTATACTTATTAGGTCCTATTCCTTGCGGATGGGGGTGGCTACCATGCGGCAGCCACAGGGTCCTCCACGGCGGCTATTCAGGAGGTGGTCCGTTGGAGGTATACTTTTTAGGTCCTATGCCTTGCGGATGGGGTTGGCTACCGTGCGGCAGCCACAGGGTCCTACACGGCAGCTATTCAGGAGGTGGTCCGTGGAGGTATGCTTATTATAAGTCCTTCTGCATGTGGATAATGTTTAGTTGCGCCTGTTGCGCTAACCCAAAAACTTGTTTACCCGTCGGTTTTTGAACGGGTAGAGTTCAGGAATCGAGGGTGTGAAGTGAATTTTTAAATTTTCCTCCGAGCGGGCCTAATTACAATTGGCTCATCAAAGGTCCACAGGAGTTTTTTTGAGTTTTCTCCTTCACTTGGGTTATTTCTGTTCTCTGTCACTTGGTTTTCCTATGTGACGTATGTCAGTGTGATGATGTTAGGATGTTTTTCTTTTGCAGCCGTCGATGGTTTGAACAGGAGTGGCTGGTTGGCCACTCTTACAATTTTTGGGCGGCTGGGCATTCTTTGGCGTGTAGGACAGCTGATGTTTTGGTCAGGGTGGTTTGTTGGTTGGGTGTCCGTGGTTAAGGGATACTGAGGGGTATTTGTACAGCTCCTTTGCCACCGTGAGCATAGTTGGGGTCGTCCTGGCGGTATTGTCCTGCGTTTTGGGTGGCGCTGATAGGGGTTGCGTCGACAGCATCTACCTCAATTTGTTCATTCAGGCTGATTTCATGGGCCACGTTGTCACTAGCCGGAGATCCGTTTTGGGTAGTCAATTAGTCCAGCGTTTTTTCATTGGAGGGGGCGGTGCTTTTCTCAGCTATTGAGAAAGTCCGCCAGATGGTAATTTTGCTGTTTCGTTGTTGTTACGGCTTTTAGGTGGAGTAGTGGTCAGGCATCCTCTGCTTGTACTGCGTCAGCGGCGGTTCTACGAGGAGGATGGGGTTCGTCTTCTCCGGCTGGAGCTTTCGGTTTTTCTTAAATGGGGTTTTGGTCCTTTCCGTTAGCGATCTTGTTTTCCTAGTTTTTATTGGTTTGGATGGCGGGGCGGTTTGTTAAACCTTTGTGGCGGGAAGTCGCTACCAACCAGCGGTCAGATGGGCATAAGTGGTCATTATGGGGCACCCTCTTTAGAAGGACGGCAGGTATGTCCTTACCTTGTGGTTGGACATTTAGACGTTCCCCTGCAGGAACCGAACGTTTGCCAGAGAAAAGAGTGGTGAGTCCTGCACAATGCGGGTTATGCAGGGAGGAGGCGGTGTTGTGGTTTAGTCCCCTCCTCAGTTTTTGTGTTTCAATCTAAATGACTGGAGCTGGTGTCTGGTAGCGACTTGTCCTTTGCCATCCTCCAATATAAAATCAATTCAATTACAATTATAGTTTGAAGAATAGGTCAGCGATCAATAAATATCGTCTGACCTTTAACTACAGCTAACCGTGTCCGTGTCGTTATTTTAGTGTGTCGTTACTTTAGTGGTAAGCTAGCTTAAAGAAGTGTTTATGTCAATCGCAATAAAATTATGGGCGCCTTAGATTAGCTGAAGGCTGCATAAGCCTGAGGCCATATAAGAGCCCAATTTTTTGTGATTGGTTGTTTATGACTAAGCAGTTGCTAGGTAGATTAGAGTTTTCTCTGGTATTTTTCCTATAGGATTATAGGGCTGTCCGTCGAGGGTGTAGGGGTTGGTCTCGGAATAATATATAAGCCATAGTCATGTGCCTCAGACTTCCTCTTGCCATTTTGGAATGCCCTCCCGCCCGCCCTATTTTTTTTTTTCCTGCATCTTGTCTTTTTCGGTGGGCTCTTGACAGCCAGATTGGCGGGAAGTCGCTACCAACCAGTGGTCAGATGGGCATAAGTGATCATTGTGGGGCACCCTCTTTAGAAGGACGGCAGGTGTGTCCTTACCTTGCGGTTGGACATTTAGACGTTCCCCTGCGGGAACCGAACGTTTGCCAGAGAAAAGAGTGGTGAGCCCTGCACAATGCGGGTTATGCAGCGAGGAGGCGGTGTTGTGGTTTAGTCCCCTCCTCAGTTTTTGTGTTTCAATCTAAATGACTGGAGCTGGTGTCTGGTAGCGACTTTTTCCTTTGCCATCCTCCAATATAAAATCAATTCAATTACAATTATAGTTTAAAGAACAGGTCAGCGATCAATAAATATCATCTGACCTTTAACTACAGCTAACCGTGTCCGTGTCGTTATTTTAGTGTGTCATTAGTTTAGTGGTAAGCTAGCTTAAAGAAGTGTTTATGTCAATCGCAATAAAATTATGGGCGCCTTATGCAGGCAGGAAAATGGCGCTGAACGCTGCTGGGTCCGCTCTAAGGAGAAGCTCCGCCCCCTTTCATGGCTCTGTCTTCCCGCTCTTCTGAAGATTATAACGGCCTGAAGAATTGTGCTGGCAGCGATCCTGGGACCCTGGGACCCTGACAGGCTTGCTGGACAGTGTAGGCGCCGGCTCAGGGCACCCCTTTACAGCGCCGCACCATGGGGGTAATTCTGAGTTGATCGCAGCAGGAACTTTTTTAGCAGTTGGGCAAAACCATGTGCACTGCGGGGGAGGCAGATATAACATATGCAGAAAGAGTTAGATTTGGGTGGGGTGTGTTCAATCTGCAATCTATATTGCAGTGTTAAAATAAAGCAGCCAGTATCTACCCTGCACAGAAACAAAATAACCCACCCAAATCTAACTCTCTCTGCACGTTATATCTGCCTCCCCTACAGTGCACATGGTTTTGCCCAACAGCTAACAAAGTTACAACAACTCAGAATTACCCCCCATGTACCGCTGAGCCCCAGAGTGCTCCCTACCCTGTTGCCGCCATCTTCACACCGGCTCCCCGCTTACCAGGGGTGCCGGTGACTAACTCGCCACTGATCTTCTGGTTCTGTAAGGGGGTGGCGGCATGCTGCTGGGGTGAGCGATCCCCTGTGGCGGCAAATGTTCGTTCCCCTCAGGAGCTCAGTGTCCTGTCAGCGGAGATAGTGGCTCAGACCCCGCAGGGCGGACACTTCTCCCCGCCTTAGTCCCTCCAAGTAGGGAGGCTGTTGCCAGCAGCCTCCCTGTAAAATAATAAACTGTAAAAAAAACTTTTACTAGAGAAATTCTGGAGAGCTCCCCGGCTCCTCCGGGCACATTTTCTAAACTGAGTCTGGTAGGAAGGGCATAGAGCAGGGGTGGGGAACCTTTTTTCTACCGAGGGCCATTTGGATATTTATAAAATCCTTCGGGGGCCATACAAGTCTGACCCCGCGCGCGCCAAAAAAATGGGTGTAGCCAGTTAAAATGGGACGTGATACACATATGCCCCCAATAGTGCAGTGCAAGATCCACAATTGCCCCCACAGTGCCAAGTATACAAATGCCCCTCACAGTGCCAGGTATACAGATGCCCCCACAGTGCCAGGTATACAAATGCCCCTCACAGTGCCAGGTATACAGATGTCCCCACAGTGCCAGGTATACAGATGCCCCCACAGTGCCAGGTATACAAATGCCCCCACAGTGCCAGGTATACAAATGCCCCTCACAGTGCCAGGTATACAGATGCCCCCACAGTGCCAAGTATACAGATGCCCCTCACAGTGCCAGGTACACAGATGCCCCCACAGTGCCAGGTATACAGATGCCCCTCACAGTGCCAGGTATACAGATGCCCCCACAGTGCCAGGTATACAGATGCCCCTCACAGTGCCAGGTATACAGATGTCCCCACAGTGCCAGGTATACAGATGCCCCGACAGTGCCAGGTATACAGATGCCCCCACAGTGCCAGGTATACGGATGCCCCTCACAGTGCCGGGTATACAGATGCCCCCACAGTGCCAGGTATACAGATGCCCCCACAGTGCCAGGTATACAGATGCCCCCCCCCCCCCCCCATGCTGCTTACCGTTCCTTTCGGCGGGGACACGGAGGAGAGTGCGGCTATGTTGGGCGGCAGCGTGTAGGACTTGAAACCAGCCGCCGGTTCGAGAGCCAATCAAAGCTCGCGGACTGGCAGCCGCGGCTCCTGATTGGCTGCCGGTCCGCGAGCTCTGATTGGCTCACTAACCGGCGGCTGGTTTCAAGTCCTACACGCCGCGACAGCCGCCCGACAATAGCCACACTCTCCCCCGTGTGGTGACAGCTGAGATACGCTGCCGCCGGACTGAGCGGCAGCGTGTCTCACTGAGAGGAGCGGGTGGGCCGGACCAAACGGCTTTGCGGGCCTTATACGGCCCACGGGCCGGAGGTTCCCCATCCCTGGCATAGAGGGAGGAGCCAGCCCACACTCAAACTCTTAAAGTGCCAGTGGCTCCTAGTGGACCTGTCTATACCCCATGGTATTAATGTGGACCCCAGCATCCTCTAGGACGTAAGAGAAATATAGAGTAGCTCCCCAATATATTAATGAATGCTAATTTACATGTACTATCTTCCTACTCAGATATGCAAGTTAACTCCTGATATACAAGCTTCCCTATACTCAGTGCTTTAAGTGGTCCTAGAGAGGTAGTGGAACTCACACACTCCCCACGGCGCCAATGTAACAAAGGTATTGCATGCGCGCACAAAAAAGGGGCGTGGTCTCAAAAAAGGGCGTGTTACACAATAGTAATAATGCCCACAGTAGTAGCACCCCATAATACACATAATGCCCACAGCAGTAGCGCCTCTTATACAATGCCCACAGTGGTAGTGCCCCTTATAAACAGCAGAGCCGTCTTAACAGCAGTGTAGGCCCCTGAGCACAACAGTGCACTGGGCCCCCTACCCATCCTCCAGCGGTAGGGGTGGTGGGTGCTATCAGCAGCAGCATTGATGTCCCGCGGGTGGTAGGGGGTGTTCTATCTACCGCTCAGCATGTAGGACCTGGAGCAGTAATTTCTGCTAATTACTCCTTTACTGCACAAATGGGGCTAAACTGTAGAAGGGGGCATTGGGCTGAATGATGAAGCACCGGTACATGACTTCCGGGGTGGTAGGGGTTGTTTAATACACAGGGGAGGGGTTGATAGTGGAGTGGGCTTAATATTCATCATTTTCCGGTGGGAGGGCAGCTTGCTTGACTGCAGATATCTCCAGTTCCTGAAAATATATTTCTTAGCTTTGAATGGGATAAAAAACTAGAGAGACCCACCTGTCAGGAGATACTGGGGACTTGGGGATCAGAGTTCAGGAGCCAGAGCAATTCACCAACGAAAATCTATAACTGCATATTAGGCGCGTGAGGCTGGAGCAGGGACCAGCTGCTTGAAGGCTGATATCTCTGGTTCTGGGCATAGTAGAGACAAGCTGCCAGTGTCCACTAAAAGGGGAGAGTCCCAGCTTTTGGAGAATACACTAAGAAATACTCTAAGTCAGACAGAACCCGAGAGATCTGGCTGGGAAGAGCAATTAACAGGCTTGGATGGGGACCACTGCTTTCAAGTCGGATATCTCCGGTTCCCCAGGGCCGATTTAAAAAAATCTGGTACCCCTGGAAAGAGGGGACCCTCAGCTATCAGCATAGGGCCCTTATACTCTTGGGGCCCTTGGGCAAGAGCCCATTGAGCCCATACGAAAAGACGGCCCTGATAAAGAGCCCATAGTAGTGGTGCCCCTTGTGCAATGCCCGCAATAGCAGTGCCCCTTATGTCCCCAGGAGTGATGCCCCTTATGACGTGCCCCCTTTACAATGCCCTCATTAGTAGTGCCCCCAGTAGTAATGCCCTTAATGGTAATGCCCCTGTGTAATATTGCCCCCAGTAGTAATGTTGCCTGTACTAATGCCCCCAGTCGTTTAGCCCTTGTAGTTGTGGCCCCTTGTAGTTTAGCCCCAGTAGTAATGCCCCCAGTAGTTTAGTCCCTGTAGTTACGCCCCCAGTAGTAATGCCCTAGTGGTTTCCCTCTTGTAGTTCACTAGTTTGCCCCCAGTAGTTTCCCCCAGTAGTAATGCCCCCAGTAGTTTGTCCCTCAGTAGTTTGCCCCCCAGTAGTAATGCCCCCCCAGTAGTTTGTCCCCAGTAGATGCCCCCCAGCAGTAATGCCCCCAGTAGTTTGCCCCCAGTAGTAATGCGCCCCCAGTTGTTTGCCCCCAGTAGATGCCCCTCAGTAGTTTGCCCCCCAGTAGTAATGCCCCCCAGTAGATGCGCCGCTACACAAATAAAAAGTAAAAAAAACACAACAAATCATACTTACCAAGCACCGCTCCGTGTACGGCCGCTGCAGTCTTCTGTGCGTCCGCTCCTCTGCACTATGGGAGAGACGTCATGACGTCTCTCCCATAGCGTGCACTGACAGAGCCGGAAGCCGGAGCTCAGTACTGAGCTCCTACCTCCGGCTGCCGCTATGCAGGGCGTCCGCTGGTAACACAATCTCAGCTGGCGCACCTGGGACACATGGGATGAGGTAAGCCAGAGGAGGTGGAACTGCGTTCCGTCTCCAAGTGGAACTGACGGAACGCAGTTCCGCCCCGTTACGACTCACTTTAACCCCTGCCTATACTATATATCAGGCAAGTATACTTCGGAGACAACATGTATCTAAGGTCAGGGTTGGACTGGCCCACGGGTACAGGGGAAACCACCGGTGGGCCCTACTGCCTGGGACCCCACCCCCTCCTCTAGGCATCAGTTTCCAGACTGTGCTGTTACTAATCTAGTACATTATCATGAGCACTACAGTATTTACTGTATATATTTATCTAGGGGACCAACACTTGCAAAATGGTTAGGCAAAACAATGTGGCAACTGGGAACACCCCCTATAGAGACTGGCCACACCCCTAAACATGGGCATCTACCACTGTATTCCCGCGGTGGGCCCTACATCCCCCAGTCCGACACTGTCTAAGGTTGGGTACACACTTTTTGATATATTGTTCGTTTGATCGACAAACAATACATTGCTAGCACATTGGCGGGTGTAAACACTTGAGGTGTCTGAGCACAATGTCGTTCACAGACATATCAGGTCAGCACTGCAGCACAACCAATGCTGGTATATCATACAGACATATCGGTCGGTACATCTGGATGTTTTTACAGTCGATCCGCCGATCACGCTATAGGTTAAATAGCCATTTAATATGATGTAACTGTCATGCCTGAGGGTTGGGTTTGGCTTGGGTTGGCATGCATACCTCCCAACTGTCCCGATATTCACAGGACAGTCCCGTTTTTTTGGGACTGTCTCGTTCTCCAACCTACAGGCCACAGTGTCCAGCAGGTTGGGGGGGGTCAGTTGGGAGGTTCCTGTCAGTCACTGAGCAGCGGTGAGTATTTGCTGTGCGTGGCGTCTATTCCCCGGTAGAGAGGGATAGGGGGCATGGTTGGTAGCTCACAGAGCGCTGTGCATGCCCCCACAGTGACGTAAAACAAGGGGCGTGGCTCGCAATTGTGGCACTACCGTGAAGCCACATCCTCTTTATTGTTGGCCACGCCACCTTTTGGCACCCTGGATCTCCTTCGTGTCCACTACAGGAAACGCTGAAGCCGATCTTAGCTGCAGCTCTTGGTAAGCGCATTGGAAGCGACAGATACCCATGTGCTTTATTGACATTTCATTAGTAACATTTTCACAGTGAATATCAAGTTGTATCTAAATGAACCTCTCCCAGGATTGAGGCAAAACAGTATACGGTTGTTAGCTCGACACAACTTAGGTCGACAGTCATTAGGTCGACCTAAGTTGTGTCGACATTGGCATTAGGTTGACAAGGGCATTATGTCGACATGTACTAAACGACCCATACCCAGGCAAAACTCTTTGAATTATTACACTGGAAGACTTTCCTTTTGAGATAACTGAGAATTCATATACAATTGAATACACTGAGCCAGATGTGCACTTATGTGTTTCTAACAGCAGTCGATTGCAATAATAAAATTTTTATATTTTTACTTTCTAAAACTGTTATGTCTCTAGTTTATTTCAGCCATAGAAGTCTGTTTTTCTCATTAGCGCGGTTCTATTATAGTATAACTATTATTTATATGCACTATGTATCTACTGTGATAGTATACATACAGTCAGGCCTGGCGGTAACCGCTCAGCAAAGGGATGCAAAGCAGGGAGGCGCCAGGAAGGATAGGTGCTCTCCCTGCTCTGTATCCCTGTGCTGAGCTGATGTCCCTGCTGCGCCGCCCTGTCCCCCCTGCTGCTGCCGGCTGCTGCGCCTGTCACACTTAATGATAGGCAGTGGCAGCGGCAGCTACAAGCCTCCTCTCCCCTCCCCTCCCCTGTCACAGACTCACAGTGCAGGGTGCGGACCTAAAAGGGGGCGGAGCTGCACAGTAATAAGGGGCGGGGTTACACTGGACCAGGCTGCAGACTGCAACACAGGGATAAGCTGCCAGACTTCCTTATGTACATGACTGGAAAACAAGTGAGTGAGTAAATGTGTGTGTGTGTATACAGTATGTGTGTGTGTGTGTGTACAGTATCTGTATATACAGTATGTGTGTGTGTGTATACAGTATCTGTGTATATGTATGTTTGACTGTATGTGTGTAATGCATGTATAGTGTGTGTGTGTGTGTGTGTGTGTGTGTGTGTGACTGTGCGGCATAATGTGTGTAAACATCACTGGTACAGGAGGCGTTACGTGTGTAAGCGTCACTGGTACAGGGGGCGTTATGTGTGTAAGAAACACTGGTACAGGAGGTGTTACGTGTGTAAGCATCACTGGTACAGGGAACATTACGTGTGTTCACGTCACTGGTACAGGAGAGGCGTTACGTTTGTAAGCCTCACTGGTACATGGGGCGTTATGTGTGTAAGCCTCACTGGTACATGGGGCGTTACGTGTGTAAGTATCACTGGTACAGGAGGCATTACGTGTGTAAGCATCACTGGTACAGGGGATGTTACGTGTGTAAGCATCACTGGTACAGGAGGCGTTACGTGTGTAAGCGTCACTACTACAGGGTTTATTGTGTGTATAAGCAGCACTGCTACAGGGAGCATTATGTGTATAAGCGTCTGGTACAGGGGGCGTTATGTGTGTAAGGTGTCACTGGAACAGGGGGCGTTACGTGTGTAATCATCACTGCGTCTTGTATAAGCATCACTGGTACAGGGGGTGTTACGTGTGTAAGGGCCACTACTACAGGGTACATTGTGTATAAGTGGCACTACCACAGGGGGCATTGTGTGTAAGCGACACTACTACAGGGAGCATTATGTGTATAAGCGTCATTGCTACAGGGGGCATTATGTGTGCTGTCCCTTTGTAAAGTATGGGAGGGCGCAAATTTATAGTTTGCAGGGGGGGGGGGCGCCGAACACCGTAGCACCGGCCCTAAATACAGTACTGTGCAAAAGCTTTAGGCAGGTATGGAAAAAATGCTGTAAAGTAAGAATGCTTTCAAATATATGCTTTCAAAGTGTTACTAGTTTATTTTATCAATTAACAAAATGCAAAGTGAGTGGACAGAAAAAAAATCTAAATCAAATCAATATTTGGTGTGACCACCCTTCAAAACAGCAGCAGTTATTCTGCATACACGTGCACAATTTTTGAAGGAACCCTGCAGGGAAGAGTTGCGGATCCGGAGGGGGGGTGGGGGGGGCAAGACACCTGGGCCCATGCCTCTTCCCCTGTCGTTTCTGATTTTCTTAATTTAACCAGAGCGCAGCATCGCCATCAGCTGTCATAGAGCTGATGGACACTAAGACCCGCACTTTTGGGGAGCACAGCCTTAATGCGGCCGGTGCTGGGAGCCCGCTTCTATTGTATTTCAAACCCAGATGCTCTCCCCCTGCACAGTGCTGGCCTCTGCCAACAGCAGCAATTAGATGCCCATGTGCTGGGCACTGAACACTGCGCTGCGACTGCTGCCAGTGAGAGGAGGTAGACAGCACCTCGGCAGCAGCTGCAGCAGCAGGTGAGGATGGATGCTTGCAGTCTGCAGCAAACTCAGACATGTCAGCACTATGGCAGCGTATGGAGTCATCTGTCCCCAGCCCAGCAGCACATAGGGTAATAGGGAGGGAGAGGGGGGCAGTGACGTGGCACTACTACTCTTTGGCATATATGTAAGGGGCAATACTAATACTCTGTGGCACTGGCACATGTGTAAAGGGCACTACTACTACTCTGTGGCATATGTGTAAGGGGCACTACTACTCTAACATGTGTAAGGGGTACTACTACTACTACTACTCTGTGGCACTGGCATATATGTAAGGGGCACTACTACTACTCTGGCATTGTGCATAAGGGGCACTACATGGCATTGTTTATTGTCTGTACCCCATGCTCCCAGTATGACAAAAATTAGGATTCTGGCTCACAAGAAAGGCATATCCTGTGAGGCCACGCCACTTGTAATAAGGCCACACACATTTCCCAGGAGCGCACAGATGTACCTGTCACTGCTAACCCCCCCCCCCCCCCTTCATTTTTTTCTGGATCCGCCCCTGGCAGGGAGGTTGTTCCAAACATCTTGAGGAACTAACCACAGATGTTCTGTGGATGTAGGCCTGCTCAAACCCTTCTGTCTCTTCATGTAATCCCAGACAGACTCGATTATGTTGAGATCAGGGCTCTGTGGGGGCCATATCATCATCTCCAGGACTCCTTGTTCTTCTTTACATTGAAGATAGTTCTTAATGACATTGACTGTATGTTTGGGGTAGTTTTCCTGCTGCAGAATGATTTTTGAGCCAGACTCCTCCCTGATGGTACTGCCTGTATTTCTCAGCATTGAGGGCACAATCCTGACCAGATCTCAACTCCATTGGCTGAAATGCAGACCCAGACTTGTAAGGAATCTCCACCATGCTTCACTGTTACTTGCAGACACTCATTATTGTACCACTCTCCAACCCTTCGGCGAAATAAACTACCTTTCTGTTATATATTTAATATTTTGGCTTATCGATCAAGAGCACCTGACCTGCTGCCATTTTTCTGCACCCCAGTTCCTGTGTTTTCGTGCATAGCAGAGTCGATTGGCTTTGTTTCCACATCGAAAGTATGACTTTTTGGCCGCAATTCTTCCATGAAGACCACTTCTGGCCAGACTTCTCCGAACAGTAGATGGGTGTACCTGGGTCCTACTGGTTTCTGCCAGTTCTAAGCTGATGGCACTGCTGGACATTGTCCGATTTCAAAGGGAAGAAAACAGGATGTGTCTTTCATCTGATGCACTAAGTTTCCAAGGCCAACCACTGTGTCTACGGTCCTCAACATTGACTGTTTATTTGTGCTTCTTCAAAAGAACTTGAACAGCACATCTTGAAACCCCAGTCTGCTTTGAAATCTTGCTGATGCAGTATAACTGCATATGCATGATTATACTTTTCAGAGGGCTGACATTTCTGTATTTAAAATCCTTTTTTATTGATTTTATGTAATATTCTAATTTTCTGAGATTTTGGATTTGGGGTTTTCTTAAACTGTAAGCCACAATCATCAAAATTATAACAAATAAAGGTTTGAAATATCTCACTTTGCATGTAATGAGTCTATATAATATATTAGTTTTACCTTTTAAGTTGAATTACTGAAATAAATGAACTTTTGCACGATATTCTGATTTTCTGAGTTTCACCTGTACCTTATGTCTTGTTGCTGTGCTCAGTCTTGCCATGGTGAATGACCTGTGACAGGAAACTGTCTTCACAACCTTACCTTAGTAGTAGAGTTTGGCTTTTCCTCACCCAGTTTTTAAGTAGAGATTTGCGGCGGGCACTTTTTTTCGTGTTTTGGTTTTGGATCTGGATGATTTTTGAAAAATACACAAAAACAGCTAATATCACAAAATTTGGGGATAATTTTGATCCTACGGTATTATTACCTCAATAACATTCATTTCCACTCATTTCCAATCTATTCTGAACACCTCAAATCTCACAATATTGTTTTTAGGCCAAAAGATTGCACCAAGGTAGCTGGATGACTTTGCTAAGCGACACCAGTGTGCGGCACAAACATCTGGCCCATCTAGGAGTGACACTGCAGTGGCAGACAGGAAGGCACTTTTAAAAACTAGTCCCCAAACAGCTCATCATGCAATGAAGTAAAAGAGGTGCAATGAGGTAACTGGATGACTTTGCTAAGCGACTCAAGTGTGCGGCACAAACACCTGGACCATCTAGGAGTGGCACTGCAGTGACAGACAGTATGGCAGATTTAAAAAATAGGCCACCAACAGCACATCATGCAAAGAAGAAAAAGAGGTGCAATGAGGTAGATGGGACGTGCTGGAATTTGCCCAGATGTAATGCACGCACAATATTGGTTGACTTATACGGCAGTACCCCTGGACTTATACAGCTGCACCACTGGACTTATACAGCTGCACCACTGGACTTTTACGGCAGTACCACTGGACTTATACGGCAGTACCACTGGACTTATACAGCAGTTCCACTGGACTTATACGGAAGTATTACTGGACTTATACAGCAGTACTTGTACGACTGCACCAGCAGCATCCAGCCCCCGTCCTCACCCACTCCAGACTCTCCTACTCAACAGCAGCCTCCTAACTCCTGGACCTTCTCCCCTTACCTAGCAACACCGCTAC
Source organism: Pseudophryne corroboree (assembly GCF_028390025.1). Classification (NCBI taxonomy): domain Eukaryota; kingdom Metazoa; phylum Chordata; class Amphibia; order Anura; family Myobatrachidae; genus Pseudophryne; species Pseudophryne corroboree. The sequence continues at coordinate 218,287,886 of NC_086452.1, forward strand.
TCACCGACCACTGCATCCTCCTCTGGCTTGCTCAGCGTCTGGACCGTGTTATCGGCGTCCTCGGGGCAACATCGGCTGGCCTGGCTGGGAGTCCCTGCGGAATGTTGTCCCTCAGCGGCACTCTTATTTGATTTAGTCCGCTGGGCTGGATTGTCAGCGGAGATCAGTGTGATGGCATCTGCGTGGTGGCTGCTGGACTCCTGTGCGCAGCAGCACTGCATGTCACATGGTGCAGGGAGCCAATCAGGACCAAGAATAGCCCAGCAATCCTAATAATGGAGGCGGAACTGCTGACAGGGGAGGGCTGACAGCGGCTGACTGACAGCCAGCAGCCATCATCGTGTCATCAGGTGGACGTGTGTTATTTCTTAATGCTGTTAGCTTTACGCAGTGTTAAATAAAAGTTCCTAAATGATGGGGGGGCACGTGCCTTGGTGCCCCTCCACCCCCCCCCCCCCCCGCTCCACCTACTGAATCCGCCACTGGCCATTTATGTGAATGTCTAGGAGGGCCCGGCCCAGCACTAACACTGCTAGCTGAACCACTTCTATATCTATAATATACAAAAGGCTGGACAACTTTTTAGGTATGGCAGCTGGCAAACGCACTGATTGTTTCTGATCTTCACTTAGCACAATAAGCAAGCCCCTCCCAGTTATAAATCTGGTTCGTTCTGTTAGTGTGAAGTAAAAGTGTAAAAAGATGTTTATATACTGTAGTACCTGTTTGCTCTCCCTTCAGACAAGAGACAACAGAAACATAAATCTGCTGCTTTGCCATATTAGACTATGAATAACCATGTCAGAATAACTGAATGGAGAAAAATATTAAATCTAAAAAACTGTTTGATGCTAGCCTCAGATGGCATCCTGATCTCAGTGACTGACACCCCAGGTTTCACATGAAAACCCAGAAAACCTCATATTTCATTTTCACCTCTAAAATGTAATTCCCAAACACAGGAGGCAGGCAAATGGAGAACATAAAATGATTTGGGATTAACTGCATTTCAGCTTTGCTTTATACATGATAACATGAAGCAAAGCAAATAAAATGTACTGTATGTTCTATTTAGTATTTACCAAATACTGTATCCTAGATCCCTCTGAATTTGCACTGTATGAGCCTCATTTAGATTATGCTGCATTATTTTGCAATACTGAAGTAAATAAGTGTAAACATACAACTGCAAAATTGCAGCCGTACCTTATACACTCCTTTGACCTCCACTACCATCACTATGCAGATGACACCTAAATCTACCTCTCTTCCCCTGGGTGTAGTATGGTATGCCGGCGCTTGGGCTCCCGGCGACCAGCATACCGGCGCCGGGAGCCCGACCGCCGGCATACCGACAGCGTGGCGAGCGCAAAGGAGCCCCTTGCGGGCTCGCTGCGCTCGCCACGCTACGGGCACGGTGGCGCACTACGCGCGCCACACTATTATATTCTCCCTCCAGGGGGGTCGTGGACCCCCACGAGGGAGAGTAGTTGTCGGTATGCTGGGTGTCGGGATTCCGGCGCCGGTATACTGTGCGCCGGGATCCCGACATTCGGCATACAGAAGACCACCCCTTCCCCCAACCTCCCTCCTTCTTTCTTATTACAGATGTTTAACTGGCTCTGTCAGCTCCACATGGGTGTCCCAATGGTTTGTCAAACCTACAGTAATAGTAATATGTAAAAACAAAATCTGAGCTCATTATGGGAGTTATTTATCAAATCTTGAAGAAGTTGCCCATACCAACTAATCAGCTTGCATTTGACATTTTACATGCTGTGCTAGATCAATGACAGAATTGTTTGGTTGCTATAAATTTCAATCTATGTTTCAAGTAGAGATGAGCGGGTTCGGTTTCTCTGAATCCGAACCCGCCAGAACTTCATGTTTTTTTTCACGGGTCCGAGCGACTCGGATCTTCCCGCCTTGCTCGGTTAACCCGAGCGCGCCCGAACGTCATCATGACGCTGTCGGATTCTCGCGAGGCTCGGATTCTATCGCGAGACTCGGATTCTATATAAGGAGCCGCGCGTCGCCGCCATTTTCACACGTGCATTGAGATTGATAGGGAGAGGACGTGGCTGGCGTCCTCTCCATTTAGATTATAAGAGACTGAGAGAGATTTACTGGAGCTGACTAGGAGGAGTACTGTTACTGTAGAAGTGTAGAGACTGAGTGGAGAGAGTTTACTAGTGAGGACAGTGCAGTTTACTTTATAATCCGTTCTCTGCCTGAAAAAAGCGATACACAGCACACAGTGACTCAGTCACACACATACCATATCTGTGTGCACTGCTCAGGCTCAGGCCAGTGTGCTGCATCATCTATTATCTATATATAATATTATATATATCTGTCTGACTGCTCAGCTCACACAGCTTATAATTGTGGGGGAGACTGGGGAGCACTACTGCAGTGCCAGTTATAGGTTATAGCAGGAGCCAGGAGTACATAATATATTATATAGTGAGTGACCACCAGACACACAGTGCAGCATATTTAATATATCCGTTCTCTGCCTGAAAAAAGCGATACACACAGTGACTCAGTCAGTCACATACCATATCTGTGTGCACTGCTCAGGCTCAGGCCAGTGTGCTGCATCATCTATTATCTATATATAATATTATATATATCTGTCTGACTGCTCAGCTCACACAGCTTATAATTGTGGGGGAGACTGGGGAGCACTACTGCAGTGCCAGTTATAGGTTATAGCAGGAGCCAGGAGTACATAATATATTATATAGTGAGTGACCACCAGACACACAGTGCAGTTTATTTAATATATCCGTTCTCTGCCTGAAAAAAGCGATACACACAGTGACTCAGTCAGTCACATACCATATCTGTGTGCACTGCTCAGGCTCAGGCCAGTGTGCTGCATCATCTATTATCTATATATAATATTATATATATCTGTCTGACTGCTCAGCTCACACAGCTTATAATTGTGGGGGAGACTGGGGAGCACTACTGCAGTGCCAGTTATAGGTTATAGCAGGAGCCAGGAGTACATAATATATTATATAGTGAGTGACCACCAGACACACAGTGCAGTTTATTTAATATATCCGTTCTCTGCCTGAAAAAAGCGATACACACAGTGACTCAGTCAGTCACATACCATATCTGTGTGCACTGCTCAGGCTCAGGCCAGTGTGCTGCATCATCTATTATCTATATATAATATTATATATATCTGTCTGACTGCTCAGCTCACACAGCTTATAATTGTGGGGGAGACTGGGGAGCACTACTGCAGTGCCAGTTATAGGTTATAGCAGGAGCCAGGAGTACATAATATATTATATAGTGAGTGACCACCAGACACACAGTGCAGTTTATTTAATATATCCGTTCTCTGCCTGAAAAAAGCGATACACACAGTGACTCAGTCAGTCACATACCATATCTGTGTGCACTGCTCAGGCTCAGGCCAGTGTGCTGCATCATCTATTATCTATATATAATATTATATATATCTGTCTGACTGCTCAGCTCACACAGCTTATAATTGTGGGGGAGACTGGGGAGCACTACTGCAGTGCCAGTTATAGGTTATAGCAGGAGCCAGGAGTACATAATATATTATATAGTGAGTGACCACCAGACACACAGTGCAGTTTATTTAATATATCCGTTCTCTGCCTGAAAAAAGCGATACACACAGTGACTCAGTCAGTCACATACCATATCTGTGTGCACTGCTCAGGCTCAGGCCAGTGTGCTGCATCATCTATTATCTATATATAATATTATATATATCTGTCTGACTGCTCAGCTCACACAGCTTATAATTGTGGGGGAGACTGGGGAGCACTACTGCAGTGCCAGTTATAGGTTATAGCAGGAGCCAGGAGTACATAATATATTATATAGTGAGTGACCACCAGACACACAGTGCAGTTTATTTAATATATCCGTTCTCTGCCTGAAAAAAGCGATACACACAGTGACTCAGTCAGTCACATACCATATCTGTGTGCACTGCTCAGGCTCAGGCCAGTGTGCTGCATCATCTATTATCTATATATAATATTATATATATCTGTCTGACTGCTCAGCTCACACAGCTTATAATTGTGGGGGAGACTGGGGAGCACTACTGCAGTGCCAGTTATAGGTTATAGCAGGAGCCAGGAGTACATAATATATTATATAGTGAGTGACCACCAGACACACAGTGCAGTTTATTTAATATATCCGTTCTCTGCCTGAAAAAAGCGATACACACAGTGACTCAGTCAGTCACATACCATATCTGTGTGCACTGCTCAGGCTCAGGCCAGTGTGCTGCATCATCTATTATCTATATATAATATTATATATATCTGTCTGACTGCTCAGCTCACACAGCTTATAATTGTGGGGGAGACTGGGGAGCACTACTGCAGTGCCAGTTATAGGTTATAGCAGGAGCCAGGAGTACATAATATATTATATAGTGAGTGACCACCAGACACACAGTGCAGTTTATTTAATATATCCGTTCTCTGCCTGAAAAAAGCGATACACACAGTGACTCAGTCAGTCACATACCATATCTGTGTGCACTGCTCAGGCTCAGGCCAGTGTGCTGCATCATCTATTATCTATATATAATATTATATATATCTGTCTGACTGCTCAGCTCACACAGCTTATAATTGTGGGGGAGACTGGGGAGCACTACTGCAGTGCCAGTTATAGGTTATAGCAGGAGCCAGGAGTACATAATATATTATATAGTGAGTGACCACCAGACACACAGTGCAGTTTATTTAATATATCCGTTCTCTGCCTGAAAAAAGCGATACACACAGTGACTCAGTCAGTCACATACCATATCTGTGTGCACTGCTCAGGCTCAGGCCAGTGTGCTGCATCATCTATTATCTATATATAATATTATATATATCTGTCTGACTGCTCAGCTCACACAGCTTATAATTGTGGGGGAGACTGGGGAGCACTACTGCAGTGCCAGTTATAGGTTATAGCAGGAGCCAGGAGTACATAATATATTATATAGTGAGTGACCACCAGACACACAGTGCAGTTTATTTAATATATCCGTTCTCTGCCTGAAAAAAGCGATACACACAGTGACTCAGTCAGTCACATACCATATCTGTGTGCACTGCTCAGGCTCAGGCCAGTGTGCTGCATCATCTATTATCTATATATAATATTATATATATCTGTCTGACTGCTCAGCTCACACAGCTTATAATTGTGGGGGAGACTGGGGAGCACTACTGCAGTGCCAGTTATAGGTTATAGCAGGAGCCAGGAGTACATAATATATTATATAGTGAGTGACCACCAGACACACAGTGCAGTTTATTTAATATATCCGTTCTCTGCCTGAAAAAAGCGATACACACAGTGACTCAGTCAGTCACATACCATATCTGTGTGCACTGCTCAGGCTCAGGCCAGTGTGCTGCATCATCTATATATATTATATATCTGTCTGACTGCTCAGCTCACACAGCTTATAATTGTGGGGGAGACTGGGGAGCACTACTGCAGTGCCAGTTATAGGTTATAGCAGGAGCCAGGAGTACATATTATATTAAAATTAAACAGTGCACACTTTTGCTGCAGGAGTGCCACTGCCAGTGTGACTGACCAGTGACCTGACCACACTGACCACCAGTATAGTTAGTAGTATACTTATATTGTGATTGCCTGAAAAAGTTAAACACTCGTCGTGTGACTTCACTTGTGTGTTTTTTTTTTTTTTTATTCTATAAAAATAAAACTCATTCTGCTGACAGACAGTGTCCAGCAGGTCCGTCATTATATAATATATAATATATACCTGTCCGGCTGCAGTAGTGATATATATATATTTTTTATATCATTTATCATCCAGTCGCAGCAGACACAGTACGGTAGTTCACGGCTGTGGCTACCTCTGTGTCTCTGCACTCGGCAGGCAGTCCGTCCATAATTGTAATACCACCTAACCGTGGATTTTTTTCATTCTTCTTTATACATACATAGTTACATAGACATCTTCTCTTTATCAACCAGTCTATATTAGCTGCAGACACAGTACAGTACGGTAGTTCACGGCTGTGGCTACCTCTGTGTCTGCACTCGGCAGGCAGTCCGTCCATAATTGTATACCACCTAACCGTGGTTTTTTTTCATTCTTCTTTATACATACATAGTTACATAGACATCTTCTCTTTATCAACCAGTCTATATTAGCTGCAGACACAGTACAGTACGGTAGTTCACGGCTGTGGCTACCTCTGTGTCTGCAGTCGGCAGGCAGTCCATAATTGTATACTAGTATCCATCTCCATTGTTTACCTGAGGTGCCTTTTAGTTGTGCCTATTAAAATATGGAGAACAAAAATGTTGAGGTTCCAAAATTAGGGAAAGATCAAGATCCACTTCCACCTCGTGCTGAAGCTGCTGCCACTAGTCATGGCCGAGACGATGAAATGCCAGCAACGTCGTCTGCCAAGGCCGATGCCCAATGTCATAGTACAGAGCATGTCAAATCCAAAACACCAAATATCAGAAAAAAAAGGACTCCAAAACCTAAAATAAAATTGTCGGAGGAGAAGCGTAAACTTGCCAATATGCCATTTACCACACGGAGTGGCAAGGAACGGCTGAGGCCCTGGCCTATGTTCATGGCTAGTGGTTCAGCTTCACATGAGGATGGAAGCACTCAGCCTCTCGCTAGAAAAATGAAAAGACTCAAGCTGGCAAAAGCAGCACAGCAAAGAACTGTGCATTCTTCGAAATCCCAAATCCACAAGGAGAGTCCAATTGTGTCGGTTGCGATGCCTGACCTTCCCAACACTGGACGTGAAGAGCATGCGCCTTCCACCATTTGCACGCCCCCTGCAAGTGCTGGAAGGAGCACCCGCAGTCCAGTTCCTGATAGTCAGATTGAAGATGTCAGTGTTGAAGTACACCAGGATGAGGAGGATATGGGTGTTGCTGGCGCTGGGGAGGAAATTGACCAGGAGGATTCTGATGGTGAGGTGGTTTGTTTAAGTCAGGCACCCGGGGAGACACCTGTTGTCCGTGGGAGGAATATGGCCGTTGACATGCCAGGTGAAAATACCAAAAAAATCAGCTCTTCGGTGTGGAGGTATTTCACCAGAAATGCGGACAACAGGTGTCAAGCCGTGTGTTCCCTTTGTCAAGCTGTAATAAGTAGGGGTAAGGACGTTAACCACCTCGGAACATCCTCCCTTATACGTCACCTGCAGCGCATTCATAATAAGTCAGTGACAAGTTCAAAAACTTTGGGTGACAGCGGAAGCAGTCCACTGACCAGTAAATCCCTTCCTCTTGTAACCAAGCTCACGCAAACCACCCCACCAACTCCCTCAGTGTCAATTTCCTCCTTCCCCAGGAATGCCAATAGTCCTGCAGGCCATGTCACTGGCAATTCTGACGAGTCCTCTCCTGCCTGGGATTCCTCCGATGCATCCTTGCGTGTAACGCCTACTGCTGCTGGCGCTGCTGTTGTTGCCGCTGGGAGTCGATGGTCATCCCAGAGGGGAAGTCGTAAGCCCACTTGTACTACTTCCAGTAAGCAATTGACTGTTCAACAGTCCTTTGCGAGGAAGATGAAATATCACAGCAGTCATCCTACTGCAAAGCGGATAACTGAGGCCTTGGCATCCTGGGTGGTGAGAAACGTGGTTCCGGTATCCATCATTACTGCAGAGCCAACTAGAGACTTGTTGGAGGTACTGTGTCCCCGGTACCAAATACCATCTAGGTTCCATTTCTCTAGGCAGGCGATACCGAAAATGTACACAGACCTCAGAAAAAGAGTCACCAGTGTCCTAAAAAATGCAGCTGTACCCAATGTCCACTTAACCACGGACATGTGGACAAGTGGAGCAGGGCAGGGTCAGGACTATATGACTGTGACAGCCCACTGGGTAGATGTATGGACTCCCGCCGCAAGAACAGCAGCGGCGGCACCAGTAGCAGCATCTCGCAAACGCCAACTCTTTCCTAGGCAGGCTACGCTTTGTATCACCGCTTTCCAGAATACGCACACAGCTGAAAACCTCTTACGGCAACTGAGGAAGATCATCGCGGAATGGCTTACCCCAATTGGACTCTCCTGTGGATTTGTGGCATCGGACAACGCCAGCAATATTGTGTGTGCATTAAATATGGGCAAATTCCAGCACGTCCCATGTTTTGCACATACCTTGAATTTGGTGGTGCAGAATTTTTTAAAAAACGACAGGGGCGTGCAAGAGATGCTGTCGGTGGCCAGAAAAATTGCGGGACACTTTCGGCGTACAGGCACCACGTACAGAAGACTGGAGCACCACCAAAAACTACTGAACCTGCCCTGCCATCATCTGAAGCAAGAAGTGGTAACGAGGTGGAATTCAACCCTCTATATGCTTCAGAGGTTGGAGGAGCAGCAAAAGGCCATTCAAGCCTATACAATTGAGCACGATATAGGAGGTGGAATGCACCTGTCTCAAGTGCAGTGGAGAATGATTTCAACGTTGTGCAAGGTTCTGATGCCCTTTGAACTTGCCACACGTGAAGTCAGTTCAGACACTGCCAGCCTGAGTCAGGTCATTCCCCTCATCAGGCTTTTGCAGAAGAAGCTGGAGGCATTGAAGAAGGAGCTAAAAGGGAGCGATTCCGCTAGGCATGTGGGACTTGTGGATGCAGCCCTTAATTCGCTTAACAAGGATTCACGGGTGGTCAATCTGTTGAAATCAGAGCACTACATTTTGGCCACCGTGCTCGATCCTAGATTTAAAGCCTACCTTGGATCTCTCTTTCCGGCAGACACAAGTCTGCTGGGGTTGAAAGACCTGCTGGTGACAAAATTGTCAAGTCAAGCGGAACGCGACCTGTCAACATCTCCTCCTTCACATTCTCCCGCAACTGGGGGTGCGAGGAAAAGGCTCAGAATTCCGAGCCCACCCGCTGGCGGTGATGCAGGGCAGTCTGGAGCGACTGCTGATGCTGACATCTGGTCCGGACTGAAGGACCTGACAACGATTACGGACATGTCGTCTACTGTCACTGCATATGATTCTCTCAACATTGATAGAATGGTGGAGGATTATATGAGTGACCGCATCCAAGTAGGCACGTCACACAGTCCGTACTTATACTGGCAGGAAAAAGAGGCAATTTGGAGGCCCTTGCACAAACTGGCTTTATTCTACCTAAGTTGCCCTCCCACAAGTGTGTACTCCGAAAGAGTGTTTAGTGCCGCCGCTCACCTTGTCAGCAATCGGCGTACGAGGTTACATCCAGAAAATGTGGAGAAGATGATGTTCATTAAAATGAATTATAATCAATTCCTCCGCGGAGACATTGACCAGCAGCAATTGCCTCCACAAAGTACACAGGGAGCTGAGATGGTGGATTCCAGTGGGGACGAATTGATAATCTGTGAGGAGGGGGATGTACACGGTGATATATCGGAGGGTGAAGATGAGGTGGACATCTTGCCTCTGTAGAGCCAGTTTGTGCAAGGAGAGATTAATTGCTTCTTTTTTGGGGGGTTCCAAACCAACCCGTCATATCAGTCACAGTCGTGTGGCAGACCCTGTCACTGAAATGATGGGTTGGTTAAAGTGTGCATGTCCTGTTTTGTTTATACAACATAAGGGTGGGTGGGAGGGCCCAAGGACAATTCCATCTTGCACCTCTTTTTTCTTTTCTTTTTCTTTGCATCATGTGCTGATTGGGGAGGGTTTTTTGGAAGGGACATCCTGCGTGACACTGCAGTGCCACTCCTAGATGGGCCCGGTGTTTGTGTCGGCCACTAGGGTCGCTAATCTTACTCACACAGTCAGCTACCTCATTGCGCCTCTTTTTTTCTTTGCGTCATGTGCTGTTTGGGGAGGGTTTTTTGGAAGGGACATCCTGCGTGACACTGCAGTGCCACTCCTAGATGGGCCCGGTGTTTGTGTCGGCCACTAGGGTCGCTAATCTTACTCACACAGCTACCTCATTGCGCCTCTTTTTTTCTTTGCGTCATGTGCTGTTTGGGGAGGGTTTTTTGGAAGGGCCATCCTGCGTGACACTGCAGTGCCACTCCTAGATGGGCCCGGTGTTTGTGTCGGCCACTAGGGTCGCTAATCTTACTCACACAGCTACCTCATTGCGCCTCTTTTTTTCTTTGCGTCATGTGCTGTTTGGGGAGGGTTTTTTGGAAGGGACATCCTGCGTGACACTGCAGTGCCACTCCTAGATGGGCCCGGTGTTTGTGTCGGCCACTAGGGTCGCTTATCTTACTCACACAGCGACCTCGGTGCAAATTTTAGGACTAAAAATAATATTGTGAGGTGTGAGGTATTCAGAATAGACTGAAAATGAGTGTAAATTATGGTTTTTGAGGTTAATAATACTTTGGGATCAAAATGACCCCCAAATTCTATGATTTAAGCTGTTTTTTAGTGTTTTTTGAAAAAAACACCCGAATCCAAAACACACCCGAATCCGACAAAAAAAATTCGGTGAGGTTTTGCCAAAACGCGTTCGAACCCAAAACACGGCCGCGGAACCGAACCCAAAACCAAAACACAAAACCCGAAAAATTTCAGGCGCTCATCTCTAGTTTCAAGCAGGATGCATTTAAAGCGCCGGTCCCCAATACCCGACCATTTCATGCTTCCAATGCGGCTACCCATGGCAAATTGTACTTAGCAGCTGTTGGGCGTAAACATCCCTGGTAAATCTTTCATCTGCAGGGACTGCCTAGCAATGGCAGTGACTTCCCTTTAAAAGTGTCCCCTACTAATCACATGAGGGACAGGCAGTCCCAGGGGGAGGTGTTTTTTTCCCTGGGACTGCCAGTCCACACTACATGGAAATCCACTCCCCTGCTATTATGGCAGGCCTAACTGGCTTCTAGAGGCGCAGTGATTCTGCGCATGTGCACAATTACACACATTCTGGCCAGTAAAGGCAGGACCCACACTAGTCACTACACCTTCCTCAAGCACATACATGGTCGACAATATCACGCTCTGCCCAATGGGGCAAATGGGGGGGCCCAGTCCCGCTGCCTCCCCCTCCCTCCCCGGGAGAGAGAGGACTGGCTTCTGGGTACTGGGCTAGGGAGAGAGGCAGCTGCAGAAGCAGTCAGTCCTTTGTCTTCTTGCGTGATGTACAGAGGGGGTGCTTGCATCCATGGCCTATGCCACCCACCAGATCAAACCCTGGCACCCCCTCTGCGGCGTGCACGTCCACTTTGTGGCACCAGTGACGTGCGGTGGGGCAGAGCCTTTCCTGTCATACTAACGTTTGTTCCAGAGTTTTGACTGTATAAAGTACATGAAAAATACAAAGAATATGTTTGAAATATCTTCTTTGCATTATTCTAATAATTTTTATAGCCAAATCTATGGAGTAAAAAGTCTATGGCAGGTGAGGCAGTGCCTCACCTGGCTAACATTTCCACACATCTTTGATCCAAACTCACTAAATTTCTCCAACGTCCTTGAGGATGCTGGGACTCCGTAAGGACCATGGGGAATAGACGGGCTCCGCAGGAGATAGGGCACTTTAAGAAAGCTTTGGACTCTGGGTGTGCACTGGCTCCGCCCTCTATGCCCCTCCTCCAGACCTCAGTTTTACACCGTGCCCAGAGCAAGATGGGTGCACTGCAGAGAGCTCTCCAGAGCTCTCTGCCTAGAAGCATTTTTGTTTGGATTTTTTTTTTCTACCTTTTACTACTTTTTCACAGGGAGCACTGCTGGCAACAGGCTCCCTGCATCGAGGGACTGAGGAGAGAGGAGCAGACCTTCTTGTCAAAGATAGGCTCTGCTTCCTCGGCTACTGGACACCATTAGCTCCAGAGGGGGTGAACGCAGGTTCTTACTGGGCGTCCACCCCCGGAGCCGCGCCGCCGTTCTCCTCACAGAGCTAGAAGTATAGAAGACAGAAGTCGTCAGGCGGCAGAAGCCTTCAGCTACACTGAGGTAACGCACAGCACTGCAGCTGTGCGTCATTGCTCCCATACACCTCACATACTCCGGTCACTGTAAGGGTGCAGGGTGCAGGGGGGGGGAGGGCGCCCTGGGCAGCAATATAAACCTCTGAATGGCAAAAAGACTATATACATGTACAGGTGGGCTCTGTACATGTATATAAAAGAGCCCCCGCCATATTTTACTAAGTTTGAGCGGGACAGAAGCCCGCCGCCGAGGGGGCGGGGCTTCTCCCTCAGCATTCACCAGCGCCATTTTCTCTCCACAGCGCTGCTGAGAGGAAGCACCCCGGACTCTCCCCTGCTTACACACGGTGAAAGGGTGCTTAAAAGAGAGGGGGGGGGGCACATAATTGGCGGTTTACATATTATACAGCGCTGCTGGGGGAAAACATTTTGTGTTGGTCTCCAGGGTTATTGCGCTGGGGTGTTTGCTGGCATACTCTCTCTCTGTCTCTCCAAAGGGCCTTGACAGGGATACTGTCTTCAGGAAAGGGGTTCCCTGTGTGTGTGTAAAGTGTGTCGGTACGCGTGTGTCGACATGTTTGACGAGGAAGGCTCGCTTAATGTGGAGGGGGAGTGCTTGAATGTCAGGTCGCCGTCGGCAACGCCGACACCAGAATGGGTGGATATGCTGAATGTCTTGAATGCAAATGTCAATCTATTGCATAAAAGATTAGACAAGGCAGAAGCTAGGGATCAGTCAGGTAGCCAGTCCATGCCTGTCCCTGGGGCGCCAGGTCCTTCGGGGTCTCAGAAGCGCACCATATCCCAGATCGATAACACAGATACCGACACAGATACTGACTCTAGTGTCGACTATGAAGATGCAAAATTACAGCCGAAGGTGGCTAAGGGTATACGGTACATGATTATTGCCATTAAAGAGGTTTTGCATATTACTGAGGAACCCCCTGTCCCTGACACGAGGGTACACATGTATAAAGGGAAAAAGCCTGAAGTCACTTTTCCATCCTCATTTGAATTAAGTGACTTGTGCGAAAAGGCCTGTGAATCTCCGGATAGGAGACCACAAGTTCCCAAAAGGATTCTTATGGCGTATCCTTTTCCACAAACTGATAGGATACGCTGGGAATCTTCGCCAAAAGTTGACAAGGCGCTGACACGTTTGTCCAAAAAGGTGGCACTGCCTTCTCAAGATACGGCATCCCTCAAGGAACCTGCTGATCGCAGGCAGGAAATTACCTTAAAGCACATTTACAATCATTCCGGTACTATTGCTCGACCGGCTATGGCGTCGGCCTGGGTTTGAAGTGCGGTTGTGGCATGGGCAGATTCCTTATCTACGGAAATTGACACCTTAGATAGGGACGCCATTCAAATGACCATAGAGCATATCAGAGATGCTGCCTTGTATATGAGGGATGCTCAGAGAGACATTTGTTTATTAAGCTCCAGAATGAATGCTATGTCTATTTCTGCTAGGCGGCTCTTGTGGACCCGACAGTGGACGGGAGATGCCGATTCAAAGCGGCATATGGAGTCCTTGCCTTACAAAGGGGTGGAGTTGTTTGGAGATGGCCTCTCGGATCTTGTCTCTACGGCTACGGCTGGTAAGTCAAATTTCTTACCTTATGTCCCCCCGCAGCATACAAAAAAGGCACCTCATTATCAAATGCAGTCCTTTCGTTCCAATAAAAACAAGAAGGTACGTGGATCATCCTTTGTTGCCAGAGCGAAAGGCAGGGGAAAAAAGCTGCACACAGCTAGTTCCCAAGAGCAGAAGTCCTCCCCTGCGTCTGCAAAGTACACCGCATGACGCTGGGGCTTTCCGAGGGGAGGCAGATCTGGTGGGGGCTCGACTTCGGTTTTTCAGCCACGTCTGGGTTCACTCGCAGGTGGATCCCTGGGCATTAGAGATTGTTTCTCAGGGATACAGGCTGGAATTCGAAGACTTGCCTCCTCGCCGATTTTTCAAATCGGCTCTGCCGGCTTCCCCGTCAGAGAGGGAGCTAGTGTTGGCAGCAATCCAAAAATTGTATATTCAACAGGTGATTGTCACAGTTCCTCATCTCCAGCAAGGAGAGGGATATTACTCAACCCTGTTTGTGGTCCCGAAACCGGACGGTTCGGTCAGACCCATTTTAAACCTGAAATCTCTGAACCTGTACTTGAAGAGGTTCAAGTTCAAAATGGAATCACTCAGGGCGGTCATCGCCAGCCTGGAGGGGGGGGATTGGATGGTGTCCCTGGACATAAAGGATGCTTACCTTCATGTTCCGATATTCCCCCCGCATCAGGCGTTCCTGAGATTTGCAGTGCAGGACTGTCACTACCAATTTCAGACGTTGCAGTTTGGGCTTTCCACGGCCCCGAGAATTTTCACCAAGGTAATGGCAGAAATGATGGTGCTCCTGCGCAGGCAGGGGGTCACAATTATCCCATACTTGGACGATCTCCTCATAAAGGCGAGATCTCGGGAGAGGTTGCTGGACAGCGTGTCTCTGTCCATGAAGACGTTGCAGATACACGGCTGGATTCTCAATATACCGAAGTCCCCGCTAGTCCCTACAACGCGTCTGACCTTTTTGGGGCTGATTCTAGACACAGACCAGAAAAAGGTTTTTCTTCCGATCGAAAAGGTTCAGGAACTCATAGCCATGGTCAGGAACCTATTAAAACCAAAAAAGGTTTCAGTGCATCATTGCACGCGGGTCCTGGGGAAGATGGTGGCTTCCTACGAGGCCATCCCTTTCGGCAGGTTCCATGCGAGGACTTTTCAATGGGACCTCTTGGACAAGTGGTCCGGGTCCCATTTACAAATGCATCAAAGGATCAGCCTGTCTCCCAGGACCAGGGTATCTCTCCTGTGGTGGCTGAACAGTGCTCACCTACTAGAAGGTCGCAGGTTCGGCATTCAGGACTGGGTCCTGGTGACCACGGACGCAAGCCTCAGAGGCTGGGGAGCAGTGACACTGGGAAGAAATTTCCAAGGTCTCTGGTCAAGCCAAGAGTCTTGTCTCCACATCAACGTCCTGGAGTTGAGGGCCATATACAACGCCCTGCGTCAAGCGGAGGAATTGCTTCGGAGAAAACCGGTTCTGATTCAATCAGACAATGTCACGGCAGTGGCTCATATAAACCGCCAAGGCGGAACAAGGAGCAGAATGGCCATGGAAGCGACCAGGATTCTACGCTGGGCGGAAGGCCATGTAAGCGCGCTGTCAGCGGTGTTTATCCCGGGGGTGGACAACTGGGAGGCGGACTTCCTCAGCAGGCACGACCTGCATCCGGGAGAGTGGGGACTTCATCAAGAAGTCTTCGCACAGATCACGGATCGTTGGGGACTGCCTCAAATCGACATGATGGCATCCCAGTCTCAACAAAAAGCTAAAGCGGTATTGCGCCAGGTCAAGGGACCCTCAGGCGGTAGCGGTAGACGCTCTGGTGACACCTTGGGTGTTCAGATCGGTCTATGTGTTTCCTCCTCTTCCTCTCATACCCAAGGTGTTGAGAATAATACGAAGAAGCAGGGTCAGAACAATACTCATTGTTCCGGATTGGCCACGGAGGACTTGGTATCCGGAGCTGCAAGAGTTGCTCGCAGGGGATCCGTGGCCTCTTCCTCTAAGGCAGGACCTGCTGCGGCAGGGGCCCTGTCTGTTCCAAGACTTACCGCGGCTGCGTTTGACGGCATGGCGGTTGAACGCCGGATCCTAGCGGAAAAAGGGATTCCGGAGGAAGTCATTCCTACCCTGATCAAGGCTAGGAAAGATGTGACGTTAAAACATTATCACCGTATATGGCGGAAATATGTTTCTTGGTGTGAGGCCAGAGCTGCTCCTACGGAGGAGTTCCATTTGGGCCATCTACTTCACTTCCTTCAAACAGGAGTGACTTTGGGCCTAAAATTAGGGTCCATAAAGGTCCAGATTTCGGCCTTATCCATTTTCTTTCAAAGAGAATTGGCCTCTATTCCTGAAGTACAGAACTTTGTGAAGGGAGTGCTGCATATTCAGCCTCCCTTTGTGCCTCCGGTGGCGCCTTGGGATCTTAACGTGGTGTTACGTTTCCTCAAGTCACTTTGGTTTGAACCATTCAAAACTGTGGAGTTGAAATACCTCACGTGGAAAGTGGTCATGTTGTTGGCGTTAGCTTCGGCTAGACGTGTTTCCGAATTGGCGGCTTTATCACATAAAAGCCCATACTTGGTTTTTCACGTGGATAGGGCAGAGTTGAGGACTCGCCCTCACTTTCTGCCAAAAGTGGTCTCATCTTTTCATGTGAACCAACCTATTGTCGTGCCTGTGGCTACACGGGACTTGGAGGATTCCGAGTCCCTGGATGTAGTCAGGGCTTTGAAGATTTATGTGACCAGAACAGCTAGAATCAGGAAGACTGAAGCTTTGTTCGTTCTGTATGCGGCCAACAAGGTTGGCGCTCCTGCTTCAAAGCAGACTATTGCTCGCTGGATCTGTAACACGATTCAGCAGGCGCATTCTACGGCAGGATTGAGGCCCACTCCACTAGGAAAGTGGGCTCTTCTTGGGCGGCTGCCCGAGGGGTCTCGGCATTACAGTTGTGCCGAGCAGCTACTTGCAAAATTCTATAAGTTTGATACTCTGGCTGAGGAGGAACTCCTGTTTGCTCAATCGGTGCTGCAGAGTCATCCGCACTCTCCCGCCCGTTTGGGAGCTTTGGTATAATCCCCATGGTCCTTACAGAGTCCCAGCATCCTCAAGGACGTTAGAGAAAATAAGATTTTACTTACCGGTAAATCTATTTCTCGTAGTCCGTAGAGGATGCTGGGCGGACTTCTTCTGCAAGACTTGTATATAGTTATTGCTTACATAAGGGTTATGTTATAGTTTTTCGGTGGAACCGTGGCTATGTTGTTGTTTATACTGTTGACTGGGTAAGTTTATCACAAGTTATACGGTGTGATTGGTGTGGCTGGTATGGATCTCGCCCTTAGATTTACAAAAATCCTTCCTCGTACTGTCCATCTCCTCTGGGCACAGTTTCCCTAACTGAGGTCTGGAGGAGGGGCATAGAGGGAGGAGCCAGTGCACACCCAGAGTCCAAAGCTTTCTTAAAGTGCCCTATCTCCTGCGGAGCCCGTCTATTCCCCATGGTCCTTACGGAGTCCCAGCATCCTCTACGGACTACGAGAAATAGATTTACCGGTAAGTAAAATCTTATTTTTCTTGAGTTTAAACTGCTGCACCTGTGTATAATGCCCAGATGTACATTTTGGCTCATATATTGCATGTAAATCTGTCTCTGGTGCTAGTCAGTGACTCCTGAGCCATTTAGTTCACCGCACGTCCCTGGTGGCCACACATTACCTTTCTTTCTAAAATTTTCTAAGGAGGGGGTCTGGCCACAACTCCCCTGTTGACAACGATCCCTCCCAATACAGGGGCCCGACAGAGCTGTCGGCTCTAACATGTTCCTCAAACCTGCTGCCTCAGTGTTATTGAGTATTACCTCAAGTTCACCCCACACATCAAGTCCCTCTCACAGTTGTTCTGGACTGGATCATCTGGAGGGACAGCAGCCTTTTTGCCCTTTTGCATGGCTGTCACCCATCCAGACCTTTTTTTGTGTCTTACATGGACGGTGGCAGCCTTTAAGCTCTTTTGCGTGGCCTTAACACCCCCAGGGCTTCCTACCTGGAGGCTGGTGGCCTTTACGTTCTTTTGTATGGCTGCTGCATCCCCCAGGGCATCCAGCATCTTCACCTGGTGGGTGGCAACCTTTAAGCTCTTTTGCATGGTCGCCGCCTCCCCCAGGGCTTCTGGTGTCTTTACCTGCAGATCGGTAGCCTTTAAGCTCTTTTGCATAGCTGCCGCCCATGCAGGACTTCCTTAGCATCTTCACCTAGAGGGTGGTGGCCTTTAAGCTCTTTTGCATAGCTGCCACTGTTCCAGGAGTTCCATGGCATCTTCACCTGGAGGGCGGCGGCCTTTAAGTTCTTTTGCATGGCCACAACCCATCCAGGACTTTATTGTACCTTTTCAGGCAGCCTACAGGTCCCAGCAGGCCAGTCCTGACATGACGTCACTTGGAGATCCACAATTGCCACCATGCCCGGACATAAACTGCCCTCTAGCACCTTTAGTCCGCCTGTAAAAAGGCTATTAAAATAACAACAAGACACAGAATTTTTTAATAATTTTGTACCTTCACCTAAGATGTGTCTTTAAGTTCTTTTGGATGGCCACCGCTTACCCAGTACTACTTTGATCTTCATCTGGGGGACAGCCACCTCCTCAGGACTTGCAGCCAGTCCCGGCGCTTACCGCTCAGCAAAGAGATGCAGTGCAGGTAGGCGCCAGGGCTAGAGAAGCGCTGTCCCTGCCCTGCATCCCCGCTGCTGCGGCTGGGCCCCCTGCTGCTGCTGCGCCTATGTGACAGGCACCAGCGCTGGCAGCAGGCAGCTTCAATCTGACCTCCAGTCCTCCTCCCTCACTTGACAGCCGCTGTGTTCGGCAGAAAAGGGGGCGGAGCTTAACGGCGAGGAGGGGGCGGAGCTACACGGAACAGGGTTCCAGCTTGAGAGGACAGGATAGAATGCAGTACTCTGCTGATTTTGAGTTACTGTAAGGGGAAACAGGGTGTTTGTGTGTGTGTGACTGTGTGTGTAGTATGTGTGTTATTGTGTGGGGTGGGGGGTAGGGTGTAGTAAAAACACAGCACTCTCTGGTGCCATCTTACCCCCCCCTCCTCCTGCCATCTTACCCCCCTCCTCCTGCCCACCACTCACCCAAGGGGGGTTGTCCTGCAACTTATTAACATCCCTGTCTGGGGGCTGACTGAGGATAAAATCCATGGCTGCCAGTCCTCATTTCCCTGCTCAGGCAGAGAATGCAGCATCTGCTACTGCATGCAGGGAGGTTTACACTTGTACTGTATGAATACCTCCCAACTGTCCCGATTTTCTCTGTCCCACCCACGGGCCGCAGTGTCCCGCGGTGGGGGGGCATTGGGAGGCTCCTGTCACTCGCTGCCCTGCGTAGCAGAGCAGCTGTAAATAGACGCTGTGCGCATGCGCACAGTGTCTATTCTCGGAGACGACAGGGACTGGGGGCATGCCAGCAGCTCACAGAGCGCTGGCCATGCCCCCATAGTGACGAAATGTGGGTGCGTGGCTCGCGATCGCAGTACTCCAGTGAAGCCACAACCCATTTTCCATAAACCGCGCCCCTTTTCATACGGGCGCAGCTTCACCATGCGAGGGTGTCCCAAGTTCCCCTCTATAGAAGTTGGGAGGTATGCTGTATGTAGCCTCCTCCATATTAGATTCCATCCTACTATAGACAATGTGGAATACATACTAATTACCGGCGGGCAGGATGCCAGCTGTCAAGATCCCGACAGCAGATTCCCGGCTGCCAGAATGCCAGCATCTAGGTGAGCATTTTGATTCCCCTTGCAGGCTCAGTGACTCACAACGCTAGCCACAGGTTCTATTCTCACTCTATGGGGTACATTTACTAACATTCGTAATTTCCGAAAAAAGGTCAAAGTTCAATCACGAATGACATCGAAAGTGTAAAACTGCAACTTTTTGAATTTGTTACGATGGATTTACTAAGCTGTCGTATTCGGGTTTTTCTTTTCTTCCGATGTCGATGTCATTCGTGTTTTTTTTGTGTTTTTTACGGCAGTGATTAGCAAAACACTGCCGACTTTTTTACAATTAATCTCGGCCGGATCTGTGTGATCCGTGCTGGGGTTTTATTTTTTTTTTTTTTTAATTAAACACTGTAAAATGTAAAAAAAAAATTGCGTGGGGTCCCCCCTCCTAAGCATAACCAGCCTCGGGCTCTTTGAGCCGATCCTGGTTGCCGAAATATGGGAAAAAAATTGACAGGGTTTCCCCCATATTTAAGCAACCAGCATCGGGCTCTGCGCCTGGTCCTGGTTCCAAAAATACGGGGGACAAAAAGAGTAGGGGTCCCCCGTATTTTTAAAACCAGCACCGGGCTCCACTAGCTGGACAGATAATGCCACAGCCGGGGGTCACTTTTATATAGTGCCCTGCGGCCGTGGCATCAAAAATCCAACTAGTCACTCCTGGCCGGGGTACCCTGGGGGAGTGGGGACCCCTTCAATCAAGGGGTCCCCCCCCCCCAGCCACCCAAGGGCCAGGGGTGAAGCCCGAGGCTGTCCCCCCCCCCATCCAATGGGCTGCGGATGGGGAGGCTGATAGCCTTTGTTGTAAAAGAAAAGATATTGTTTTTAGTAGCAGTACTACAAGGCCCAGCAAGCCTCCCCCGCATGCTGGTACTTGGAGAACCACAAGTACCAGCATGCGACGGAAAAACGGGCCCGCTGGTACCTGTAGTACTACTACTAAAAAAATACCCCAAAAAAGACAAGACACACACACCGTGAAAGTATAATTTTATTACATACATACACACATACATACATACTTACCTTAAGTTCCCACGCAGGTCGGTCCTCTTCTCCAGTAGAATCCAAGGGGTACCTGTTGAAGAAATTATACTCACGAGATCCAGGGGTCCAGGCTCCTCGGGAAATCTAGGGGTAATCCACGTACTTGAAAAAAAAAAAAAAAAAACGTGTCCCGACCACGAACTGAAAGGGGACCCATGTTTGCACATGGGTCACCTTTCCACGAATGCCAGAAACCCACTTTGACTTCTGTCTAAGTGGGTTTCTTCAGCCAATCAGGGAGCGCCACGTTGTAGCACTCTCCTGATCAGCTGTGTGCTCCTGTCCTCACTGACAGGCAGCACACGGCAGTGTTACAATGTAGCGCCTATGCGCTACATTGTAACCAATGATGGGAACTTTCTGCCCTGCGGTTGACCTAAAGTGACGTCACCGCTGAGCAAGAAAGTTCCCAGCATTGGTTACAATGTAGCGCATAGGCGCTACATTGTAACACTGCCGTGTGCTGCCTGTCAGTGAGGACAGGAGCACACAGCTGATCAGGAGAGTGCTACAACGTGGCGCTCCCTGATTGGCTGAGGAAACCCACTTAGACATCAGTCAGAGTGGGTTTTCTGGCAGTCGGGAAAAGGGGATCCATGTGCAAACATGGGTCCCCTTTTAGTGCGTGGCTCGGGTAAGCGTTTTTTTTTTTTTTTTCAAGTACGTGGATTACAAAGGATTTCTCCGAGGACCCTGGGCCCCTGGATCTCGTGAGTATAATTTCTTCAACAGGTACCCCTTGGATTCTACTGGAGAAGAGGACCGACCTGCGTGGGAACATAAGGTAAGTATGTATGTATGTGTGTATGTATGTAATAAAATTATACTTTCACGGTGTGTGTGTCTTGTGTTTTTTTGGGTATTTTTTTAGTAGTAGTACTACAGGTACCAGCGGGCCCGTTTTTCCGCCGCATGCTGGTACTTGTGGTTCTCCAAGTACCAGCATGCGGGGGAGGCTTGCTGGGACTTGTAGTACTGCTACTAAAAACAATATCTTTTCTTTTACAACAAAGGCTATCAGCCTCCCCATCCGCAGCCCATTGGATGGGGGGGGACAGCCTCGGGCTTCACCCCTGGCCCTTGGGTGGCTGGGGGGGGGGGACCCCTTGATTGAAGGGGTCCCCACTCCCCCAGGGTACCCCGGCCAGGAGTGACTAGTTGGATTTTTGATGCCACGGCCGCAGGGCACTATATAAAAGTGACCCCCGGCTGTGGCATTATCTGTCCAGCTAGTGGAGCCCGGTGCTGGTTTTAAAAATACGGGGGACCCCTACTCTTTTTGTCCCCCGTATTTTTGGAACCAGGACCAGGCGCAGAGCCCGATGCTGGTTGCTTAAATATGGGGGAACCCCTGTCAATTTTTTCCCCATATTTCTGCAACCAGGATCGGCTCAAAGAGCCCGAGGCTGGTTATGCTTAGGAGGGGGGACCCCACGCAATTTTTTTTAATAAAATAACAACTTTCCCACCCCTTCCCACTGATATACATGCACGGATCTCATGGATCCCTGCATGCCTATCCAATCACGGAAAAAAAAAGTAGGTCTGTTTTTTTTTAGCACTTTTTTACGAGTTGTAATTTTTCACGGCAGTGTTTGTTTTTTTTTTGCTGTGCACTTCTTAGTAAATGACCGAGATTCATACTTAAACAGCCGCGTTTTGACCGATGGTGTATTCATTCGTGATTTTTTTCTTGGACTTCAAAATATTACGAATGCCCTCATCACTGCCGTGATTATTGCTTAGTAAATTACCGAGATGACACTTTGATGAAAAAACGGCATCTCGGTCAAAATCGGGAGCTTAGTAAATTTACCCCTATGGGTGTCATAAACACCCATGAGTGGGAATAGCCTCTGTGCGCCGGTATTCCAGCTGTTTCCATTGTCAGCTATCGGGATTCCGGCGGGATACTATTGTGTGGCCATGCCCCTTATTTTTGAAACCACACTCCCTTTTTTCAATGCTCACTGTCCCTTTGTAAAATATGGGAGGGCGCAAATTTATAGTTTGCAGGGGGGCGCCGAACACCCTAGCACCGGCCCTGCTTGCAGCATCCTCTTCCTTGATACCTAGGGGGAATGGCAGCTCTAAGATATTTTGCATGGCTGACGACCATCCAGGACTTTCTTGGGGTCTTCATAAGGAGTGTGGTGGCCTTTAAGGTCTTTACATGGCTGCTGCCTCTCCCAGTACTTCCGGCATCTTCATCTGGAGGGTGGCGGCCTTTAAGCTCTTTTGTATGGCTGCAGTGTCCCCGAGGGCATCTGGTGTCTTTATCTTGAGGCTGGCAGCCTTTAAGCTCTTTTGCATGGACACTGCCCATCCAGGTCTTCCTTGGCATCTTCACTTGGGGAGGCAGCAGCCTTTAAGCTCTTTTGCATAGTCACTGCATTCTTCAAGGTTTCCGGCATCTTTACCTGGTGGGTAGTGGCCTTTAAACTCTTTTGCATTGCTGCCGCCCATTTAGGACTTCCTCTGCCTCTTCAACCGGGTGGGGGGTTCCAGCCTTTAAGCTCTTTGTATGGCCACCACCCATCCATGATTTCCACTGCATCTTCACCTGAAGGACGGTGGCCTTTAATCTCTTTTGCAAAGTTGCCTTGACTCACTAGTTAGGAGGCATGAATGCTTTGGCTGGTGGACCCTGTGAAGCGTGTCCCCTGGCTGTGGCACTACCCCTCTGCTAGTGGAGCTTGATACTGGTTCTAAAAATATTGAAACCCCTATGTAATGTTTCCGCCATATTTTTAGATTGAGGGCTGGCAGATATGAAGCATGTGCTGTCACCGTAAACTTAGGAAACCAGTACCTATGTCAACTCTTTTTGTCAACAATTGGGCAGTGGGTGCCAGGGTAATAGTGTTGCAGTACTAAAACGACCAGCATGCCCATGAATGCTAGAGGATGCTGAAATGTGTGGAGGCCACTGAGGTATCTATCAGGGGTGGCAGGAGCCGACCTTGGCTGCAGAAGTGCCCTGCTACAGCTAAAATAAAAACCATTAAGACAACATTCGGACAGGTCCCTTTGCACCCATATTCTGTCCCAGGCAGTAAACCTTATCCATCATTTTTTTATTGCTGCAATAACCATTATTATGCTAAATAGAGCCCCGAATACATTATACACATTACTGATGATTAAATATTTTACATTATTATCATTATTATTATTATTATTATTACTATGTTATATCCAGTGGTTAAAGTGGGCCGGAACGGGGCGGAACTGCGTTCCGTCACCTCTAATTGCAGGTGGAACCAGTTCCGCCTCCGTCCAGCCACAGCATCAGGTCCCGGCTGCACTGTAAAGTTTGCAGCGTCCGCCAGCCAATCCCGGCACGCGGACCGGCTGCAGAACCAATAAAAAGAAGGGGCGGCTATTTCAAAAGCTGGCGTGAGCCAATCACGGCTCGCGGACCGCCAGCCAATGAGAAGCTGCCTAGTGGCAGCTTCTCATTGGCTAACAGTCTGCGATACGTGATTGGTGCGCAATCGGCGCTAGATTCAAAAGAGCAGCCCCTTCTTCCCCTATACCGATACTGGGACCAGCGAGTCTGTCTCCCCGCAGCACAGCGCAATGGGACCGCCGGAGCCCGTGATTCCACTGTCCCCCAGCACACATGCATAGGATCATAGGTGTGCGCACGAGGGGTGCCTGGTGCGCACAGGCACCCCCCACACTCCACGCATGCCTTCATGGATTGCTGCACATTCCTGTGTCCCTCTCCTGCTGCGCTCGCTGTCAGGTCATGTGAGTGAGTGTGCTTTCTTTCCTTGTCGGCGGCCGTGCACTTAACTCACCCTCCTGGACTCATCCCATGATGTTACATGAGGACGTCACACCGCATGCCCTCCCTCTCCACCTGCCTGCACTCTATCCTCGTGTGCCGACATGCGCCATGCAATGCCACAGCCTCCCGTACCGCAGGCCTGCAGTTGAGGTCAGTTTCTGCAGGGGAAAGAGAGGGGGCCTTCCAGTGTGTGTTCCCCAAGACAGCACTCCTCATAAAATCAATATGATCATTATTTAGGCATACAGGTTTCTCCAGCGGCACACAATAAGGGACAAGAGTCGGCTTTAGTCACTAAAGCCGACTCTTGTCCTTATTGAGTGCTGATGGAGAAACATGTTTTATATATATATATATATATTTGTTTACTTATTATTTAATGGTGAGCACTACTGGGGGCATTCTGTAAGTATGTGGGGCGGGCAATGTGAATAAGATTGTGCTACAGTGAGGCATTATTTTGAATTTGGGGTGCTTTTGTGTGGCCACGCCCCTTTCGTATGAGACCACACCCTTTTTGCAGCGTGCGCTAAGGGGGAGGGGTCGTGGGGGAGATGAGTTCCCCCACCTCTCCAGGACCACTTTAAGCCCTGGTTATATCTGCCAATAATTATTATTTTACTTGTAAGTAAAAACAAAAATATCTAATGAGAGATGAATTAATTGCTATTTTTACTTACAGGAACTTCATAAACAGTAAATTGATCTTTTTTTCCCCTCCCCCAAGGCACAAGCTGTGAAATGGATTTGAAAGAGTGTTTGTCAGACCCTTGCCTTAATGGTGGCACTTGCCTCGACTATTTGGGATCCTTTTCTTGCACATGCCCAGTAGGCTTTCGTGGGGACCTATGTGAAGTCAACATAAATGAGTGTACTAGTTTTCCGTGCCTTAATGGTGGACATTGTGTTGATATGATTAATGGGTGAGTGATGTTTTTCATTACATGATTAGTCAACACTGTAAAAACATATAATCATGGTTTCCTGTGTGGTTCCAACATTTTGTTATGTCTTTCAGGTATAGCTGTGACTGCAACATGGTAGGATTCACTGGTCTGTACTGTGAAACCCCAGCAGCTCTGTGCTTGTCACAACCATGTCAAAATAATGCCACCTGCCTGGAGGATTCTGGGAGCTTTACGTGTCTCTGCTGGCCAGGTATTTTGCTAAATGTGATAATGAACGGGATACGGTCATTAGGTTGACACAGCTTAGACAGTCGACAGTCATTAGGTCAACCACTGAAGGTCGACATGCATTAGGTCGACGTGGTCAATAGGTCGATATGGTCATTATGTTGACATGTACTAGGTCGACAGGTCAAAAGGTCGACATGAGTTTTTATTAAAAAAATAATTTTTGGGATTTTTTTCATACTTAATGATCCACGTGGACTTTGATTGGAACGGTAACCTGTGCCAAGCAAAGCGAGGCAGGGGACACGGTGCACTAATTGGGGTTCCCCGTCACTTTACGAAGAAAACAACGCCAATTTTTTTTTTAAATAAACCATGTCGCCCTTTTGACCTGTCAACCTAGTACATGTCGACCTAATGACCATGTCGACCTATTGTCCCTGTCGACCTAATGCACATTGACCTTCCATGGTTGACCTAATGACTGTCGACCTAAGTTGTGTCTACCCAACGACCCATACCCTAATGAACTAAGATTTACAACACAGTTCATTGGCAAAGTGTGTGTTAGCAAAACAAATGGTAGTAGTCATCTTTTTATATGACTCTGGGTCATAGATATCAAGAAGAAATAGCCTTTTCTGTGTACAGCCAGCTATGGCAGGGAACTGCTCTGGCTACTTATCAAGTGACGAAAAGTGAAGATGGCCAGTGGTAAATTCCCATTAGGCATGTGAGGCACGTGCCTAGGGATGGCAGTTGTTTGGGGGCGGCACTTGGATGCTTGTGTTGGTACTGTCAGCCCAAAATGTACCAGTAACTGAAAAATATTTCCTCTGTACTGTACCATACGCCATCTTGAATGGAATTGAGTATACTAAAAGGAGTGCTTATAACCAGTCAATTAAAATAATAAAATTAGGCAGGCGGGGGGCACCCTCACCGTTATATCCGCCCAGGGCCGGTGCAAGGTATCTCAACACCCTAGGCAAAACTTCTGTATACTGCCCCCCCCCCCAAAAAAAAAAAACAACAACCCTCCTTCCACCCAGGAAAGGGGTGAGTTGTGAGTCAGTGTGTGAGGGGTGGATATAAGGCAGCAGGGGGAGCAGGAGAGAGTGAGAGACAAAGAGGGTTTCAGGGAGAGAGAGAAAAAGAGGGGGCAGCAAGGGAGAGAGAGAAAAAGAGGGGGCAGCAAGGGAGAGAGAGGGGAGAATGAACGAGAGAGAGATAGACTGTATCAGGGATATTGAGAGGAGTGACAGTGAAAAAGGGTGTCAGGGAGGGAGAAAGACGAGAGAGAGGGTGTCAGGGAAAACGGGGCGGGGGTCCTTAAAAAAGCAGGATGCTTCAATATAAGGAGTTTCATCAATTGTAGGTCAGACTGACACTATATTAGGCCAAAGTAATTTCCACAGACACAATCAATTAGTAACACGTGCAGTCACAAAATACATGAGTGGCATATGCAGTCCATCTCAATAACCTGGATGTTAATGGTTAACAGATTCCCTCTGTATGGTAACAAACAGTGTTGTTGAACTGTCTAACAATGGGGGCCCGACCCGTTTGCACTCTGCAGTTTGTCGCAATGGTGCGAATGGGTCAGAACTGCGCATGCACGGTGGCCGCATTGGGCACACACGTTGTTGCCCGGCGACAGCAGTGATGCCGCCAGCGGAAAAAGTGATCGCAGTGGTGATCGCAAGAAGACTGACAGGCGGGAGGCGTTATGGGGCGTCAACTGACCGTTTTCATGGCATGGTGAGGCGAACGTAGGCGTGTCCAGGTGTTTGGAGGGCGGATGTCTGACGTCAATCTCTGGACCTTCGTCGCTGGATCCGTCGCACAGGGTAAGTAGGTCTGACCCTGGTCTTGTTTTGCAGGAAACTTTTTTAGCATAGCAGGGCTGCTATGCAGAAATACACTCCCCCATAGGCAGGATCTAGTTGATCGCACGAGCAGCAAAAAGTTGCTACGTGCGATCAACTCGGAATTACCCCCACTGTGACAATGTAAAAACGTAGTGTGATACAGTGCAGTTCAAAATAAGTCTGCCGCATAGGTGGATACAATGTATAAGTCTGCCGCATAGATGGATACAATGTATAAGTTAGCTAGCAGTGAAAATATTACTGATTAGTTTAGATTCAATGATGTATCTACCATAATAAAACCCTGCATGGGCACACTGGGTGTGGATCATAGAGTCGACAGTAACTAGGACGACAGTCACTAGGTCGACCACTATTGGTCAACAGTGACTAGGTCGACACCTGAAAAAGGTCGGCATGGGTTTTTAATGTTTTTTGTGTTGTTTTCTTCGTAAAGTGACCGGGAACTCCAATTAGTGCACTGTGTCCCCTCGCATGGCTCGCTTTGCTCGCCGTGCTTTGGGCAAAATGCCTCGCACCGCTGCGCTTGGCACAGGTTACCGTTCCCAATCGTACGTGGACGTACAGTCCACGAGGATTGTAAAGAATGAAAAGGTAAAAAAAAATGTGAAAAACTCATGTCGACCTTGTCCATGTCCACTTAAAGACCGGATACTGGGCACACTCAGGGTGATAGAAAAGAAGGTCTCACGTGTATGAGCACTGTTGAGCAGCTGCTGCTCTGTCATATGCAAAGGGTCGCAGTGATGAGTGACTATGGGGCTGATTCAGACCTGATCGGTGCTGTGCGTTTTTTTGCACAGCGGGCAATCAGGTCTGAACTGCACATGCCAGACAGCCAACGGCTGTCTCAACCCAGCGATCGCCTCTGCCTGACTGGCAGACAGAGTCGGTCGCTGGGTGGGAGGAGGTGGGCCGGTGGCATTTAGTCGTCGTTTAGGGTGCGCGGTCTGGGCAACGCAAGCGTGCCCTGAACGTTGGGGGGGGGGGGGCGGGCTGCAGCAGCTGTGTGAGGTCACACGCAGCCGCTGCGACCTGAGCAGCAACGAGTAGCTCCCTGCCAGCGTGCAGGAGCTGCGCTGGCTGAGAGCTTCTCTTCCAGTACAAAGGCATTGCCGCTGTGCGATGCTTTTGTACTGGTGCGGCGGGGAAGGGACTGACATGCAGGGTGGACTAGCCCTGTTCTAGGCGTCTCCCCACATGTCAGGGAAGCTGGTCGTAGACGTGCTAAATTTAGCACGTCTACGATCAGGTCTGAATCACCCCCTATAGCCGTAGAGCCGGCACTCTAGAGAGGAGACAGGGGGGTATATAGAATGTCTGCTATTGGAAAAATTAAGTCAGATTGTCACTGTTGAATTCAATTAATGAATTAAATTCAGCGCAGGGACACTGCTGACCCATGATTCAATGACAGCACTCTGGAGAGGAGAGGTAGAGAGATGGGAAGAGGTGCAGGCAGAGGAGAGGAATAGAGCTGGAGAGGGGTAGAACAAAGTTCCGGTGAGGTTGTGGAGAGCCGCTGCCGCCTGCTATGTGTGATGTATAGTCACAGTATAGTCACAGGTCCTGCCGCAGCTGTGACCAGATAGAAGGAAGAAAGAGTGGGCGGCTGTGGAGAGCGGTCGAGTCAGCAGTGTACCCTGTTGCAGTGCCCTGTTTTGAATTGAATGATTGAACTTAAATTTCTTAACATTATTCCTGATATTTTCGCCAACCCTAGAAATTTATTTCTAGAGTTATGCCCCATGTGAAATTTATCTCAGAGACTATCGTATCTCTATTCTAATTATAACAAATAAAAGTAAAGTTTTAAGTAATTCAATTTTTGCCCCAACAAGAGAGTTTCTCTCTCTCTTTTTTTGGAGAGAGAGAGAGAGAGAGAGAGAGGGTGTCAGGGAAAGAAAGGGAATAAGAGAAAGAGAGGAGAGCGAGAGAGGGTGTTAGGGAGAGAGCGAGAGAAGGAAAGAAAGGGGGAGAGAGAGTGATGGAGAAAAAGAGAGATGAGAGGGGAGAGAGAGTGAGGGGGCAGAAAGGAGGGAGAGAAACAGTGTCAGGGAAAGAGAGCGAATGAGAGAAAAAGAGGAGAGCAAGAGAGAGAGGGTGTTAGGGAGAGAGAGAAGGAAAGAAAGAAAAGGGGAGAGAGTGATGGAGAAAGAAAGAGATGAGAAGGGAGAGAGAGTGAGGGGGCAGAAAGGAGGGAGAAAGACAGTGTCAGGGAGAGAGGGAAAGCAAGTGAGAGAGCCCGAGGGTGTCAGAGAGAGAGAGAGAGAGAGAGAGAGACAGAGAGAGGGGGGGGGGGGAGCAAGAGAACATGTCAGGGAGAGAGTGAGAGGTGAGAGCCAGTGAGAGGGAGGGGGATCGAGCTAGAGTGAGAGACAGAGGGTGTCAAGACGAGAGAGAGAGAGAGCGTGTCAGTGAGACAAAGGAGGAGAGAGGGAGGGGGGGCAAGGGGGAGAGAGCGAGGGTGTCAGGAATGGAGAGAGACAGAAAGGGGGGAGAAAAGAGGGAGAGAGTGTTGGGGAGAGAAAGAGGACAGATTGAGCGGAGCAAGAGTGAAAGAGAGAGGAAAGACACAGAGGACGGGATGTATTGATGCATTGCCGCCCCTCGCCGGTTACCGTAGCGATGTTGATCGCATATGTGTAACCCTACCCTCAATACCTTGAACGAGAGCTGTCTATGTATTCTATTAAGGGATGGTTACCTAATAGCTGTGCCTCCACTCAAGCTATGTGTAGTATTTAACTACCGTTAAGGCTTGCTTGAGTAAGCCTGATCTCTATCCTTAGGGGATGATTCCCTTATATCATAGATATATTATCTAATATACCTGTCTCTTTCTTCCTGGATCTTCAGATCAATTTCCAGACGGACCAGACACACATGGAAAGTATAACACTTTAATGACCAGTACCAAATGGATTAAGTATACAATAACATTTCATCAATTACACATTCCCCTTTAAGTCATTAATCCATGCTAACCCCCGGTCAATTAGGCCTATACACAGTACCTGCATGCAATACAACAAATCCTTTTTCTTTTCAAGACACCCTTAGGTGTTAGAGTGACCCGGGTACTCTTAATATGATAGTGCACTATAAGGGCCCATAAACTTCCTAAAAATAACAGCAGTTAATACAGAATGTCTGACACTATGTTTTAGTATCAACTATCAGTTCTCCCTTCAGTTAAAGAGAAAGATGTTTGGCTCAGTCTACTTATGGTAGCGATTACTTTCCCCTTTAAGGTTACTTATAGTTCCTCCTTGGCAGATAACAGAAAGTATCTATTTAGCTCATAGATAGTAACATCAACAGTTGATTACCAAGGAATCTGTATCCTTTCCTCAGTAAAAATGTTACCGTAGATGTCCAGTATTAAACTAAACTCCTAAGAAGCTGGTATGATAAACCTTTGTTATGCTGCGTCCTTGTGTCCATTTGAAGTAGCTGATGCTTTCTATATTTCAGAGCATATATAGCTTTTCGATTCCTGTATGCCTCAAATTATTGTTGTCTCTTAGGATGAGTCTATATTAAATATATCTGCAAGAGATGGTTTCTCTTATCATAGTCACAGCGAGCTCAAATCCTTTAACTTTATAACTAATAGTCTCTTACGTGTCAGTCCTTCTTACGGGTTCACGAATATACATATAACACAGTTGTATTAAAGTGCCACAAGCTAGTCCTTGAATCGGGATGATAGTCTAATCCTTTGTGGCTAAGAGGCTTTAACATCCATCCAATGTCACTGTAGTATGGCTACCTTTAATGTCCTTGCCTCTAATTCTGCTAATTCAGGGGCATAAATACACACATTAGGTGGCAGCTTTAGGGTGTTACTTTCTATTTAGCGCTGCGGAACAATGTCTCTGGCTCTCCTTTGACTGATGTGATGCTGATATATGGGGGAGCTTTAAAACTATTTATGAAGCGTTAAACAGTTCAAGTTTCACTCCACTCCTCCTGTTACATATATATACCCAGTGCTTTCTACCTTCTCCTTAGCACTATGATTAAGCCATACATGGAACTGTAATTATAGGTCACTCTGACTACTGTGACCCATTACTATCCTCCTGCTTAATAGCCATTATTGCGGCCTAGCCATGGAGTCCTTAGTCCCAATATGAAATTGACTATGTACAATAGTCACCTATGGCTTGCTGTGCTTAGTGTAGGGGTAATATAAATGGCTGGATTATGCACTCACACTTCTACGATCTAGTGATGCTGCTGCAGGATGCTCCCCCGACTCCTCCCTTACACTTACAGCCACACAGAATGGAGCCTCTGCTGCTGGTCCTGGCTTCTTTGTTGTGGCTGTCAGAGTCTGTGCCGGTAATAGGTAGGAAGGAAGCCTCTCTGTCTCCCTGTCATAGATGCGCCCTTCCAATACTGCTGGGTGAGTTGACTAGCGCTGATGCCGGGTTCTGTGAACAGTGCGGAGTCTCAATGCTGCTGTCACCACCTTTACAGTAAGGAAGCCCTGTTCTGGCTACACACACTAAGCCCCCTCCGGCCGCCGCAATGTATACCGCTCAGCTCTAATGCGAGCGACGGCCGGAGCAGCAAAAAACTATGTCCTCTCACCAAGGGATATGCAGTCTCTCCCTCAGCTACACTCACAGCACCTCTCCACCCCTCTCTAGTAGTCACATGACCCACTCTGAGGTGATGCCCCGCCCACTGGCAATCACCCCACTAGGTGATTGACAGTTAGGAGCACAAGGACATTAACCCTTTAGATACACTGTGAAACCATAAAATAAGCCTTCATTGTATTCACCACTACATTTACATCAATGTACATACAATTACATATATGTGAACTGTATTATTTACCTCAAAACATGCATACAGTATTACAACATCCATTAACTTTTATATGAATAATATATATGCTTATACTCCATTTTAGTCACCATATTATAACTACCTCAGTATAAGTGTTGTTTAAACCCTAAATCAGGGTTACATATGTACTAACATATGCGATCAATATCGCGATGCGGTGACGGAGGCCCCCTGCGATACCTGTCAGGTGGTCTGTGGGGGGTCTCCGTCACCTCCCAGGGGTCCCCACACTGGCTAGATGCCGGGAAGCAGCAGCAGGCTGCCCCCGGCGCCTCCTCCTCCCTCCTGCAGCCGGAAGGACCTCCGGCTGCGTTGCTAGGGGGAGGAAGAGATTACCTTCCGGGTCCAGGGCAGCCTGGAGGAAGGTAAGCCAGGGGGGAGGGGGGTCGGCATCTGTGGCGGTGTCGGCGGGTTGCGGCGGTCACCGAAAAGAAGCCCATAGGCTTCTATAGGGTATCGCCATCCAGAGATGGCGATACCCTGGACGGCGAAAACGCTGCGGTATGATCTTAGTAAATTTGAAAATGCGGTAAAACCCTCATTTTCGGGGGTTTTACCGCATTTTTGCTTTAGTACATCCCGCCCAGAGAGAGGGAGGGGTAGTGAGTAGGAGAGAGCGCATCAGGGATAGAGAGAGGGGTGGGAGAGAGGGAGGGGGGAGATGGAGAGAGAACTAGAGAGAGGAGGATGGAGAGAAGGGAGAGATAGAGCTAGGGAGAGAGGGGGAGGGAGAGAGGAAGGGGAGAGATGGAGAGAGGGGGGGGGTAGAGAGGGAGATGAAGAGGGGTGAGAGAGCTAGGGAGAGAGAGGGGGGAGATAGAGGGGGGAGATAGAGGGGGGGGGGAGAAAGAAAGAGAGAGTGAGGGAGAGATAGAGAGGGAAGAGGGATGAGGCGAGACACACTACCTGTCCCAACCTTGCTAGGCTGCAGCACAGGTCTCTGATGGGGGCGGGCACTTCACGACATTAGGCCCCGCCCCCTTTCCACCCGCGAATCGCGGCAATGCATTCCCCTGCTGACAGGAGCCGGCCAGGTAGAATGGTCCCGCCGGCCCAGCAATATTTGTTGCGTTCTGGAGACCCCTGGATGACCGCCCGCCTGTCCTACAATCCGGCCCTGCACACATACACAGCATGCCGGTACTACGGAGCCTTAGCAGTGCCCCCACCAGGCCAGGCTCCAGCTGCAGGGGAAGAAACTCCCGGTGTCCCCAGCGCTGCCATAGTCACACTCACCATATGTCCTCCAGTTGGTGCCCCTGCTCAGTGCTGCCCGGGATCCATCAGCGCGGTCATCATGCAGGGGGGGGGTTTCCCGGCGGAAGTGGCTGTCCAGCCTGGCCTCAGAACAGGAGCGAAGGAATACCAGGTATTAGGGGTGGGGCGGCATCAGGTCACGGTGTATGAAGCACATGGGGGGACCACCTGACCGCACATGGGGGGACCACCTGACCTATGCACGCTGACCCACTGATGTCCCCTCCGGCAAGTTAGAAAAGAGATGGGCGGGCGCACAGACTGCAGCATGCGAGAGATCAGTGCCTGCCAATCGTTTGCTTCATCTTTACCCCAGGCAACATCAGCGGGCCGCCCTTCAGGTCCCTGCCCCATAGGCAGCTGCCTAAAGATGCCTAATGGAAGCGCCGGCCCTGTATCCGCCCTATATGCAGGGGGGCTGCCACTTATCCCAGGAGTTTGGGAGTCTCCTGAAAGCTCAGGGAGAGTAGGAAAGTATGTCTCATAGTCCTACCAACTTTTGGACGCACTTGCCTACTCTCCAGGAGACTCCTGAATTTTGGGGAGAACTCCCAAACTCCCAGTAGAAAAGGCCACCCTCCCGGATTCTGCCCACTTCCCCAGTGAAGTGAACCGGGGCTGGAGGATAAAATTTGCAGCAAATTCTACCACTGTGGCCCCATCATCCACTGCTCCATGGTATTAATTTGGGGGATAATTCAGACCTGATCGCTGCTGTGCATTTTCTCACAGGCTGCGATCAGGTCTGAACTGCACATGCGTATGCACAGCAATGCGCATGCGTGACGGACCGCAGAAATGAGGATCGCAGGTCAGCGACGGGATGGTGTGAAAAATCTGAACGCACCGGCGATCGCAAGGAGATTGACAGGAAGAGGGAGTTTGTGGGTGGCAACTGACCGCTTTTAAGGAGTGTCCGAAAAACACAGGAGGGACCAGGCGTTTGGAGGAAGGGATTCTGACGACAGCTCCGGCCCCGATCATCGCAGCGGCTAAGTAAGTCCTGGGCTGAGCAGAAACTGCACAAACTTATGTTTGTAAAGTTCTGCAACACATGCGATCACACACCTGCACACAGCTAATACCCTCCCCCTGTAGGCGGCGGCAAAAAACGCACCCTAGTGGTAAGGGTCTGAATGACCCCCTTGGCCATTGTGCACCGCCAGGCCTTATGCACTTCCCACTAAGAGTAAGCAAGTATGCTTTCAGACTATCCACTTAAACTAATGACAGCTTTTCCTTTTTTCTCCAAACATATTAGCATTGTAGAGTCATCTATATCCCAATTAAGCCATGGAAATAATTATTAGGATTGTTTTTTATTTATTTCATGGTCACATTTTAATGTACATTATCTGCGTGCATGTAATACCTCTTTTCTGCATAAAAGGCATAGTTCAACGGTGTCTGTTGTCAATGAATAATAATTCCCTATACTGCAGGTTACACAGGATCTTTATGTGAGATGGACATGCACATGTGCAGAAGCCAACCATGTATGTCCGGCATGGAGTGCGTGGAGCTGATGTCGTTGAACATGTCTATGGGACAAACCAAAGAGCAGGAGGAATTTATAGGATACATTTGCGAATGTGGAAATGGATTAACCGGTATGTACTAAAATAAGAGAAATAAAAAATATTAATCGTTGTGGCCCAAAAACATATATTATAAAGATTCTTACTGAAGCTTCTAATTTTAAAAATGTACATACAGTAGATGTAGATTATTATTTTAAGAAGTACAGCCCTTCGGCAAACAATCTGCCTTCTGTTACAGCCAAATATTTCACATTTTGACTCATCAGTCCAGAGCACTTGCTGCCATTTTTCTACACCCCAGTTCCTATGTTTTCATGCATAGTTGAGTCGCTTGGACTTGTTTATATGTCAAAGGTATGGCTTTTTGGCTGCAATTCTTCCATGAAGACCACTTCTGGCCAGACTTCTTCGAACAGTAGATGAGTTTACCTGGGTCCCACTGGTTTCTGCCACTTCTGAGCTGATGGCACTTCTGGACATCTTCCGATTTCCAAGGGAAATAAGCATGATGTCTTTCATCTGATGCACTAAGTTTCCTTGGCCGATCACTGCGTCTACTGTCCTTAAAGTTGCCTGTTTTTTTTGTGCTTCAGTGCTGAGAAATACTGACACCACAGTTGAAACTTTTTATTACATTGATCAAAGTATACTAAGAAATTTACCAAAGAGCAACTGGAAGGTGCAAAATGGGTACCATTAATAGTATAAGCTGAAACTGGGACACGGAACATTCCGATGCTCTCCTCATTCATTCATTTAGCAGGCTGCACATGGTCAGTCCACCTGTTATGTGCCAAATGTACAGTTTGTGTTAGCTCACTACTCTGACCAATTGGCTTCTGCAGTTTTCCTCCAGTTTCTCATACCATCAGCACCAATCAGCAAGTTCATTACTGCCAGTCACCACTGGTACCCGCATGGGTGGCCGTGACCTGAGTGGTGTCATCAGTGATGCCTATCCGTCCTTACGGGGGTCCCTGGTGAACATCTGCACCACGTTAGGCTCCATGCCTCTGTAGTGTGTTGCGCCAAAACCATTTTAATTGTTTGGACCCATCATATTCTAGTGAGTTCCAGATAGAAACCTAATTTGCACAACTAAGGAGTAGACAATAAAAATCAGGTGCTACTGTATTGTGGACCGGGAAATACTGCGCTCATCTTACTGAGACCCTCTCCTTATATGTGCCTACTCAACCCCCAACAGCTCATTTACATCATGACCACAAAAGTAAATCTTGTATTTTTCTCTTGGGCATAAAATGAGGAGCATTCATGGCCATAATATGTACATAGAAGGGTTTACCCTGATACCCTTCTACAACTGTCATTTCCATCACCATGGGCATCTGCATATTGTAGCCACCTATTTCAACTTACACATTGTTTAGAGGACAATTTGCACTGCTAATTTTAACTTGTCCATCATTATGAGTTAGTTCTATGGAATATATTGCACACATTATAATACATTTTTGAATAGTAGCATCATTATTCAATACAAAATAAATCTGTATATGACCTGCTGGAATTGGAACAGGCGCAATGTACTCAGTACATTGGGCAGTACGGATGGATTAATGGTTAGCATTACTGCTTCACAACACTGAGGTCATGGGTTTCCACCATGGCCCTGTGTGGAATTTATATATTCTCCCCGTACTTGTGTGGATTTCCTCCCACAATCCAAAAATATACTGGTAGGTTAATTGGTTCCAACAAAATTAACCCTAGCGTGAATGTGTGCGTACATGTGGTGGGGAATATAAATTGTAAGCTCCACTGGGCCAGGGACTGATGTGAATGGCCAAATATTCTCTGTAAAGCGCTGTGGAATATGTGTGCGCTATATAAATAACTGGTAATAAATAAAATAAAATGTACTCAAGTGAATACAGACTTTTTCATCTGAGGCACGGTTCTTGTTTAAATACAAGAAAATAAAAGAGATGTTGCTGTCACCTAGTGGTGAGAAAATATTTACTCAGACTAGCCTTTCACTCAGGTTAAAGTATATCTTATACCAGTGGTTCCCAGCTTTCTTGAATTATGGTGCCCTAGAGAATCAGCATTTATTCACGCCACCCCTAGGATAAAAGTTTTTTATTGATCAATTTGAAAAAAATATTAAATTAAGCAGATTGTGCCCAGTGGTGCCAAGAGGTGGGGCAGGTACTATTTACCTAGGCCCAGGCCTGGTGGAGGGACATAGTGGGGGCCCAAGTCCCCCTCTTCCTTTACCTGGCAACAGCAGCTGCAGGTCTTCTCCTCAGCCCAGGACACGCTGCAGTGTGCCAGGGAGGTGCTTAAAGAACTATTTTTTATTGTCTTTTTTTCTAAGTGTGCAGGGTCACGCCTCCCATAGTTAGACCATGCCCCCTGAAAAGTACCTGGGCCCAGCCAGGCTCTCTACTGCCCTGATTGTGCCTACCTGCCATCATTATGGTCAGTTATGTGGGGTTACGGTCATTAGGTCGACACAAGTTAGGTCTACCACTGAAGGTCGTCATGCATTAGGTCGATATGGCCGTTAGGGCGACATGTACTAGGTCGACAAGTCAAAAGGTCGACATGAGTTTTTTTTGAAAAAAATATTTTTTTGGGATTTTTTTTATACTTAACGATCCACGTGGACTACGATTGGAATGGTAATCTTGCCTGAAGCACAGCGAGTGAAGCGGGCCATGTGAGGCGACACGGTGCACTAATTTGGGTTCCCCGTCACTTTACGGAGAAAACGACACCAAAAACAGTCAAAAACCTCATGTTGACCTTTTGACCTGTCGACCTAGTACATGTCGACCTAATGCCCATGTCGACCTAATGTGTGTCGACCTAATGGCAATGTCGACCTTCAGTGGTCGACCTAAGTTGGGTTGACCCAACGACCCATACCCGTTATGTGGTGGTGTACAGTTGTGCTTCTAAATGTATGCATTATGATTGGCAGCCACCAGCACTGGTTTTGCCTATCACTTTGACCAGAAATAATTTGGTCCTGGACTACCACCCCAAGGCACCCCCTGCAGGAGCCTCACAGCACCCCAGGGTACACAGTTTGGGAACCACTGCCATATACTGTATGTCATATGAAATAAACACAGCTGGAATGCATAGGGATAATTTGTTGACATTCATAATGTCACATGTCTAACATATGTATTTTGTAGACAACTGTAGATTGCAATGAAGCCACCTAGTGCGTGTAAATAATAAGTGCTGGGATTTACATAGCTGATCTGGTAACAGTATTTACAGTATGTTGTTATTTTGCTTTACTTATTTTATTTATACCCAGAGACATTTGTATCCACTTTGTCTGCAGCACTTCTTTACCTCATAAATTGCCGTGTATTATATTATAACATTATTGTCACTTTGGTGCTTTCGGATATAGGACTTCACACATATGTATTGGGAGAATGTACACTGTATGATATACACTTGGAACAACAGGCACTTTTGATACATTATGTATACAATATACTTTACTAGTGATCTATTAAGTTAGTAACAGAAAAGTGCATTAATAGTGGATAGGTGCGAACGCATTCAGAGCCGGCCTTAGTCATAGGCAAACTAGGCAAATGCCTAGGGCATTTGGTATGCTTAGGGGCACCAGCAGCTTCTGCTGATTAAAATGATATGCGGCATGCCTATATTCTGTGTGTGACTGCGGCTGTATCTGCATGCGAAATGCTACGTTGCAGTGTATTCCTGTAATGTAGCATTTCGTATGCAGATACAGCTACAGTCGCACACAGAATATATGCATGCTGCATATCATTTTAATCAGCAGAAGCTGCTTGTGCATCCTAGCCACATAGCAATGCAAATAATATGATGCATTTTCATAAACAAAAGGCACCCGACATTAGCAGAGCTGACAGCTGACTCATGCCAGGCATCTCCTGCAGAACTAGCGGTGGTGCTAGGGGGCACCAGCCAAAATCTTGCCTAGGGCATCATATTGGTTAGGGCTGGCTCTGAACGCATTATATAAAATTGTGATTACAGTGACTTGTAAAGTTAAAGTAAGAAATATGTAGAGGGAGATAGTGTAAGGTGGCCTGATATTGGGCCTAATTTAGAGGTGGGTGCAAAGCCGATGTTTGCGTGGTTGAATCATGCTTTATTACCTTCATATGGTCTTGGGACATCGGTCGTAGTGTGGAGTAGGATGCAGAGTGACTGCTTGGGGGAGGTTACGGAAAAGTAGCAAATAAAACAGGTGTGACGCAGCTGGTTCAGGGGCATGTCACAGCCAGCGCCTGCATCTTAGGGTGCAGTTTCACTAGCCCAAGCAGATTAGTCACGGCGGACATTCTAAAAGGTCCCATGGAGCAAACGATGTTCATCTGATGCTGAGTCTTTGTACGCAAACAGACGGATCTGAAAAGCCATACAAATTACAGGGGTTGTGCTGTTTGCATATCTTCTCCGATCTGCTGCGTACAAAGATGCAGCAGAAAGATGATTACTGTCTGCCTCTTAATCAGGCCCATTATGATTTAAATCATTCTGTTTATAGAAAGACATTAACTTGAGAAAGGAACATACTATGGGCGTAGCTACTGTGGGTGCAGGGGGTGCCACCAGGGGCGTAACTAGGGCAGGGTGAGTAAGGCACGTGCCCTGGGCGCCTTGGCAGCCCAGCAGAGGAGGCGCCGCCGGCGGCCAGGGCATCATGCCCCACTCGCCCCCGTCACGCTGCAATGTGAGGGGAGGAGAGCGCAGCGTCTCTCCTGCCCCTCAATGTCCTCACTGCCGCGCAGCGCTGCCAGCAGCACTGCGTGTGTCCGTTCTCCAGCCGCGTTAGCCAATCAGAGCTTGCGGACCGGCTCCTGTTTGGCTGCTGGTCCGTGAGCTCTGATTGGCTAACGAACCGGCGCCACATAGCCGCCGCCGGAGACCTGGAACGTTGAGGGGCAGGAGAGGCGCTGCGCTCTCCTCCCCTCACATAGCAGAGGGAAGGAAGCGGACGTGGTGAGTGACGGGGGGGTCTTATATCTGGCACTGTGGGGCATGTAACTGGCTGTGTGGGGCATGTAACTGGCACTGTGGGGCATGTATCTGACACTGTGGGGCAATGTAACTGGCACTGTGGGGCATGTATCTGGCACTGTGGAGCATGTATCTGGCACTGTGGGGCATTGTAACTGGCACTGTGGGGCATGTATCTGGCACTGTGGGGCATTGTAACTGGCACTGTGGGGCAATGTAACTGGCACTGTGGGGCATGTATCTGGCACTGTGGGGCATGTATCTGGCACTGTGGGGCATTGTATCTGGCACTGTGGGGCGCTGTATCTGTCACTGTGGATCTGACACTGTGGGGCACTGTGTATCTGGCACTGTGGGGCACTGTGTATCTGGCACTGTGGGGCAATTGTGTATCTGGCACTGTGTAAAAAGGGGACTCTGCATGCGTACTGTGCAAAAATTGAATGAAGGTGTGCTGAGAGATGACACAAGGGGTAGGTGATAGTGTGCTGAGAGGCGGCACAGGGGGTAGGTGACAGTCATGTTGGCACGCCCCATTTTCAGTGGCCACAACCCTTCTGGTGCGTGGCCACGCCCATTTTTTCGGCGCGCACCAAATGGGTTTGTTTGTTTTTTGTTTTTTGATTTTTTTGGGGGGGGGGGGGGCGCCACTCTTAATTTTGCCCTGGGCTCCGAAAACCCTAGTTACGCCTCTGGGTGCCACTGCTATGGGCCCAGATGCATAGGGAGCTCCATACCCAGGTCATATAGTTGTCTACCAGGTTCTCATAAGTGCCTGTTAAGCAATTGGGTCTGACCCATTGCCTGCCTTGAAAAAGGGGACTCATCAGCACTTAAGTAAGTGGCAGTCTCTGCCTCTTCTACTCAGTAAAGCTCCACACTGATATGGTCCATCTCTCACACTCCCTCTTCACCCTCACAGGCACTGCAGGGCTAACCAGTGAGCCCGGCACTGTCTGAGAGTAGGTTTCTCCTTGATAACAACCTTTATGAAGTGTACTGGGGATCGAGCGCTGAGATTAGGACTGTCCCAGAAAGAGATACGGGTATATTCAATAAGAGTCGGATCCATTCCGATATGCAGTTGTCGGAATGGATCCGACAACCCCTATTCAATGGACGGCCAAATCTGACTGTCGGATTTGGCCGTACACAAGGACCCTTCCTCCCGCTGCTGTCAGCAGGTGCAGATGCGCTGACAGCAGCGGCCAGGTGCGCAGATGGCGGCGGGCGAGAGCAGGACCGCAGTGGGGGTAAGCTGGGTGGTGGCGGGGAGAAGAGATTGGCGCGCGGCAGGAGGAGCTGGCAGCAGGGAGAGAGGTGCCTGCGGGCGGTGGGGAGAGCACAGATTGTTGGCCGGCGGGAGGAGCTGGCTGCAGGGGTACATGCCTGCGGCAGCGCGGGGGGGGGGGAGGGGGGGGAGAGAGGTGCACTGGGGCAGGGGTCCCTTCAAAGTGTTGCTATGGAGCCCACAGAGTTCTGGCTACAGCCTTAGAACATACACTTGTTATAATTCACGTGCTGTCACCAAAACACGCCAAGCTAAATGCAGTCACCGCAATATATTTAGTTAAAATATTAACCACAGAATATGCAGAAGCGCAGCACATACTGTAGCTATTTGAGATTGTTGCACCACATAGGTGCATGATCTGTGAGGCTGTAGGCCTAGAATATAATGTGCATGCTGTAAAGCACAGGTTCTCAAACTCGGTCCTCAGGACCCCACACAGTGCATGTTTTGCAGGTCTCCTCACAGAATCACAAGTGAGATAATTAGCTCCACCTGTGGACCTTTTAAACTGTGTCAGTGAGTAATTTAATACACCTGTACACTTGCTGGGTTACCTGCAAAACATGCACTGTGTGGGGTCCTGAGGACCGAGTTTGAGAACCTATGCTGTAAAGAGTAAAACCCACAATTGTTACCTACTCTCACATTAAGGCAGTGTTTCCCAACCACGGTCCTCAAGGCACACTAACAGTCCTGGTTTTAAGGATAACCATACCTGATCACAGGTGATTTAATTAGTACCTCAGTTATTTTGATTGAACCATTTGTGCTCAAACATGGTTATCACTAAAACCAGCACTGTTGGTGTGCCTTGAGGACCGTGGTTGGGAAACACTGCATTAAGGAGTCATTCACTACATCTTTTTTTTGTCTAAACTGCTGATTGGACAAGCTTTGCTCATTTCTTAAATAAGCCATGAGGTTAAGGTGACATTGTGACGGTCTCGTCGGACAAACTTTATTCATATCTTCTTAAATAAGCCATGAGGGTAAGGTGACATTGTGACAGTCTAATTTTTTGTGTCCCATCAGCACTTTTCAATGTAGTCATAGTGGTAGATTTACACTGTACTTGCAGAACTGGGATTTCCCCTAAATGCTGAAGAAAAAAATAATTATATTTTACAGATTTTCTGTCCTTGGCCAAGTACAAAAGGGAACATCTCAGTCCACCAGGCTCCTTCCTGACCATATTTACCAGCAAAGCCGTATACAATAATGCAAAAATAGGTGCACAAACTTTAGGCGAGATGTACCAAGCCATGGAGGGGGAAAAAGTGGAGAGAGATAAAATACCAGCCAACCAGCTTCTAGCTGTCACTTTTCAAACACAGCCTGTAACATTGCAGTTTGGAGCTTATTACATCTACGCCAAAATCCCTGATGCAGATTTTAAATTACACCGGGCACACTGTAAGTTTCTCAAAAGAAACTACCATGGAATAAAAACACATATATACACTCATACAGATGTAGCCATGCTCATCTTTGCTACAATGCGGCATGCTGCATTTCGTGCCAGGCTGCGACTATTTAATGGAGCGATTGCTGGCTGTGAGCATGGCTACATCTGTATGCTAAGATGTAACTGCATCTGCACATGCGCCTGGTACACTACTAGTCGTCGTCATCATCATCATCATCATCATCATCATCATCAGGGCGCACTTGTACCTACCCTAAACTAGGTGTAAAAGACATAACTTCAATCAGGCATATTTACATACGCCCTCACTGAGCTTTGTCCACATGAGATGCATTGTTCCAACTCACTTCTGACTCTTTGGTTACAGGCCGATCCTGTAAAATCCAGGACGGGTGGCAACTCTAGTTACTTGCAAGTGTGGCTGGGCTCTAAATGCATATGGCTCTTGAGCACCTGCACTTGTGCGTGATATTTTCAAAGTGGGTGTAGTGTGAATTCACACATTTTGTTTTGCATATTACTAACAGGTACAAAATCAGAGTCTTTACTTGCCCTTAAGTATAGAAGGGTAATAACAGAATAAAAAAACAAGTTTTTGTACTGTCTGTTCTAGAAGATCAGGTGTTTCATCTATTTCGGAGATACCAGTATAATCTCTGACATAATGAGAGGAGTCACTGGCAGTAGGGGGCAGCGTAATGCATCCTCCACTGTCCGTTACAATGATCCCAGCAAGCCCAAGCTACAAGAATCCAGCAAATGACATTACAAACCACTGTTAAGTTGGGTACACATCAGACGATGTGCAAACGATGCAATGTCGTCAACGATTTCCTTTAAACTCCCGGACGAACGATATAGTGCATACACATTGTACAATCTTACAAAAGATATCGTCAGTGGCCACATCCAGGAGTATGCTGTCACTGACGATATACTCAGCTTTAGCTGCATGTAGGGCTGACCAGAAGACGTCGCTCATGACCTCAGGGGGCGGTACACACTTGGCAACTAGAGCATACACATATGGCAATTTGAACAATTTGACGTTCTGATCCGTTGGAATCGGGCAAATTGTTCAAAATATCGTCTAGTGTGTAGCCATGTTAAGTGGTTCATTTTTACCACCCTAATCGGAGACAGGGAAGGAGTAATAGGGGATGGTGGCTGAGGAAGATGTAGTTCAGCCATAGTCAGGTCATCTCCCAAACTTAGTTTATGTTCAATTTGAACCATATGAACCTGTTGACCTTTTGAATCTGTCAACCTCCAGTGTTGACCTTTCATATAACGACCCTTTGTCCATGTCGACCTTGTACCTGTCGACCATATGGGATCGACCTAATGACTGTAGACCTACTGAATGTCTACCTATAGTGTGAATCCCATTGCAGAATAATGATGAATTATTGCATTATACATGTGTGGTTATCATACCTTTCCTATAATAATCACCATATTCCTGATTGCCTCGTTATGGCTACAGGCATGAAATTATGCAAACAGGCTATGGATTAGGAGTCAGGTATTACATATAGGGGGAGATGTAGCGAACCTTTGAAACATAAAATGAAGAAGTTGACCATAACAACCCATCAGCTTCTGTCATTTCATAGACTGTGCTAGATAAATGACAGCTAGCAGCTGATTAGTTGCTTTGGGCAAATTTACCACTTTATCTCTTTCCAAAGCTTGATACTCCCCCCTGTAGCCTGCAATTGACAGCATGGTAATGTTTTGGATTACAAAACATTGATTACTGCTGCTACTACTACATGATGTACATGCAGTTCCCCTACAACATGCAGACAATTAGCAATGATGTGAAATTCATTTTTTATCCACAATTTTGTGTCCTCGTCCAATGGCAAATCCATACACTGGATGATGAGGGGCAGGAATGCCTGTACAGAATGGTCTGCATACTGTA
Source organism: Pseudophryne corroboree (assembly GCF_028390025.1). Classification (NCBI taxonomy): domain Eukaryota; kingdom Metazoa; phylum Chordata; class Amphibia; order Anura; family Myobatrachidae; genus Pseudophryne; species Pseudophryne corroboree. The sequence goes on from NC_086452.1 coordinate 218,332,411, forward strand.
AGTACTTTACTAACAACTAGTGATGAGCGGGTTCGGTTCCTCGGAATCCAAACCCCTCCGAACTTCACCCATTTTACACGGTTCCAAGGCAGACTCGGATCCTCCCGCCTTGCTTGGTTAACCTGAGCGCGCCCGAACGTCATCATCCCGCTGTCGTATTCTCGCGAGATTCGTATTCTATATAAGGAGCCGCGCGTCACCACCATTTTCACTCGTGCATTGGAGATGATAGGGAGAGGACGTGCAGCGTTCTCTCAGTTGTGTTCAGTGTGCTGCAAATATCTGTGCTCAGTGTGCTGCAAATATCTGTGCTCAGTGTGCTTGCAAATATCTGTGCTCAATGTGCTGAAAATATCTATGTTCTCTGCCAGGGCCGTTTCTAGACAATTTGGCTCCCAGTGCGAGATTTCAAAATGCGCCCCCCCCTATTGCTCTAAAAAAAAAAATGTGTACCCCCCCCCCCCATATAGCCATAAAAAGAAAAAGCATGCGCGCGCCGTAGGCGCGCGCGCTCCCGACAAGGGTGTGTGGCCTGATTAAAATGGGCGTGGTCTCATTAAAGTGGGCATGGCCTCATCTGATATCATCACACCCACCACAGGGGGGGGAAAATAAAAATAAAAAAGTCCCCTTTTTACACATTACAGCAGGCAAGTGTCCCCATATTACACAGCGCGGCAGGCAGGTGTCCCCATTTTACACAGTACGGAAGGCAGGTATCCCCATTTTACACAGTACGGTAGGCAGGTATCCCCATTTTACACAGTACGCAGGCAGGTGCCCCCATTTTACAAAGTGCAGCAGGCAGGTATCCCCATTTTACACAGTGCGGCAGGCAGGTATCCCCATTTTACACAGCACGGCAGGCAGATATCCCCATTTTACACAGCACGGCAGGCATCCCCATTTTACACAGCACGGCAGGCAGATATCCCCATTTTACACAGTACGCAGGCAGATGCCCCCATATTACACAGTGCGGCAGGCAGGTATCCCCATATTACACAGTGCGGCAGGCAGGTGCCCCCATATTACACAGTACGCAGGCAGGTGCCCCCATATTACACAGTACGCAGGCAGATGCCCCCATATTACACAGTACGCAGGCAGGTGCCCCCATATTACACAGTGCGGCAGGCAGGTATCCCCATATTACACAGTGCGGCAGGCAGGTGCCCCCATATTACACAGTACGCAGGCAGGTGCCCCCATATTACACAGTACGCAGGCAGATGCCCCCATATTACACAGTACGCAGGCAGGTGCCCCCATATTACACAGTAAGCAGGCAGGTATCCCTAGTTTACACAGTGCGGCAGAGTCAGACGGGTATCCCCATTTTACACAGCACGGCAGGCAGATATCCCCATTTTACACAGTACGCAGGCAGATGCCCCCATATTACACAGTACGCAGGCAGGTGCCCCCATATTACACAGTACGCAGGCAGATGCCCCCATATTACACAGTACGCAGGCAGGTGCCCCCATATTACACAGTACGCAGGCAGGTGCCCCCATATTACACAGTACGCAGGCAGGTGCCCCCATTTTACACAGTGCGGCAGGCAGGTATCCCCATAGGCAGGTGTCCCCATTTTACACAGTGCGGCAGTGGCAGGCAGGTTTCAAGTTGAGGGGAAGGAAGGGGGAGAGGGGGGGAGAGAGAGAGAGAGAGAGAATACTTACGTCTTCCCGCTCTACGGTCCCGCCGCCTCACGTCCCTCGCGCCGGCCATCTCCTTCATGCTTATCTCCTTCTCGCCTCTCCCGAGCGCTCGGGAGAGGCGAGAAGGAGTAGCAAAGTGCCGCGGCGGGCGCCCCGTGCGGTTGCACGGCTCGCCCGCCGCTAGAAACGGCACTGTTCTCTGCCTGAAAAACGCTCCATATCTGTGCTGCATTGTAGTATATAGTATGAGGACAGTGCAGAATTTTGCTGACCAGTGACCACCAGTATTATATAAGTACGGTACAGTAGTCCACTGCTCTACCTACTGTCAAAGTCGAAAAATATCGTTATTCCAATGCTTTGTACTAACCCCAATGCACATGCCCGCTGCTCGTGCATTCAGTCTGCCGTACATGCACATGTCCGCAAATTGCGTACACTCGCTCCGGCGATTACGCGCGGTATATGCGTATTTACGGTAGAGTTTATGGGCTTGTAGCGGGCGACTCGTTTATAGCATAGTTAACTAATATAGTGCGTTTTGTAGATAATATTCCCTTTAATAATGTCTGCAAGTATGTTTAGTGTAAATGGTTCAGGGACCTGGGAATTCCTCTTTTCATGATACAAAGGGTCTGACAAAGGTTGAACAGTGGTGTCTAGTACCTAACTGAAGAGTATTTTATTAGAAACATTCCGGTGTTGGTTAGGAAGTGATTAATCGCTCCTGCGTATAGTTATGACTATAAGAAGGTTATGGACATTTGCTATATTTGCAGTTCATTATCCATGCGGCGGGAATCCTGAGGATACCTCCCACCTGAGCAGTTTGAAATAGTCACAGCCCACCTGTTCAAATCCACCTATGACCTTTTGTTATAATGAAGAGAGACATTCCTGCGTCCAATGAACAATGAGATTGTAGGGCCCTTTGTAGTGTACTGTATGTTGTGTATATAAATTCCACTGTCCCCTGACCGGCCAGTACTCTCTCTCATCAACATTTATCTCTGATAATTGGAGGACTGGATCCGGTTGCGCTAGCGAGCGTTCCCCCGTATGGTATGTTTCTCTGTGGCCACTTTGTTACCAGTTTAATGTAAGCCATTCATTCTGATTCTATGTATTTGTGTTTGCGTTCTTTCGCTATTGTATATATTTCTGTTTAGTTATTGTGTTTAGGTATTAATGTTAGGATTGTAGTGTATAAGCTGTAAACTGTATTTCTTTTCCCTTTTACATACTAAAATCATCTAGTAGGGTGTTGGAACCTTAACCAGTATCTGTGTGTTTCACCATTTATTACTAAGGGTTTCTGAGCATCTCAATCGCTCAAACAGCTGGCTTAAATACTAAGGTTAATCAGTGTTATATCATTACAGTATCACGGTATTAAGGTTTACAGTGTAAGCGTAATGTTTAAGGTTTAAAAGGGTTATTGTCTGTGTGTACGCTCGCTGTGTGTATTCCGTACACCCAGCGCAGCGTGTGTACGTAACTTACGTACCACATGCGAGGTCTTTGTACGCAAATAGCGTACAAAGTGCATAGCACGTGCACGTGGTTTAGCGGCCATTACGGCTACACGGTAATAGTAAATAGCTTATGTTAAAAGGTAAATATTTAGCTTTATCAATTGGGGACTCGTCCGGTCCACCTCATATCCACAGTCAAGCGAAAACGCGCAGACTTTATCGATCAGTAAAGGGCGGAAAGGTAGTATCCCCTGTATCCGTGTTTGTGGTTGGGGATACAGTAGTGCTGATCGGATAAGCGTCTGCGTCGGCTTTGCTTGGTTTGTAGGGATGCTGGTGAGATCTGAGGAAGGTAAGAACATACAGCTATTGTTTTAAAATCTGTTTTCTTTCTCTCTCTCTCTCTCTGTTTGGCGCCAATTGCGCACACAATACACGCACACACACCTGTATTTTTATTTTGTGTATTTTCGCATAGTCACTCTCTTGTTGCCATAAGAATTGATTGTTAGACACGGGCTAAGGAAATTTTGTGCTATTCAGTTAAGATTATAAAAGTAATATTTAAGGGAATAATTGTAAAAGACACACACACAGCATAACAGATACTGTGTGGTGTTCGGTAAGCGATTACAGTTGAACATCGTTTACATTTATAGAAGCGTGTTATTTGTGTTACTGTGAACGTATTTGGACTTTGTGCATACGTGTCTCGGGCAACGTGCGAGATTACGTACGCGACGCAAAGGCGTACACACGTGGCGTATATTACGCAACGTGCGTACGGATACGCCCACTAAACTCAAATCACGCGATAGCATTGTTTCAGTGTGGGCGGTATAGCAGCCACGCGATAATAGCACAAGTTTGTTCAGTTTCCAAAAACTTTTAGTTTAGAACCTTTTTCTATTGCAAAACCCGGGGATTTAACTACTGCCTGAATGAAAGGAATTTCTGTACAGAAAAATCAGTGTGCATATGAGTGAATAGGAGTGAGTGTGCAAATAAAAGTATTCTTTTGTGAACCCAGAAATCGGGATCCCGTCGGAGACCACATCAGGTGAGTGGACACTTGGTGGCGTGGGACTGGCTTGCCCGCGTTAACATTATATAAGGTAAAGGAGCAAGTAGTATTCGCAGACAAAAAGAACTGTGAAGGTTGAAGCTCAGCCCAGGGGGTTGGCGTAGTACCCATATAGGCACAAGTTGAGAAAACGCTCCGGCTGAAGGTTTCGCAGCCTAATCAACCGATTCCATTGGTCGCACGGCAAATAAATAATAGTTATTTATACGAAGTGCGACTGGACCGCACGCTACTGTGTACATTAGTTAGTTCACCTTGATACCCACTAACAATTTACTGTGTGATCATAGATGCTATTTGTACATTTTAACGTGATTTGTGTAGGTTTTTGTTATTTTAAGGGAGATCGCTGTTCACTCAGGAAATCTCCAACAACTAATATCTACTGGGGAGGGTAGCATACTCCCACACGCCCCAGTAAATAGAGGTTATAAAAGATCCCGAGATTGGGTACGACCAGTGGTGGGCACATTGCTGGAATTCGTATTGGCCAATAGGGGCGCGAGTGAGTGAAGGCACTCGTTGAACTTTCACCGTCGCCTTATCTCTGGGAACTTGGTTTGTTTTGTAAGAATTCGCTGAGACAGCAATATCTGCAAAACGATGGGGGCCAGTTGCTCAAGTAAGGGACGACCAACAAGGGTTCACGTTGGTAGTTGTTGGCCCAAAGGGTCAGCACGGTATATAATGTGTGAGAAATACGGATCACACACACAGGTATTATGCAAAGAATGGGAACGAATGACTGAGGATGATGGAGAACAGTTCCCCAGGGTGGGCAGTTTGAACCCTGAGGTATTGCAAAATCTAAGAAAAAGGATAGGTCTAATAAAATCTGCAAAACAAAGGATTAAACATTATGATTGTTTACAGTTATGGCAACAGGAGAGTGAAATATAACAGGAATTAGCTCAAAAAGCAAATTCAAATCCTGGTAGAAGTCTGATAGCAACGGCACCACCACCGTATATAGTAGGGGGAAAAGTGGCTGCAGAGAATGGCATACGGGTGTACGAAAAGAGTGCACTTAACAAATATAGTAGTGATAAGAGTAAAATGAATGTTAATGCAAATGTTGATGCTAATGCTAACCCGTGCAAGTTGTATCCCATTTTAAACTTCCCTCAGGAATGCGACCAGGAAGATGAGCCCACGACGATTTCAGCTCTCTCTCTAGCGGCCACCATAAACGATACTCCAGTGGGCACGGCCCAACCAGTAAGAGTGGTAGCGAAGGCCCATAGTGCAGGGACAGGTGAGGTTGTGTCTACAGGTAAGTACGGCACTGTACAATATGCTGAAACTGTTACACCACACACTGTAGAATCAACCCAGAGTGAGGTAATTGATCTTAATCCTGTTAGAGTGATAGCGGTCCCCAATGGGAAGACCGACGCAAGTGGAGTCACACCCATCAGGAATATTGCAATGCATTGTCCCTGGTCCCGGACAGAATTAAGAACAATTTTGTCTGAATTTCCTGATCCCAGAAAAGATCTAGCTGCATGTCAAAGGTTCATTAAGGACCTAGGTAACTCCGCTGAACCCAATAACAAAGATTGGCGGACACTACTGCGGGCATGCCTGCCCTCTAGTATTGACCATGTTAAATTCATTGCAGATTGTAAATTGGATGCTGAGGTACCCCTTACTGATGAGTACAATCAAGAAAATGTTAAACAGATCAATCTGCAGTTAGGAGTATATTTCCCAGCCGTTGTAAAATGGAACAAAATTTTCTCCATTAAACAAATGGAAGGAGAAACTGCTTCTGATTATTTCCACCGGGCACTGGAGGAAATGGCTAGATATACTGGGGTCATAGACATTGAGGCAAATGTACATCATAGAGAGGTAGCGGTGTCCGTATTGATGGACGGTTTAAAGGAAGTATTAAGAAATAGGGTACAAACCACTCAACCTAACTGGAGAGGTATGTCGGTGGCCGCCTAAAGAGAGACTGCTGTCGGACACGACAGGAACATCACAAGACGCAGGGAGTCACAGGGTGATAAGCTGATGGCCATAAGTATCCAAGCCCTTACAACAAGGCCGCCTCAGTTTAAATCTCAGACCACTGGTGGTAAGCCGTATATGGTAAAATGTTACAATTGTAATAGGGAAGGACATTTTGCACGTAACTGCACCAATAGAAACTCACATAATGTATATCGACCCCCTAGACCAGAGCATGACACACAGTATGGCACACGTAGATGGGAGCAGAGACCGCAGAGGAGGAGTGATGAGCCACACGCAGGGGAAACTAGGAGGTACCCACCAAAAAGAGACTGGCAAGTCTCTGATAATTCCCAGTTACCTCCCTCACATATTGTAGCAAATAATGCGCTGCGGGAAGGTCACAATTTACAATAGGGATGGGGCCACACCTGTAGTTTGCAGCCTGTGAAATTAATTGCGAGCCTTGGAAGTGAACCCGAGGTCACAATTGATGTAGCTGGTAGGTCTCTACCTTTCCTTGTAGACACGGGGGCGGCCAAATCAGTGATAAATTCAACAGTGGGTATGAAGACCACGGGTAAGACAATTCCAGCCATGGGAGTAACGGGAGTAGTACAACACTACCCGTTAAGCAAACCAGCAGAGATTACGATAGGGCCTTTGCATACCAAGCATTCTTTTCTGCTGGCTGCATCGGCTCCGACTAATCTACTTGGTAGAGACTTACTGTGCAAGATGGGATGTGTCATATATTGTACTCCTGAAGGTGTATTCTTAGACATACCTGAAAATCACGCTCAGGAAGTGCAGGATATGTTAGACACCCCACAAAAGTTAATGACGCATACTGCTGTTACACATAGATGTCCGTCTAAGGTAGAGGAAATTATTTCCCAGATACCGGAATCACTTTGGACCAAGGATGGACAAGACACTGGATTAATGGCAAATGTAGCTCCTGTAGTAGTTCAAGTAAAAGATGGTAGGATAGCTCCAAAAATCCCACAGTATCCTCTGAAGCCAGAGGTGGAGTTAGGAGTTTACCCAGTAATAGAGCGCTTGCTACAACAGGGCATTCTGGTTAGGACGTCCAGCACTGCTAATAGTCCCATCTTCCCTGTTAAAAAGAGTGGGGGGAGGGGTTACAGGCTAGTGCAGGATCTAAGGGGGATCAACAAAATAGTTGAGAGCCAATTCCCCGTAGTGCCAAATCCAGCTGTCATCCTTATGCAAATCCCTCCCACTGCCAAATTTTTCACTGTAATTGCCCTCTGCTCCGCTTTCTTCTCGGTACCTCTGCACCCTGACAGCCAATATTTGTTTGCATTTACATATAGAGGAGTACAGTACACCTGGACTCGTTTACCACAAGGTTTCATCGACAGCCCAAGTATTTTCTCGCAGGCTTTGCATGATTGTCTACAATCCTTTCAACCTGAGAGTGGATCAATATTAATACAGTATGTAGACGACTTACTGCTGTGTTCTGATTCACTCGAATCGTCCTTGAGAGACACGAAACAGCTTCTGTTTCATCTTTCTGATACAGGACACAAGGTTTCAAAGGACAAGTTGCAATTATGCCAGACCAAGGTAAAATATTTGGGGCATTGTCTGACACAAGGACTGAGACACCTCACCACTGATCGAGTACAGGCAATTCATGACATGACTCTGCCACAGACTCAGCAACAGATTCGCACATTCCTAGGAATGTGTGGATACTGTCGTAACTGGATCCCAGGATTTTCCATACTGGCCCTACCTTTACAGGAGATCGTCTCATCAAACAAACTAGATCGGATCTCGCACACAGACGAGTCTGAACTGGCGTTTGAGAGACTCAAGCAGTGCCTAACGCAGGCACCAGCATTAGGTATGCCAGATTATGGGAAACCCTTTGAACTGTACGGTACGTAAAATGCTGGATGTGCGGCAGGTGTCTTAACCCAGAAACACGGTGATGCCAGCAGGCCGGTAGCCTACTACAGCGCTCAGCTAGACACAGTAGCGCGATCCCTCCCCACATGCTTGCGAAGTGTTGCAGCGATAGCATTGCTAGTGAGTAAAAGCGAAGATGTAGTGCTAGGACACAACCTCACAATCCATACTCCTCATGCAGTGTCAGCATTATTAAATTCTGCCCAAACCAGACACGTCTCATCCGCACGGTTTACAAGGTGGGAATTAGCTCTAATGGCCCCTGTAAACATCACCATAAGGAGATGCAGTGCACTAAATCCTGCAACGTATCTCCCAGGTGTGCCTGGACAGGCACAGAGGGTGGGGGATGAGAGTGATGGCGAAGGAGGATTTAGTACAGACACTGACTCACATGATTGTATGGAATATTTGACCCAAAATTTCACGGCAAGGCCTGACATCAGTGACAACCCACTGGAAGGTGTAGATTTCACTTTCTACACTGATGGTAGTTGTCACAGACAGACGGACTCGGGAGACTTGTGTACTGGATACGCAGTCGTAGATGACAAAGGTATCATAGAAGCGGAACCCCTGGGCCCACCTCACTCAGCACAAGTTGCTGAACTGATCGCCCTAACCAGAGCGTGTGAATTGGCGAAAGGTAAATCAGCCAATATCTACACGGATTCTAGGTACGCCTTTGGAGTAGTTCATGATTTCGGGGCCCTATGGTGCCTTAGAAATTTCATGACGGCAGCTGGCACACCCGTGGCACATGCAACCCACATCAAAAGACTTTTAGCAGCAATACAGGAACCTGACAGAGTGGCTGTTATCAAGTGTAAAGCCCACACGTACAGCCAAGACCCAGTGTCACTTGGTAACAGCCGAGCAGACGAAGCTGCTAAATCAGCAGCCAGTACCCCCATGCAGACAGACACCACACAACTGATGGTATTCAATACTGTAATCACACAGAAATTGTGTGAAATGCAAAATTTGTGTTCACCACAAGAAAAGGCAGTGTGGAGGTCAAAAGGATATGGCCAGGAGTCCTCAGGACTCTGGACAGATGGACAGGGTAAGCCAGTGGCACCCAGAGCATATCTTCCAAGTCTAGCAGAAGCGGCACACGGGCTGACTCATCTAGGTAAAGAAGGAATGTGTAAGTTGGTAAGAGCCTATTGGTGCGCGCCAGGATTTTCTTCCCATGCGGGTAAAAGAGCGATGACATGTCTCACCTGCTTGAGGAAGAATATCGGAAAGGCAATACCAACAGAGCCATCCCATATCCCTCCTACAGATGGTCCTTTTCAGGTAATACAAATTGATTTCATACAATTACCACCTTGTAGAAATTTAAAGTATGTATTGGTTTGTATTGATGTGTTTTCAAATTGGGTTGAAGCATTCCCCGCTACCACAAATACCGCTACGTTTACTGCAAAGAAAATTGTGCAGGAATTTGTGTGCAGGTACGGTATCCCTAGGATAATTGAAAGCGATAGGGGTACCCATTTTACAGGTGAAGTCTTCCAGGTAATGTGTAAATTGATGGGAATTAATAGTAAGCTGCATACTCCGTATCGCCCCCAGGCGAGTGCGAAAGTGGAAAGAGTAAACAGCACTATTAAGAACAAGTTGAGCAAAGTGATGGCTGAAACAGGATTGTTGTGGCCGGAAGCTTTGCCAATTGTATTGTACAGCATCAGAACCACTCCCAGGTCCCCTCTTAATCTGTCACCCTTTGAAATTCTGTTTGGTCGACAACCTCATGTAATGATTGACCCCCAGGATGATTTGAAATGTAACAATGAAGTAACTGTAAAGTACCTGGTTAAGATGAGTAAGCAGTTAAGGAATCAAAATGACAACCTAAAGCTAGTGATTCCTGATCTGCCAGACAGTAATTGTCATGACATTGAACCTGGGGATTATGTAATGATTCGCAATTTTCTGCGCTCAGGTTGCCTTATTGACAGATGGGAAGGACCATATCAAGTCTTATTGACCAGCACGACAGCGTTAAAGGTTGCCGAGAGAGAGACTTGGGTCCATTCGTCTCACTGTTAGAAGGTCACTGACCCAGAGAGGTCCCGTGGCAAAGAACAAACGGTAGAGGAAATTGTATCGCTAGAGTGTTTGTTCCAGGAAGGTTGAGACGGCACCTGAGCACTGAAAAAGATCGGAGGCGGTTGTCGAGCCAGATTTCTTTTTCCCTTTTGTTATTTTCTCCAGTTCCCATCTCCCTCCTATTCTTCTTCCCCCTTCTTACTCTTCTCCTTTTCCTCCTCTAAGATGGACTTACCCCAAGAGACTGTGTTCCGGATTTTCCTGTTGACCCTGTTGTTGACCAGAGCAGTCTGTTTCGGTGAGAGTACCAGAGAGGCCAAAGAGGGATCTGGAATGGGATCTGATGATCAGGATGGAGGCGTAGAATTTCCAGGACAACACAATCACCGAGCAAAGGCGAGTATCAGAAAACGATCTGGTAGCCATGACATTAATAGACATTGTGAAGGATTGTTAGCTGAAGAGAACTGCATCTGTAGAAATTGTAAAAATATAGTTGAGGACGATTGCATCAAGGAATGTCAGTCCAGTTTTAATATCGACATGGACCGGCATCCATTGAGTGACTATCACTCATTGGTGGGTAAAGTGTTAAATCAGACAGACTGCTGGGTATGCTCACAAGTACCTCAAGGTCATAGAAAGTCAGGACTAGTGCCATATCCTTTAACGGTAGATGAGGTACTTGAGTTAAAGGGTGGGAGACCGGTGGACAAGAGATTTAATATTTCTAGTCCTCCTAGTTTAAAGCTCCACCAATACCATGTAGATAGGTCCCTAATATGTTTTAACATTTCCAATCCCCGAAAGCCGGGAAATTGGGAAGTGTCATGGAACAACCAAACCATGACATTCTCACACAGAGCCGACAAAATGCCCCTAGACTCAGAACTTATACGCCAAATAGCTGACAGTGGAAAATATTTCCGGTATAGGTACACTCTAGGAAGTAGGATCATGCGAGTTGGAGAAGTATCACCAGGATACTGTGCACATGTCATACAGCCTGATACGTGTACTAGACAAATGAAAGAGTTAGGGATAGGACTGTTTTCATGGAAGGTTTGTAATATGGTTATGTCATTTTCCATCCCATATGTTCTCCCTGATGATGCATATTTCATATGTGGGAGGAGGGCGTATAAGTGGCTTGCCCCAAACTCAGAGGGATTGTGTTACGTTGGAAAAGTACTGCCTGAAGTAATGACCATTGCCCATAACAAAATGAAAGACATTCACCGCAGTGCCCAAGCTCCTTACACTCACACTCATTACGAACACATCGTTAAAAGACACCTTGTAGATAGGACAGAGCATGCGGCCTCTGATTTGATCCACGAATCCACCGGGATTCAATTCCTACTCGCGTTAGATATCACCCGTACCGCCAGAGGAGTTATAAATTATAGGTATATATCTGCGCTAGCGAACCTGTTAGACAATATCACCGAGATGTGTGATGACACCTTCAGGTATACTGGGAGAGAGCTGCAAGCCTACAAAACAGAGCTGGTCCAGCATAGAATGGTTCTCAATTACCTCACAGCGGTAACAGGCGGATATTGTGTCACCCTAGCAACTCAGTATGGCGTGAAATGTTGTACATATATCACTAACAGCACCGAGGACCCAACCGAGGTTATAGATCGAAAAATGGATGATATATTGCAATTAAAGTGGGAGTTTCGAAGGAGGCATAATCTCACACTCGCTGCTGTGGGTAATGAATTGACTGGCTGGGTGTCATGGTTGAACCCACGAAATTGGTTTTCAGGTTTAGGAGAATGGGCTCAGATCGTCATCATGGACGTAGGGAAATTCCTCTTGTGTATCCTGGGAGTTATCATATTGATTGGTCTGGTATTCAGATGTGTTCGGGGTTTAATGAATTGCAAGCGTAGTACCAAGGTGATGAGTCTGAGGAGTGAGGGCATTGTAGCAACAACTAATTTGATATATGACCCGTCAATCGAGACAATGTTGTGATAAAATGTGATTCCACGATCCGTTTCTTTCACCCGTTTCTCCTTTGTTTTCCTCCGAGGTACAAGGACATCCACTTGGAAGAAGAATTTGACAACCTCTGTTATACAGACCATTGATGAACTGTGTCACTGACACCCAATACTTTTAGTGACTTTAACTATCTACTGGAAACCCAATACTTTAGAGACTGTAATTTTATGGACACTGGAAAAGCTTTTGTTCACCACTTACAGCAAAAGCACCGCGAGACATCAGACAACACGTACATCAGACAAGACATCAACAAGACCCCAATCGGCGACTGTATACTAAACCTCACATAGTTATATGACTGCATTCATAACGCTTGTTTCTTATCTTCATCTCTACAACCTCCAGGTAGTATCCCACATAGTCGACAGGTGATTTTCACATATTAGCATCCACATATTCTCCCCCTTCATGTATCATCAACTAATGTGCACCCCATTTGTTGTAACCTAAAGCCGGAAAGAGCTCGGTAGAGTTTGACAGCCCATCCACAGACCCTTAACACGGGATAAGAAGGATTCAAATGTATACTTCGCAATACCTCGAAGCTTGATTTATAACACGTACGGCACGATGATACATGACCCCTCAGACATGGATTTCATACACACATGCTTTCACTATCTCACTAGGTCATACCCTTCCCACCTTCTCCTCTCCTCCCTCTTCCCAATCATAAAAAGGTATTCCATGATGACATATATTTTTCTGTTTGAATTGTTTAGAAAGTGGCAGTTATTGGTGACTGCCAAAGGGTGGACTGTCAAAGTCGAAAAATATCGTTATTCCAATGCTTTGTACTAACCCCAATGCACATGCCCGTTGCTCGTGCATTCAGTCTGCCGTACGTGCACATGTCCGCAAATTGCGTACACTCGCTCCGGCGATTACGCGCGGTATATGCGTACTTACGGTAGAGTTTATGGGCTTGTAGCGGGCGACTCGTTTATAGCATAGTTAACTAATATAGTGCGTTTTGTAGATAATATTCCCTTTAATAATGTCTGCAAGTATGTTTAGTGTAAATGGTTCAGGGACCTGGGAATTCCTCTTTTCATGATACAAAGGGTCTGACAAAGGTTGAACAGTGGTGTCTAGTACCTAACTGAAGAGTATTTTATTAGAAACTTTCCGGTGTTGGTTAGGAAGTGATTAATCGCTCCTGCGTATAGTTATGACTATAAGAAGGTTATGGACATTTGCTGTATTTGCAGTTCATTATCCATGCGGCGGGAATCCTGAGGATACCTCCCACCTGAGCAGTTTGAAATAGTCACAGCCCACCTGTTCAAATCCACCTATGACCTTTTGTTATAATGAAGAGAGACATTCCTGCGTCCAATGAACAATGAGATTGTAGGGCCCTTTGTAGTGTACTGTATGTTGTGTATATAAAGTCCACTGTCCCCTGACCGGCCAGTGCTCTCTCTCATCAACATTTATCTCTGATAATTGGAGGACTGGATCCGGTTGCGCTAGCGAGCGTTCCCCCGTATGGTATGTTTCTCTGTGGCCACTTTGTTACCCGTTTAATGTAAGCCATTCATTCTGATTCTATGTATTTGTGTTTGCGTTCTTTCGCTATTGTATATATTTCTGTTTAGTTATTGTGTTTAGGTATTAATGATAGGATTGTAGTGTATAAGCTGTAAACTGTATTTCTTTTCCCTTTTACATACTAAAATCATCTAGTAGGGTGTTGGAACCTTAACCAGTGTTTGTGTGTTTCACCATTTATCACTAAGGGTTTCTGAGCATCTCAATCGCTCAAACAGCTGGCTTAAATACTAAGGTTAATCAGTGTTATATCATTACAGTATCACGGTATTAAGGTTTACAGTGTAAGCGTAATGTTTAAGGTTTAAAAGGGTTATTGTCTGTGTGTACGCTCGCTGTGTGTATTCCGTACACCCAGCGCAGCGTGTGTACGTAACTTACGTACCACGTGCGAGGTCTTTGTACGCAAATAGCGTACAAAGTGCGTAGCACGTGCACGTGGTTTAGCGGCCATTACGGCTACACGGTAATAGTAAATAGCTTATGTTAAAAGGTAAATATTTAGCTTTATCACTACCTCTGTGCCGTCAAGTATACTATCCATCCATACCTGTGGTGCATTTAAGTTTTGCGCAGTATATATAGTAGGAGGACAGTGCATAATTTTGCTGACCACCAGTATATAATATATAGCAGTTCGGTACAGTAGTCCACTGCTCTACCTACCTCTGTGTCGTCAAGTATACTATCCATCCATACCTGTGGTGCATTTAAGTTTTGCGCAGTATATATATAGTAGGAGGACAGTGCATAATTTTGCTGACCACCAGTATATAATATATAGCAGTACGGTACAGTAGTCCACTGCTCTACCTACCTCTGTGTCATCAAGTATACTATCCATCCATACCTGTGGTGCATTTAAGTTTTGCGCAGTATATATAGTAGGAGGACAGTGCATAATTTTGCTGACCACCAGTATTTCTCTGACGTCCTAGTGGATGCTGGGAACTCCGTAAGGACCATGGGGAATAGCGGCTCCGCAGGAGACTGGGCACAAAAAGTAAAAGCTTTAGACTAGCTGGTGTGCACTGGCTCCTCCCCCTATGACCCTCCTCCAAGCCTCAGTTAGATTTTTGTGCCCGAACGAGAAGGGTGCAAGCTAGGTGGCTCTCCTGAGCTGCTTAGAAGTAAAAGTTTAAATAGGTTTTTTATTTTCAGTGAGTCCTGCTGGCAACAGGCTCACTGCATCGTGGGACTAAGGGGAGAAGAAGCGAACTCACCTGACTGCAGAGTGGATTGGGCTTCTTGGCTACTGGACATTAGCTCCAGAGGGACGATCACAGGTTCAGCCTGGATGGGTCCCGGAGCCGCCTTACAGAGCCAGAAGAGCGAAGAGGTCCGGAGAAAGCGGCGGCAGAAGACGTTCCTGTCTTCAAATAAGGTAGCGCACAGCACTGCAGCTGTGCGCCATTGCTCTCAGCACACTTCACACTCCGGTCACTGAGGGTGCAGGGCGCTGGGGGGGAGCACCCTGAGACGCAATAAAAATGATATAAAAACCTTATATGGCTAAATAAAATGCATCACATATAGCTCCTGGGCTATATGGATGCATTTATCCCCTGCCAGTTTCCTGAAAAAAGCGGGAGAAAAGGCCGCCGTGAAGGGGGCGGAGCCTTTCTCCTCAGCACACAAGCGCCATTTTCTTTCCGCTGGAAGGACGGCTCCCTGACTCTCCCCTGCAGTCCTGCACTACAGAAACAGGGTAAAACAGAGAGGGGGGCACTATTGGCAGCTAATATATAAATACAGCAGCTATAACAGGGAGTAACACTTATATAAGGTTATCCCTGTATATATATAGCGCTCTGGTGTGTGCTGGCAAACTCTCCCTCTGTCTCCCCAAAGGGCTAGTGGGGTCCTGTCCTCTATCAGAGCATTCCCTGTGTGTGTGCTGGGTGTCGGTACGATTGTGTCGACATGTATGAGGAGGAAAATGATGTGGAAGCAGAGCAATTGCCTGTGTTAGTGATGTCACCCCCTAGGGAGTCGACACCTGACTGGATGGTAGTAATTAAAGAATTACGTGACAATGTCAGCACTTTGCAAAAAACTGTTGACGACATGAGACAGCCGACAAATCAATTAGTGCCTGTTCAGGCGTCTCAGACACCGTCAGGGGCGCTAAAACGCCCGTTACCTCAGATGGTCGACACAGACCCTGACACGGATACTGAATCCAGTGTCGACGGTGACGAGACAAACGTAATGTCCAGTAGGGCCACACGTTACATGATCACGGCAATGAAGGAGGCATTGCACATTTCTGACACTACAAGTACCACAAAAAAGGGTATTATGTGGGGTGTGAAAAAACTACCAGTGGTTTTTCCTGAGTCAGATGAATTAAATGAGGTGTGTGATAAAGCGTGGGTTTCCCCCGATAAAAAACTGCTGATTTCTAATAAATTATTGGCACTATACCCTTTCCCGCCAGAGGTTAGGGCAAGTTGGGAAACACCCCCTAGGGTAGATAAGGCGCTCACACGCTTATCAAAACAAGTGGCGTTACCGTCTCCTGACACGGCCGCTCTCAAGGAACCAGCTGATAGAAGGCTGGAAAATATCTTAAAAGGTATATACACACATACCGGTGTTATACTGCGACCAGCGATCGCCTCAGCCTGGATGTGCAGCGCTGGAGTGGCTTGGTCGGATTCCCTGACTGAAAATATTGATACCCTGGATAGGGACAGTATATTGTTAACTATAGAGCATTTAAAGGATGCATTACTATATATGCGAGATGCACAGAGGGATATTTGCACCCTGGCATCTAGAGTAAGTGCGATGTCCATTTCTGCCAGAAGAACGTTATGGACGCGACAGTGGTCAGGTGATGCAGATTCCAAACGACATATGGAAGTATTGCCGTATAAAGGGGAGGAGTTATTTGGGGTCAGTCTATCGGACCTGGTGGCCACAGCAACGGCTGGAAAATCCACCTTTTTACCCCAGGTCACCTCTCAGCAGAAAAAGACACCGTCTTTTCAAACCCAGTCCTTTCGTCCCTATAAGGGCAAGAGGGAAAAAGGCCGCTCGTTCCTGCCCCGGGGCAGAGGAAGGGGAAAAAGACTGCACCATGCAGCCTCTTCCCAGGAGCAGAAGCCCTCCCCCGCTTCTGCCAAGTCCTCGGCATGACGCTGGGGCTCTGCAAGCAGACTCGGGCACGGTGGGGGGCCGTCTCAAGAATTTCAGCGCGCAGTGGGCTCACTCGCAAGTGGACCCCTGGATCCTACAGGTAGTATCACAGGGGTACAAATTGGAATTCGAGACGTCTCCCCCTCGCCGGTTCCTGAAGTCTGCTCTACCAACGTCTCCCTCCGACAGGGAGGCAGTATTGGAAGCTATTCACAAGCTGTATTCCCAGCAGGTGATAATCAAGGTACCCCTCCTACAACAGGGAAAGGGGTATTATTCCACGCTGTTTGTGGTACCGAAGCCGGACGGCTCGGTGAGACCAATTTTAAATCTAAAATCTTTGAACACTTACATAAAAAGGTTCAAATTCAAGATGGAGTCACTCAGAGCAGTGATAGCGAACCTGGAAGAAGGGGACTATATGGTATCTCTAGACATCAAGGATGCTTATCTCCATGTCCCAATCTACCCTTCTCACCAAGGGTACCTCAGGTTTGTGATACAAAACTGTCATTATCAGTTTCAGACGCTGCCGTTTGGATTGTCCACGGCACCACGGGTCTTTACCAAGGTAATGGCCGAAATGATGATTCTTCTTCGAAGAAAAGGCGTATTAATTATCCCTTACTTGGACGATCTCCTGATAAGGGCAAGGTCCAGGGAACAGTTAGAGGTTGGAGTAGCACTATCTCAGGTAGTGCTACGTCAGCACGGGTGGATTCTAAATATCCCAAAATCACAGCTGATTCCAACAACACGTCTACTGTTCCTAGGGATGATTCTGGACACAGTCCAGAAAAAGGTGTTTCTCCCGGAGGAGAAGGCAAGGGAGTTATCCGAGCTAGTCAGGAACCTCCTAAAACCAGGACAAGTGTCAGTGCATCAGTGCACGAGAGTCCTGGGAAAAATGGTGGCTTCTTACGAAGCGATTCCATTCGGAAGATTCCATGCAAGAACTTTTCAGTGGGATCTGCTGGACAAATGGTCCGGATCGCATCTTCAGATGCATCAGCGGATAACCCTATCTCCAAGGACAAGGGTATCTCTCCTGTGGTGGTTACAGAAGGCTCATCTTCTAGAGGGCCGCAGATTCGGCATTCAGGATTGGATGCTGGTAACCACGGATGCCAGCCTGAGAGGCTGGGGAGCAGTCACACAGGGAAAAAATTTCCAGGGCTTGTGGTCAAGCATGGAAACGTCTCTTCACATAAATATCCTAGAGCTAAAGGCCATTTACAATGCCCTAAGTCAAGCAAGGCCTCTGCTTCAGGGTCAACCGGTATTGATCCAGTCGGACAACATCACAGCTGTCGCTCACGTAAACAGACAGGGCGGCACAAGAAGCAGGAGGGCAATGGCAGAAGCTGCAAGGATTCTCCGCTGGGCGGAAAATCATGTGATAGCACTGTCAGCAGTGTTCATTCCGGGAGTGGACAACTGGGAAGCAGACTTCCTCAGCAGACACGACCTCCACCCGGGGGAGTGGGGACTTCATCCAGAAGTCTTCCAAGTGATTGTAAACCGTTGGGAAAAACCAAAGGTGGACATGATGGCGTCCCGTCTCAACAAGAAACTGGACAGATATTGCGCCAGGTCAAGGGACCCTCAGGCAATAGCGGTGGACGCTCTGGTAACTCCGTGGGTGTTCCAGTCGGTATATGTGTTCCCTCCTCTTCCTCTCATACCAAAAGTACTGAGAATCATAAGAAGGAGAGGAGTAAGAACGATACTCGTGGCTCCGGATTGGCCAAGAAGAACTTGGTACCCGGAGCTGCAAGAGATGCTCACGGAGGACCCGTGGACTCTACCTCTAAGGAAGGACCTGCTCCAGCAGGGACCTTGCCTGTTCCAAGACTTACCGCGGCTGCGTTTGACGGCATGGCGGTTGAACGCCGGATCCTGAAGGAAAAAGGCATTCCAGATGAAGTCATCCCTACCCTGATCAAGGCCAGGAAGGATGTAACTGCAAAACATTATCATCGCATTTGGCGAAAATATGTTGCGTGGTGTGAGGTCAAGAAGGCCCCTACGGAGGAATTTCAACTGGGTCGTTTCCTACATTTCCTGCAAGCAGGATTGTCTATGGGCCTAAAATTAGGATACATTAAGGTTCAAATTTCGGCCCTGTCGATCTTCTTCCAGAAAGAACTGGCTTCAGTGCCTGAAGTTCAGACGTTTGTCAAAGGGGTACTGCATATACAGCCTCCTTTGTGCCTCCAGTGGCACCTTGGGATCTCAATGTAGTTTTGGGGTTCCTAAAATCACATTGGTTTGAACCACTTGCCACAGTGGATTTGAAATATCTCACATGGAAAGTGGTAATGCTGTTGGCCCTGGCTTCAGCCAGGCGCGTATCAGAATTGGCGGCTTTATCCTATAAAAGCCCTTACCTGATATTTCATTCGGATAGGGCGGAATTGAGGACTCGTCCTCAATTTCTCCCTAAGGTGGTTTCAGCGTTTCACAAGAATCAACCTATTGGGGTACCTGTGGCTACTAGGGACTTGGAGGACTCCAAGTTGCTGGACGTAGTCAGGGCCCTGAAAATATATGTTTCCAGGATGGCTGGAGTCAGAAAATCTGACTAGCTGTTTATACTGTATGCACCCAACAAGCTGGGTGCTCCTGCTTCTAAGCAGACGATTGCTCGTTGGATTTGTAGTACAATTCAACTTGCACATTCTGTGGCAGGCCTGCCACAGCCAAAATCTGTAAAAGCCCATTCCACACGGAAGGTGGGCTCATCTTGGGCGGCTGCCCGAGGGGTCTCGGCTTTACAACTTTGCCGAGCAGCTACTTGGTCAGGGACAAACACGTTTGCTAAATTCTACAAATTTGATACCCTGGCTGAGGAGGACCTGGAGTTCTCTCATTCGGTGCTGCAGAGTCATCCGCACTCTCCCGCCCGTTTGGGAGCTTTGGTATAATCCCCATGGTCCTTACGGAGTTCCCAGCATCCACTAGGACGTCAGAGAAAATAAGAATTTACTTACCGATAATTCTATTTCTCATAGTCCGTAGTGGATGCTGGGCGCCCATCCCAAGTGCGGATTGTCTGCAATACTTGTATATAGTTATTGTTACAAACAAATCGGGTTGTTTATTGTTGGAAGCCATCTTTTCAGAGGCTCCTACGGTTATCATACTGTTAACTGGGTTCAGATCACAAGTTGTACGGTGTGATTGGTGTGGCTGGTATGAGTCTTACCCGGGATTCAAGATCCTTCCTTATTATGTACGCTCGTCCGGGCACAGTATCTTAACTGAGGCTTGGAGGAGGGTCATAGGGGGAGGAGCCAGTGCACACCAGCTAGTCTAAAGCTTTTACTTTTTGTGCCCAGTCTCCTGCGGAGCCGCTATTCCCCATGGTCCTTACGGAGTTCCCAGCATCCACTACGGACTATGAGAAATAGAATTATCGGTAAGTAAATTCTTATTATAATATATAGCAGTACGGTACAGTAGTCCACTGCTCTACCTACCTCTGTGTCGTCAAGTATACTATCCATCCATACCTGTGGTGCATTTAAGTTTTGCGCAGTATATATAGTAGGAGGACAGTGCATAATTTTGCTGACCACCAGTATATAATATATAGCAGTACGGTACAGTAGGCCACTGCTCTACCTACCTCTGTGTCATCAAGTATACTATCCATCCATACCTGTGGTGCATTTAAGTTTTGCGCAGTATATATATAGTAGGAGGACAGTGCATAATTTTGCTGACCACCAGTATATAATATATAGCAGTACAGTACAGTAGTCCACTGCTCTACCTACCTCTATGTCGTCAAGTATACTATCCATCCATACCTGTGGTGCATTTAAGTTTTGCGCAGTATATATAGAGGGGGACAGTGCATAATTTTGCTGACCAGCAGTATATAATATATAGCAGTACGGTACAGTACGCCATTGCTATTGATATATTACTGGCATATAATTCCATACATTAAAAAATGGAGAACGGGGGTGTGGCTTGGCAGCTGACTGGATTGGTTGCAGCCTGAGAGAGCTCCAGGCTAATTATTTAAAAAGCCCTCTTTGGAGGTGAATTAGAGCCTCCATCTGCCCCCTTGCCCACCTCAAGTACAAGACTTGGTGCCGGAGGAAATCCGCGGAGCCGGGGGACACGCTAGTCGTGTCTCTGCAGGTTGCGGCCTAACCTCCGGACAGAGACCGCGGCCTCGAGTTACTCCCTGGGCCTGCTGGGGACTCGCGGCTGGCGCGGAGACCCGCAGACCCGACACACACCAACCTGGACCCCGGGATCGCTTTGACCCACACATCAGGAACTGGCTGCGGGGGATTCCGGCCCCGCGATCCTCCAGCAGCCAGCCACAGAGCCCGTGACAGCCGGAGCGGACACTGCCGGGATGCACGTAGCATCGAGGTATGGAGCGGCGCCGGGAGACGGGACTCATCACCTGCCTGCACAGAAGTGCGTGTAGGCTCTCCCCCCACACCCGGAGCGGCCCTTTCTCTATTGCTGCTCCCTGGGGACGGCGCACGGGGATAACACAGTAGTGCCCCCACTGTTTCATAGTCACCTACACCAGCCTCCACACAGTGTTGACCTGCAATGCATTCGTCCCCTGCTGTGAGGGTGAGACTGCACTGTACACAGCTGAGCTACTGCAGAGATTGGGAAGCTGGGGATTAGCTGTGTGCGGTGTCCCAGCTGTCCCCCTCCTCCTTCCCCCTTTATTTACTGCTGCTTCTCATTCCCTGAAACCTGTGCAGTGCAGGTGGTTCCGGAATACTGACACCTCTGCCCATTTGCATGAAAGTTTCTGGATCTTACTGATACCTGTGAATGCCCAGCCACTTCCTTGCTGGTCAGTGTTCTGGCCTCCACATCTCTATAAAATATCATTGCTCCGCATTCCCTTCTACTGTGAGAGACACAGCTAGCATCACTTACACGTACCTTGTTACTTGAAGGGACTGGAGCTCCCTCCCGTGGCGACTCACTGAATTACACCCTTCCTTCAGATTTTCTTATACTACAACGGGGAGATTGCGGAGGCCTCCCCGCTGCTGTCTCTCCTCTTCTGAAGAGGGGGTTCACTAAGCATCATGACACGATGGCGGCTTCCGGTTCTCTGCAACAACGATACTCTACCCTTCACAACATGGTGCCTGAACTTTAAATTACAATGACCTGACCGAGCCATGCTGAGGGGAACACGTGATATGTCACCTGTAAGTTGATACCCAGTTCGACGATAATTCCTTCTGACTACGCTTAGCACTGTGCCTCATGCCGAGAAGACATTCCACCAAGAAATTGTCAAATACTCCAGCCAACTCGTCCCAAGCCAAGGCTTTTCGTACGCTATTTCGGCCACCAGTGTCCGATTCTACCTCGTCCACCCCTCCATCGTCCTCCTTACTCTCCAGAGCCATGGAAGATAATACGGCTGCGGGGCCCTCTGCTCTCCTTCCACCATCTTCTCCTGTGGTGGAGTCCTCAGACTTATCTGCCATTCTCTCCAAATTGCGGTCCCTTCCCACCCGCCAGGACCTGCAGCAGGACCTTCAGTCCATGGAACAACGGATACAAGATTCCATTCAGACCCGTCTTTCTTCCATTCAGTCTGATGTCACTCAGGTCGCAGACAGAGTGGTAACATTGGAAGATTGCTCTGAGAGGACGGATTCTAAAATATCTGATCTCCATGATCTCATCTCTCGCCAATCGTGCTCTCTGATAGCCATGGGCCGAAGACTCGATGACGTGGACAACAGACCGTGGGCCGTATTCGCAGGAATAACCTGCGAATACGGGGATTGCCCGAAGACGTCGCACCCCAAAACGTTGAACCTGCCCTGACCAAAATGTTCAATGAACTTTTGGGAGCGGACTCTGACTACCAGCTGGTGTTTGACAGGGCACATCGGGCCTTGCGTCCTAGAGGGACACCAATGGAAAGACCACGTGACGTTATCTGCAGACTCCACTACTTTCAGGAGAAAGAGGAGATTCTTAGAGCAGCCAGACGGGCACCGGACATTACTTTTGAAGGTCATAGGATACAAATTTTTCCGGACCTCTCGTGGTCTACCCTACAACAGAGGCGTATACTCCGCCCCCTCACAGATGAACTTAAAAAACGTAACATCAAATTCCGCTGGGGATTCCCATTATCTATCCAAGTGACCTACAAAGGAACCCTTTTTGTCCTACAGGAATATGATGGTGTTAAGGACTTCTGCTCAGCCCTAGATGTTCCTGCCCCGAGTCTCCCTAATTGGCTGGATCCGTTTGAACTGTCACTGTCTCCTCTGCCTCAAGCAGAACGGTGGCAGAGAATCCGTAATTCTAGGAGGCGACGACGAGCTGACACATTTGAGGAATCTGCAACCGTTACTGCTGCTACAGTTACCGCAGACAACACGGGATGACAACGGCTGGCTAGACCTCAAGTTACAATTTCCAGGGACACGTGACTATTTGACATACTTAACGTGTTTTTGATATGTTGTTTTTTCTTTTTGCTATGTCCTTCCACTGATGGTTAAATAGTTCACTGTCTGCAATTATTTAGGTAATTGTTTGCCTCCCATGGCTGCTTAAGTAGTGCCACTTCTTGCCAAGTCATGTACTTTGTTTCTGTTTTTATTGGTTTCTAGGTTGTGTCACTATTGTACTAGATTACTGTTACTTGTTATGCCATTTCGCCTTTGGCGCCCAGTGCTTTGCTTGATCTCGTAGTCTTCTGATTCAGTCTTCTTCTTTATTCGAACTGCTCTATCTGCTGAATAATTTTGTTTGTATTTCAATGCTATTTGACGGCGATGTGTCCCGGTTCCCCTCTGACCCCCCCTTGCTCTGCTATTCATTTGTAGATCATGGGCCGTTTATGGTTTCCCATGACTAATGATGCAGAGTATTGCTGTTGGAATGACAGCTGTTCTTTTTGTCTTTTATTGTCTACGTTACCTCCCCCTGTCTTCCCTCTTGTGCTTTCCTTCCTCCCTCCCCCCAATTGAATGAGGTATTATGGGCGGTTACTCTTTCAACAGGGTTCTATGGGTGACACAGTGATGTGGCAGTGTTGGAATTCTCTGGTAACATGCCAATATGGCTAGCTTGAAGTTAGTTTCATTTAACGTGAAAGGCCTTAACATCCCCGAGAAGAGGTCCCGGCTTCTACACTCTCTACATACCGATAAAGCGGATGTGGTGGCGGAAATCTCAGAATCCAAGTGACTTTCTCACATATAAGACTACCTACCACTCCTATCGTCAGGCCCTGGACACTGCCAAACAAACATATTTCCAATCTCTCATCTCTTATCATGCCAACAACCCCAAGCGACTTTTTAATACATTTAAATCACTTCTTTACCCTCCCTCACCTCCCCCACTAGCTACTATCAGTGCACAAGAACTTGCTTCCTACTTCAAGGATAAGATTAATAAAATCCGAGATGAAATGGTATGCTCTAACTCAGCCAGTGACCTTCTCAATTCCCTACCTGAACCCTCTGGCACTTTCTCTTCATTTGATCCCACAAGTGAAGATGAAGTATCAACACTCTTTTCATCCTCCTACTCCACTACCTCTCCTCTTGATCCTATACCCTCACAGGTCAGTAAAACTTTGTCTCCTGTGCTTATCCCAACCTTAACTAAAATCTGTAATCTCTCTCTCTCTACTGGCATCTTTCCATCTCTGTTTAAACATGCAGTCATTACTCCCATTCTAAAAAAACACAACTCTGACCCAAACACACTCTCTAACTACCGTCCCATTTCTCAGCTACCCAGTAACTCCAAACTACTTGAGAGGCTTGCCTACACTCGCCTTACACACTTTCTTAACTCGCACAACTTATTGGACCCACTTCAGTCAGGCTTTCGTGCCCAACACTCCACAGAGACGGCACTGACCAAAGTAGTGAATGATCTAGTCACTGCTAGATCAAAAGGCCATTACACATTACTTATTCTTCTAGATCTCTCTGCTGCTTTTGACACTGTTGACCACTCTCTTCTCATACAAACACTACAATCCCTAGGTCTTCAGGACACAGCCCTTTCTTGGTTCTCATCCTACCTATCTAATCGCTCTTTCAGTGTTCACTTCTCTGATTCTACCTCCTCTTCTCTACCTCTATCAGTTGGAGTACCGCAAGGCTCAGTCTTAGGTCCTCTGCTTTTCTCAATCTATACCTCCTCTCTTGGTAAATTAATCAGCTCCTTTGGATTTCAGTATCATTTGTACGCTGATGATACTCAAATCTACCTATCCTCCCCAGATTTGTCACCACCAGTATTGGCTCGTGTCACTGGATGCCTGTCTGCCATTTCATCTTGGATGTCATCTCGCCACCTCAAACTCAACATTTCCAAAACCGAATTATTTTCCCACCAGCTAAGAGTAGTTACCAACCTGATATCTCTATAACTGTTGACAATGCAACTATCCACCCCACCCCACAAGCTCGTTGCCTAGGTGTCACCCTTGACTCTGAACTGTCCTTTGTTCCACACATTCAACCTGTCTCTAAATCATGTTACATGCACCTTAAAAACATATCCAAAATACGCCCTTATCTTACACAAGACACTGCAAAAACTCTAATCCATGCACTCATCATCTCCCGTATTGATTATTGTAATAGTCTCCTTACTGGTCTTCCCAAACATAGGCTATCACCACTTCAATCCATTTTAAATGCAGCTGCGAGGCTAATCTTCCTCGCCAGACGTTCTACATCTGCTGATCCGCTCTGTCAGTCCCTCCATTGGTTACCGGTATTCTACCGTGTCAAATATAAAATACTTTTACTTACATACAAGGCTATTAACCAAACTGCACCATCATACATCTCCTCACTCATCTCAAAATATCTCCCTACCAGACCTCTCCGCTCTGCACAAGATCTGCGTCTCTCATCCACATGTATTACCTGTTCCCACTCAAAATTACAGGATTTTACCCGGGCTTCACCCACTCTGTGGAATGCACTCCTACGCACAATAAGACTCTCCTTTAGTCTCCAAACCTTTAAACGTTCTCTGAAAACTCATCTCTTCAGACAAGCCTACCAAATTTCAGACCCACACACATAACCTTAACAGCTTCCCTATCAAGTTACATTCCCTCTGTACAGTCCACATAAACTCACATTTTGTCTTCCAACATTGCTGGGTGATCATATCATATACAACCCATTAAGAACCTAGCAACCTGGGGAACCATTATGTAACCGGTAGCATCTATCCTTGTGTATCAATGCCTATTTCCCTATAGATTGTAAGCTTGCGAGCAGGGCCTTCCTACCTCTGTCTGTCTGTCTTTGCCCAGTTTTGTTCTATAATTGTTCTAATTGTAAAGCGCAACGGAATATGCTGCGCTATATAAGAAACTGCTAATAAATAATAAATAAATGTGGTGTTCCTTCAGGAGACGCACTTTAAAAGAGGTGCCTCTCCGAAGCTATACTCCCGTCATTTCCCGCAGGGATATTATAATGATTTCTCAGGAGCTAAGGCCAAGGGGGTTGCAATTTTATTTGCTAAACATACTAGATTGCATGACGTATCTGAAGTTCCTATTGGGGATGGGAGGGGCCTGCTGGTGAAGGCTACTATTTGCGACCAAACTTTTACATTTGTTAACCTTTATCTCCCTAATCAGGGTCAGATCCGTTTTATGAGGGAGGCTTTGGAGCGGATAGAACAATCTTTGGAAGGGGTGTTAGTGGTAGGAGGCGACCTTAACTGGGTATTGGAGCCTCTTCTAGATACCTCAACTGGAGCAACCAGATCTTCTTTAAATGATGTTAGACGCTTTAAGTCAATTCTACATGACTTCCAGCTAATGGACACCTGGCGCCTGCTCCACCCCAAGGATAGAGACTACACGTTTTACTCTTACACGCACAATTGTTATACTCGTATCGATTATCTCTTTGTGGATCACAACTCTCTTGATTCTCTTGTAGATGCCACAATAGGACAAATAGTTGGCTCTGACCATGCCCCCATTACTCTTATCCTATCTTTACACCACCCTCCCCCGCGCCAATGGCGTTGGCGCTTTAATGAGCGATTTCTCAGAGACCCAGACTGTCGGGCCCAAATAGAAAGTACTATTGAGGATTAAATTGCTTATTAATATGACTGACGAGGTCTCCCCAGTGACGGTATGGGAAGCCCATAAATGCGTGATTAGAGGCAAATGCATCCAACTGGGCTCCCACCTCAAGAAACAAAAAAATGAATGTCGGGAAGCCCTACTTGCTAAAATTAAAAGACTGGAACTCACTCATAAATCTACGCTAACTTCCGATGTGTTAGCAGAGCTGCAAGAGGCTCGGTCATCCCTAAATAGTTTACTGAATGAAGGCACCCGTAGGGCATTAGGCTGCTGCCGACATAAATTCCATAGGTGGGGTAACAAACCTGGGAAGCTCCTTGCCCGTGCTCTTCGTGCCCAAAGATCCCTAACTTATCTTAAGGAGATTAGGGACTCCTCTGGTGTGCCTCATGCTTCTGACGGTAAGATGGCTGAGATCTTTCATGCGTACTATACTGATCTCTATAATTTGACATCACTGCGCTCCCAATGTGAACAGTCATTGCATGGGAAGGCAGTAGAGGACTTCCTAGAGGAGATTAAATTCCCGTCACTCTCCCCAGCTATAATTACAGCACTTGAAGAACCTTTTACAGACGACGAACTCATGTCCGCCCCGAAGTCCTCCCCGTCTGGTAAAAGTCCGGGCCCCGACGGCTTCCCCATATCTTATTACAAAATGTTTTAAGATAAACTTCTTCCTATTTTGCTCCGCGCTTGGAACTCTGTCTCTCCGCAGGCCCCCTTTTCAAATCAGTCCTTAGGAGCACACGTTCCTAAAGACGGTAAAGACCCAGCATTGCCATCCAGTTATAGGCCAATCTCCCTCCTTAACGTAGATATTAAATTGTATGCTAAACTCATAGCGAACCGCCTGAGTTTGTTGCTGCCGGCAGTGATACACTCGGACCAGGTTGGCTTCGTTCGAGGTAGGGAAGCACGGGACAACACCATAAGAGTGATTGACCTGATAACCCATGCAGGCTCAGCTAAGGCTCCCATGATGCTTCTCTCCATAGACGCTGAGAAAGCCTTCGACCGTATCGACTGGGTCTTCATGGAAACAACACTGCGACGATTGGGCCTGGGAGAGGTGTTCTTGCAAAAAATCTTGGCGCTATATCGGGCTCCCTCGGCGCAAGTGCGGGTGAACGGAATACTTTCTGACCCGATAACCTTCTCTAATGGGACTAGACAGGGATGCCCGTTGTCACCTTTGATATTTGTTGTCTGCATGGAGGCTCTAGCTAGGGCCATTCGGCAAAACCCTGATATCACTGGATTGAAAGTTGGTGGAAATGACCATAGACTTGCATTGTTTGCAGACGACCTCCTGGCGGTCGTTACGAACCCTGTTGTGTCATTACCTAATCTTATGAAAGAATTTTCACGTTTTGGAGCGCTATCCAATTTTAAGATTAATTATGCTAAATCGACAGCTCTTAATATCTCCCTCCCTACTGACTTAGGCCCTCATTCCGAGTTGATCGCTCGCAAGGCGAATTTAGCAGAGTTGCTCACGCTAAGCCTACGCCTACTGGGAGTGTATCTTAGCTTCTTAAAATTGCGACCGATGTATTCGCAATATTGCGATTACAAACTACTTAGCAGTTTCAGAGTAGCTTCAGACTTACTCGGCATCTGCGTTCAGTTCAGTGCTTGTCGTTCCTGGTTTGACGTCATAAACACACCCAGCGTTCGCCCAGACACTCCCCCGTTTCTCCGGCCACTCCTGCGTTTTTTCCGGAAACGGTAGCGTTTTTATCCACACGCCCCGAAAACGCCGTGTTTCCGCCCAGTAACACCCATTTCCTGTCAATCACACTACGTTCGCCAGAGCGAAGAAAAAGCCGTTAATAAAATTCTATCTTCATTGTAAAATTACTTGGCGCAGTCGCAGTGCGAATATTGCGCATGCGTACTAAGCGGAATTTCACTGCGATGCGAAGAAAATTACAGAGCGAACGACTCGGAATGAGGGCCCTAGTCTCGTCCCTGGCACCCCACACACATTAAATATTTAGGTATTCTGATCCCCTCCTCCCTTTCTACTACAGTCACTCTAAATCACCTCCCTTTACTGCGTAAGCTGCGTACGGAAATGGCGCAGTGGCTCCAACAGAAGTTCTCCTGGTTAGGCCGTATGAACATTGTGAAAATTAATATCCTGCCAAGGTTGCTGTATCTTTTCCAGACTATCCCCTTGAAGCTCCCTCATCAGTTTCTGGTAGACACACACACACAAAGCAATTAGCCGATTTGTTTGGGGCGGCAGGAAGCCCAGGTTCAAGCATTGCTACCTATTTTATAGGAAGGCTCAGGGGGGCCAAAAGTTGCCCATGGTTTCGACATATTATCAGGCCACGATTTTGAATAGGATCCTAGATTGGTCGCGCCTTGTGCCAGCTCTAAGCAGTGGGTTGACTTGGAGAGACGGTCCTCGGGTCTACAATTACAGGCAGTACCCTGGCTTAGGAACATTGGCCGCTCCTCACATTTGACGGTTGGACCCACTTTGGCTCTATGGAGAGCACTACGTTATAAATTGGGTCTTTCTTCGTCAAATTCCGTGCTTCTCCCGCTTCTTGACAACCCACTGTTTGGGCCGGGTATTGGAGGAGGTGCGGCCGCCAGATGGAAACGGGCAGGCTTGACTAGGGTAACACATTTGCTCTCCGGGGGAAAGGTCAAATCTTTTGATGAACTCAGGGAGGGCACTGATATTCCTGCGACTGACTTCTGGTTCTATCTCCAGACTCGTCACTTTATTTTGTCTCACAGGACAGCTGCTGCATTAACTGGAAGCGTTACACCTTTTGAAGCAATGTGTTCCCAACCCTCTGAACCCACCCATGTTATATCAGGTATATATAAGATATTGCTACATGGTCTTTTCACAGGAGACCCCGCTTTCTGTACGAAATGGGATGCTGATCTTGTACCTCGAGGGATACATATTAATTGGAAAAAACACTGTGAAGTTATGTCCCGTATCTCTACAAGTTTGGAGGTTACAGAAACACAGTATAAATTGCTTACTAGGTGGTATCAATGTCCCTCCCTTCTGCATAAGTTCTTTCCTTCAGTATCCCCCCTGTGTTGGAGGTGTGGAAAGGAACGAGGTACTTTTATTCATATATGGTGGGACTGCCCCCTGATTGCTACCTTTGGGGGCCAGGTTATTAAAATTTCCTCCGAAATCCTGGGGTTTCAGGCTCCTACTGGGATTGACTTCTGGTTGCTCTCCCACACTGCAATACCACTATCAAAGTATAAACATTCCCTTCTCAAGCATCTGAATAACGCAGCGAGGGCGGTGGTACCGGTCCACTGGAAGTCTCCGCCCCCCCAAGATATGGGAATGGTTCCAGCGGATAGATTTTTATAGAACAATGGAGGATATTTTTCATTCAGTCCTAGACACACATTCTGATTATGTTGCTACGTGGTTTTCTTGGCTGGAATTTAAATCTACCTCGACCTACAAAGACCAGATCCCACTAGACTCCCCATGATACTGCTTTCTTGTGTAGACCACCTCACTATATGGAACCCATACTTGTACTTAGATAAGATCGATTAGCTCACTCATTCCCTTCCCTGACTCTGCCCTTTTCCCCCCTCTACCCTTTGTCTTGTCTTCTTTGTATCAATACAGTATAAGTTGTCATTGTGATTTCACTGTACTTTGCTGCACTTTCTTTTTGTTTTTTCTTTTCGTTTTTTACACACAATGCATATATTATTGCTGACCCTCTGAGGTATGATGTACTATTGATTATTTTCTTGTTGGATCAATTCTATCTATTGTGTTTTTCTTTTTCTAATTTGTGTTTTCTCTTCTTTTCTCTCCTTTCTTTTTATTTTCTCTTTGCGTTTTTTGATGTTCTATGCTATATTGGTCTATCGACCCATGTGTTTATACAATATCGTACTATTTGTAACATCTTTATTTCTTCTGAAAAACCAAAATAAAGAATATATAAAAAAAAATGGAGAACAAAAATGTGGAGGGTAAAATAGGGAAAGATCAAGATCCACTTCCACCTCATGCTGAAGCTGCTGCCACTAATCATGGCCATGATGATGAAATGCCATCAACGTCGTCTGCCAAGGCCGATGCCCAATCTCATAGTAGAGAGCATGTAAAATCCAAAAAACAAAAGTTCAGTAAAATGACCCAAAAATCAAAATTAAAATCGTCTGAGGAGAAGCGTAAACTTGCCAATATGCCATTTACGACACGGAGTGGCAAGGAACGGCTAAGGCCCTCTCCTATGTTCCTCATTACTAGTGGGTCAGCTTCACATGAGGATGGAAGCACTCATCCTCTCGCTAGAAAAATGATAAAGAGTTAAGCTGGCAAAAGCACAGCAAAGAACTGTGTGTTCTTCTAAATCACAAATCCCCAAGGAGAGTCCAATTGTGTCGGTTGCAATGCCTGACCATCCCAACACTGGACGGGAAGAGGTGGCGCCTTCCACCATTTGCACGCCCCCTGCAAGTGTTGGAAGGAGCACCCGCAGTCCAGTTCCTGATAGTCAAATTGAAGATGTCACTGTTGATGTACACCAGGATGAGGATATGGGTGTTGCTGGCGCTGAGGAGGAAATTGACAAGGAGGATTCTGATGGTGAGGTGGATTGTTTAAGTCAGGCACCCGGGGAGACACCTGTTGTCCGTGGGACGAAAATGGCCACTGACTTGCCTGGTCAAATTACAAAATAAATCATCTCTTCGGTGTGGAATTATTTTAACAGAAATGCGGACAACAGGTGTCAAGCCGTGTGTCGCCTTTGTCAAGCTGTAATAAGTAGGGGTAAGGACGTTAACCACCTCAGAACATCCTCCCTTATACGTCACCTGGAGCACATTCATCAGAAGTCATTGACAAGTTCAAAAACTTTGGGTGACAGCGGAAGCAGTCCACTGCCAACTATATCCCTTCATCTTGTAACCAAGCTCCTGCAAACCACACCACCAACTCCCTCAGTGTCAATTTCCTCCTTAGACAGAAAAGCCAATAGTCCTGCAGGCCATGTCACTGTCAAGTCTGACGAGTCCACTCCTGCCTGGGATTCCTCTGATGCATCCTTGAGTGTAACGCCTACTGCTGCTGGCGCTGCTGCTGTTGTTGCTGCTGGGAGTCGATCGTCATCCCAGAGGGGAAGTCGGAAGACCACTTGTACTACTTCCAGTAAGCAATTGACTGTCCAACAGTCCTTTGTGAGGAAGATGAAATATCACAGCAGTCATCCTGCTGCAAAGTGGATAACTCAGACCTTGGCAGCCTGGGCGGTGTTAAACGTGTTTCCGGTATCCACCGTTAATTCACAGGAAACTAGAGAATTGCTTGAGGTACTGTGTCCCTGGTACCAAATACCATCTAGGTTCCATTTCTCTAGGCAGGAGATACCGAGAATGTACACAGACCTCAGAAAAAGAGTCACCAGTGTCCTAAAAAACGCAGTTGTACCCAATGTCCACTTAACCACGGACATGTGGACAAGTGGAGCAGGGCAGACTAAGGACTATATGACTGTGACAGCCCACTGGGTAGATGTATTGCCTCCCGTAGCAAGAACAGCAGCGGCGGCACCAGTAGCAGCATCTCGCAAACACCAACTCGTTCCTAGGCAGGCTACGCTTTGTATCACCGCTTTCCATAAGAGGCACACAGCTGACAACCTCTTACGGAATATGAGGAACATCATCGCAGAATGGCTTGCCCCAATTGGACTCTCCTGGGGATTTGTGACATCGGACAACGCCACCAATATTGTGCGTGCATTACATGTGGGCAAATTCCAGCACGTCCCATGTTTTGCACATACATTGAATTTGGTGGTGCAGAATTTTTTTTAAAACGACAGGGGCGTGCAAGAGATGCTGTCGGTGGCCTGAAGAATTGTGGTCCACTTTCGGCATTCAGCCACCGCGTGCCGAAGACTGGAGCACCAGCAAACACTCCTGAACCTGCCCCGCCATCATCTGAAGCAAGAGGTGGTAACGAGGTGGAATTCAACCCTCTGTATGCTTCAAAGGATGGAGGAGCAGCAAAAGGCCATTCAAGCCTATACAGCTACCTACGATATAGGCAAAGGAGGGGGAATGCACCTGACTCAAGCGCAGTGGAGAATGATTTCAACGTTGTGCAAGGTTCTGCAACCCTTTGAACTTGCCACACGCGAAGTCAGTTCAGACACTGCCAGCCTGAGTCAGGTCACTCCCCTCATCAGGCTTTTGCAGAAGAAGCTGGAGACATTAAAGGAGGAGCTAAAACAGAGCGATTCCGCTAGGCATGTGGGACTTGTAGATGGAGCCCTTAATTCGCTTAACCGGGATCCGCGGGTGGTCAATCTGTTGAAATCAGAGTACTAAATTTTGGCCACTGTGCTCGATCCTAGATTTAAAACCTACGTTGTATCTCTCTTTCCGGCAGACACAAGTCTGCAGAGGTTCAAAGACCTGCTGGTGAGAAAATTGTCAAGTCAAGCGGAACGTGACCCGTCAACAGCTCCTCCTTCACATTCTCCCGCAACTGGGGCTGCGAGGAAAAGGCTAAGAATTCCGAGCCCACCCGCTGGCGGTGATGCAGGGCAGTCTGGAGCGAGTGCTGACATCTGGTCCGGACTGAAGGACCTGCCAACGATTACTGACATGTCGCCTACTGTCACTGCATATGATTCTGTCACCATTGAAAGAATGGTGGAGGATTATATGAGTGACCGCATCCAAGTAGGCACGTCAGACAGTCCGTACATATACTTGCAGGAAAAAGAGGCAATTTGGAGGCCCTTGCACAAACTGGCTTTATTTTACCTAAGTTGCCCCCCCCCCCCTCCGGTATGTACTCCGAAAGAGTGTTTAGTGCAGCCGCTCACCTTGTCAGCAATCGGCGTACGAGGTTACGTCCAGAAAATGTGGAGAAGATAATGTTCATCAAAATGAATTATAATCAATTCCTCCGTGGAGACATTCACCAGCAATTGCCTCCAGAAAGTACACAGGGACCTGAGATGGTGGATTCCAGTGGGGACGAATTAATAATCTGTGAGGAGGGGTATGTACACAGTGAAAGGGGTGAGGAATCGTAGGATGAGGAGGAGGTGGACATCTTGCCTCTGTAGAGCCAGTTTGTGCAAGGAGAGATTGATTGCTTCTTTTTTGGTGGGTGCCCAAACCAACCAGTCATTTCAGTCACAGTCGTGTGGCAGACCCTGTCGCTGAAATGATGGGTTTGTTAAAGTGTGCATGTCCTGTTTATACAACATACGGGTGGGTGGGAGGGCCCAAGGACAATTCCATCTTGCACCTCTTTTTTCTTTAATTTATCTTTGCATCATGTGCTGTTTGGGGACTATTTTTTGAAGTGCCATCCTGTCTGACACTGCAGTGCCACTCCTAGATGGGCCAGGTGTTTGTGTCGGCCACTTGGGTCGCTTAGCTTAGTCACACAGCTACCTCATTGCACCTCTTTTTTTCTTTGCATCATGTGCTGTTTGGGGACTATTTTTTGAAGTGCCATCCTGTCTGACACTGCAGTGCCACTCCTAGATGGGCCAGGTGTTTGTGTCGGCCACTTGGGTCGCTTAGCTTAGTCACACAGCTACCTCATTGCACCTCTTTTTTTCTTTGCATCATGTGCTGTTTGGGGACTATTTTTTTAAATCTGCCATCCTGTCTGACACTGCAGTTCCACTCCTAGATGGGCCAGGTGTTTGTGTCGGCCACTTGGGTCGCTTAGCTTAGTCATCCAGCGAACTTGGTGCAAATTTTAGGACTAAAAATAATATTGCGAGGTGTGAGGTGTTCAGAATAGACTGGAAATTAGTGGAAATTATGGTTATTGAGGTTAATAATACTATGGGATCAAAATTACCCCCAAATTCTATGATTTAAGCTGTTTTTGAGGGTTTTTTGTAAAAAAAACACCCGAATCCAAAACACACCCGAATACGGCAAAAAAATTTCAGTGAGGTTTTGCCAAAACGCATCCGAATCCAAAACACGGCCGCGGAACCAAACCCAAAACCAAAACACAAAACCCGAAAAATGTCCGGTGCACATCGCTACTAACAACTGGGTGTGACATCCCTGCTGCCACAGCTACTCCAGTCTGCAATGACCCAGAATCTTGGAAATATAACACAGCCAACAATAAAGTGGTGATATAGCTGTGTAGATGCTTATCAGATGCTCAACGTCTCAGCACAATCTACAGAGGTTCCATGATGACCTGCAGAGGAAACTTGATCACCGCCTCACCTGTGTGTCAGACGGGTAGTCTTCTGTATGCCGAATGTCGGGATCCCGGCGCACAGTATACCGGCACCGGAATCCCGACACTCGGCATACCGACAAGTATTCTCCCTCGTGGGGGTCCACGACCCCCCTGGAGGGAGAATAAAATAGTGTGGCGCGTGTAGCGCGCCACCGTGCCCGTAGCGTGGCGAGCGCAGCGAGCCCGCAAGGGGCTCTTTTGCGCTCACCATGCTGTCGGTATGCCGTCGGTCGGGCTCCCGGCGCCGGTATGCTGGTCGCCGGGAGCCCGAGTGCCGGCATACCATACTACACCCGTGTCAGACATCCTAAAGGGCCAACATGTAATCTGAGCTGCTGCTGCCACCACAATCCCCCAAAGAAATATGTCTATATGAAACCAAAACACAAGCACCAGAGGAGTGATGTTTTGTATGAGAATTATACAAGATAACTCTTAAAATAATACATGTTTAATGCCTTAAATTCAGGCTACAGACGTGCTCCACACTTATCATTGTTCAGATAGTGTAATGTGTTTGTTAGCAGGTATAGCTAATCAGGTAAGACACATACAGTAGCCGGTGTAACATACCAGCAGTATACAGAGCATGTAGCTGAAAAAAAGTTGTATCTGTCCAGTGGAAATAACCTTATACAAAAGATTAAAATTGTTACATTTACCCTTTAATATAGCTGCAGTTGGTGGTGGTTGGGTTGGTGGTGGGGATTGAGAGTGAGTAGG
The DNA here is from genome assembly GCF_028390025.1 of Pseudophryne corroboree. NCBI lineage: Eukaryota > Metazoa > Chordata > Amphibia > Anura > Myobatrachidae > Pseudophryne > Pseudophryne corroboree. Next base: position 218,368,418 of record NC_086452.1, read on the forward strand.
AAGCCAATCAGAAGTGGCAATCTTACACCCACACATAGCGTGGGGGAAACGGTTGTACAGATCTGATAAATAATGCCATGAATAATGTTGCCCACTCACGGTGTTATTTATGCTAGGTGAGATTTGAGCCTACACAATGTGTGCTGTGCGATTTGGACTAAGTGGGGTATGCTATTTGAACTACTGTACATCCGATTTTGAATACACTACAATGTACTATATGATATTGATATGTAGTACAAAAATACCTGCCTGCGGGTGTGGTATGGTATGCCGGCGGTCGGGCTCCCGGTGACCAGCATACCGGTGCCGGGAGCCCGACCGCCGGCTTACCAACAGTGTGGCGAGCGCAAATGAGCCCCTTGCGGGCTCGCTGCGCTCGCCACGCTATTTTATTCTCCCTCCAGGGGGGTCGTGGACCCCCACGAGGGAGAATAAGTGTTGGTATGCCGGCTGTCGGGATTCCGGCGCCGGTATACTGTGCGCCGGGATCCCGACAGCCGGCATACTGAAGACCACCCCCTGCCTGCACATACTATTTTGCCTTGAGATATGGGCTAGACGGGAGTCCGCATCGTATCGCAAGGGACATTACACAAGGTGCGATTTGAACTAGACACAATGCTATTTGAACTAAAAAGATCAAGTAATGTAGCATGCGAGAATCGCACCATGGGGGTAATTCCAAGTTGATCGCAGCAGGAATTTAGTTAGCAGTTGGGCAAAACCATGTGCACTGCAGGGGAGGCAGATATAACATGTGCAGAGAGAGTTAGATTTGGGTGTGGTGTGTTCAATCTGCAATCTAAATTGCAGTGTAAAAATAAAGCAGCCAGTATTTACCCTGCACAGAAACAAAATAAGCCACCCAAATCTAACTCTCTCTGCACATGTTATATCTGCCTCCCCTGCAGTGCACATGGTTTTGCCCAACTGCTAAAAAATTTCCTGCTGCGATCAGCTTGGAATTACCCCCCATGTGTGGGCACCATAACAGGAAGTATTGATAGCACACTGATAACAAACCAGCATGTGTAGCATAGGTAATAGTATAATTGTTTATGTATGGGATATTATATAATATGGAAACTCCGCTACAAATGTCACACCCAGTGTGCGTAACCCACAAGCATCTACTGTAATGTTCATTTATAAAGCCGTTCAGGCAATTCTTAGAATTGTAAAGATGATTGTTACTTTGAGAAACACAGGTATCCTTAAGGGCCCTACACACTGGCCGATTTTTTGAAAGATATGAACGATCTCGTTCATAAATGAACGAGAACTCGTTCATATCTTTCAGTGTGGAGACTCCTGCGATGAACGATGCGCGGCCCCGCGCTCGTTCATCGCAGGTCTCCCGTCGGCTGTGCATGCAGGCCAATATGGACGATCTCGTCCATATTTGCCTGCACTTCAATGCAGCCGCGTGACGGGGGGAGTGAAGAAACTTCACTCCCCCCGTCACTGCCCCCCCGCCGCCGGGTCGCTCGTCGGCCGTATCCGCCGTCGGGCAGCTCGGCGGCGGGTCGGCCAGTGAGTAGGGCCCTTTAGAATTACTGAGCCTTCATAGCCACATGTTCCTGTCAGCATCCTCAGGAAACCTTTGCATGTAGCAGAATGCCTATAAGGGACACCGCCAGTTTAAGTGCATCCCTAAGGTTCCACATTTGTCTGTCATTACAGGATTATTCATATCAGCATTTTATACCGTCCCTCGGTACAAAGCAGAGTATTATGCAATTGCCAGTCCCAATATCTTTTGTGTGTATGGGCTAATCAACAATTTCAGTTCTCTGCAGCATTCTCACCCTGCTCATTGCATAATCACTTATAATGAGAATTAGACTAAGCTGGTTTTATGAGATTGAAAAGACAGACTGTACAGAAGGGTAATCCAGTGACAGGATCCAGGTATCAGGATGCACACAGATACAGCCAATGACCAGTGCAAGGGACAACTCTGATAATGCTCTGTCCGGTAATATGGATATCTCTCTGGTCTCTCCTGGTACATTTGGGTAAGCTGATTCCCTTCATCGTCAGGCTCTGTTTATAGGTTTTACACAGCACCCAGAAAATTGGCAACACATTTGAAAACACTCTGTGTAGTGGGTATGCAACTTGTAGTTGTTTTCCTAATTGGAAACATAGTGACGTTTGTCAATGACATTTTGGCCTTAGATTGTTTTGGCCTTATTTAGAGTTAGGAGTGGGCGCTAAAAAAGGAGCACATTGCTCCTGAAATAAACCATCTTGCTATGTCAGGGGGGCAAATGCATTTATTTTATGGTTTGCAGGGAAAATACTGGCTGCTATTGCATGTAGTGAACATACTCTGTGCAGCTTTGCTTTTACACTGAAATGTAGAATAAAGTTAGGACACCCCCATATCTCAATTCTGCCCCATCTGCAGTGCAGCTTGATGTTACCAAGGTGCAAATTGTTCCTTTCATTTACTTACTTCTAACTCTGAATAAGGTCCTATCTTTATACTTCCACTTTTTGTTCCGGAATGTCTAAAAAAGAAATAAAAAAAAACCCACACACATTTTATGCTGGGCATACATTATCCCATTATCTGGAGATGCACCTGCTATCGGCAGATCGTCCAGATAATTGTAATGTTTTATTTGCGCAACCAATCTCAAAATATCAATTAATTGGACATGTGAAATCGTCCAGCTTGTCCGATAGATCCGATAACTGGTCCTCCACATCTAACAGTGTATGCACGGCTGTGGCCGACCAACTGACATTTCCCCTGAGCCTTCACAGGGGAGGAACAGGGAAATGCCTACTTCCCAGAAGGAGGAAAGCAGATATTGTGTGAAATATTACAGTGTACGGCCATAAATCATGATATATGCTGGGTGTCAGGCAGGGGCGTTTTAAGAGAGGAGGGGACCCGCGTGCAGCCACTGTTATGGGCCCTTCCTCTCCGGCAGCTAGTAGACTCTGGTACAATTCTAGAATCTACTGTGCATGTGGTTTCCACAGTGGAAGGAGATCTCTCCCAGCAAGCCGCTCCAGAGGATGTGGTGTCAGGTACTTGGTCCAGGTCTCTTTGTTTTCCGTTATAATGAATCTGTGGGAGCAAAAACAGATAGCAACTATCACCGACGCGTTTTGTTGCGTTAACACAACTTTTTCAAGGTGCTGGTAGTGTTGCTGATAAAGGCTTATATACCATAGCAATATGGCTGCTCATTTGCATATGTGATTGCTCATGACCATCTCATCCCATAATGTGACCAAATAATGACAGACAATAATATACATAATATACCTTTTAAAATAGCCAGTCATATACATTGTAACCATACTAATATTCCAAGTATTTATCGAAAACATATTGTCTATTGCGATCACATGACCGCTAGTTTCTAAATTAGTTTGTATCAAATTGAATACCTGGAATAGTATCTGACTTATTGTAACCTTAATAGGCAATGGTGGCAATGGTAAACTACGATCCACATATTCGGAATGTCCCATGGATTAGAGTCTCCACCTCCTCACTAATGCGGATGTATTCCGCCGGAAGCTATGAGTAGCTACCGGAATGTACTTCCACCATGTCACCCCGCTGCACCCTGGCGCGCACAAGGAGTGATGCGGCGCCGGGCGCACATCAATGTCGCATTACCCTGCCACGCCCAGAGGCACATAGAAAGTGACGCGGCGTGGGGCATGCATCAATATCGAGGGAGGCAGTGCGTGACCTTACACGTCACTTCCATCTGTCCTTTCTCCATGGTAACAACTCCTGACGTCAGCTATAATAATAGATGGTCCTCTCTAGATCGGCTCTGTGCGACAGCCATACGCCAAATCGAAAACCAAATTGCCAACCAAGAGTAATTAATTCACAAAGCAATAAATATCATCTATTGTTACAGTTTTTACATAAACATAAAAACAATAGCCATCATATAAGATTCATATACAGAATAGGCAATATATATACTAATTCATAATTATCTCTTTTCTTATTAGAAAGTATATACAGTATATACAGTATGGCGTGATACTTGAATATAATCAAAACATATGTATGCCAAGACCTGAGATCAGAAAAACCATAGTACACATAGTGTCTATTATTATATACATTCCCATGCTTAGCAACCAGACACAAATGAGAGACTATATATAAAAGAGGGGGGATCACAGAACTGAATTGAGTTCAATGGCTTCATTCAAACCTAATGGATATATAGTGTTTAATTTAAACATCCAATAAAGTTCTTGTTTACATAATTCAAGTGATACTGACGTACACTTCCAGTGATACTGCCGTATAATTCCAGTGGTACTGGCGTATAAGTCCAATGATACTGCCGTATAAATTTAGTCCAGTGGTACTGCTGTATAAGCCCAGTGATACTGGCGTATAAATCCAGTCCAGTGGTGCTGCCGTATAAGTCCAGTCCAATGGTGCTGCCGTATAAGTTCAGTGGTGCTGTCCTGTGCTGTATATTATTTACTCCAATTAAAGGGTTAGCCCTGTGTAGTGTAGAGGTACGCTCTCCTGTACCGCATATTGTTATATAACTCCAGAAAAATAATGGAGAATAAAAATGTAGGGGATAAAATAGGGAAAGATCAAGAACCACTTCCTCCTAGTGCTGAAGCTGCTACCACTACTCATAACATAGATGATGAAATGCCATCAACGTCGTCTGCCAAGGCCGATGCCCAATGTGATAGTAGAGGGCATGTAAAATCCAAAAAGCCAAAGTTCAGACCCAAAAAAATAAATTGAAATGGTCTAAGGAGAAATGTAAACTTGCCAATATGCCATTTACGACACGGAGTGGCAAGGAACGGCTAAGGCCCTGGCCTATGTTCATGACTAGTGGTTCAGCTTCATATGATGATGGAAGCCCTCATCCTCCCGCTAGAAAAATGATAAGAGTTAAGCTGGCAAAAAAGCACAGCATAGAACTGTGCGTTCTAACATGGTATCACAAATCCCCAAGGGGAGTCAAAGTGTGTCGGCGGTTGCGATGCCTGACCTTCCCAACACTAGATGGGAAGAGATGGCTCCTTCCACCATTTGCATGCCTTCTGCAAGTGCTGGAAGTAGCACCCACAGTTCAGTTTCTGATATTCAAATTGAAGATGTCATGGTTGAAGTACACCAGGATGAGGATATAGGTGTTGCTGGCACTGAGGAGGAAGTTGACGATGAGGATTCTGTTGGTGATGTGGTTTGTTTAAATCAGGCACCGGGGGAGACAGTTGTTGTCCATGGCATGAATAAGCCCTGTGTGACGCCTGGGCAAAATACCAAAAAAGCCACCTATTCGGTGTGTAATTATTTCTCCACAAATCCGGACAACAGGTGTCAATCCGTAATAAGTAGGGGTAAGGACGTTAACCATCTAGGAACATCCTCCCTTATACGTCACCTGCTGCACATTCATCAGAAGTCAGTGTCAAATTGTGAAACTTTGGGTAAGAGCATAAGCAGTCCATTGACACCTAAATCCCTTCTTACTCTTGTACCCAAGCTTCTACAAGCAACACCACCAACTCCCTCAACATCAACTTCCTCCTCAGTCAGGAATGTCAGTAGTCCTGCAGGCAGGGCTGTTTCTAGCCAATTTGGCTCCCAGTGCGAGATTTAAAAATGCGCCCCCCCATGACATAAAAAATGTGCCCCCCCACACACACACACCTAGATAAAAAAAAACAACTTGCGCACGCACCCAGCAAGGGGGCGTGGCCTCATCTAAATGGGTGTGGCCTCATTTAAATGGGCATGGCCTCGTCTGAAAAGATTACCTCACAATCCAGTTTTTGACCCGGCTCCAACAGATCACGACCACCACAGGAAAAAAAATTGTACCATATTAAGCCCCACACAGTAATGCCCCCTGCACCATATTATGCCACACACCGCAATGCCCTTGATACATTAAATCCCCACACTACGGCAGGCAAGAGTCCCTATTTCACACATTACGGCAGGTGTCCCCATTTTACACTGAGAGAGAGAGAATACTTACAGAGGCGATTACCGCTCTTCGGCCCGCCTCACCAGTCGCTCCTCCCGCCGGCCTTTCCCTCTTCCTAACTTGGATCCCCCTCTGTACTCCGCTCGGGGGAGGGGGGAGTTTCGCGGAGTGATGGGGTTGCGTCGTGACGTAACGACGCAACCGCGTCATTCCATGAAACTCTGCCCCCTGAGCGGGTTACTCGGGGAGAAATAGGAGGGGGAAGCAGGGAGCCACAGTTAGTGCCGCAGCGGGCGCCCAGTGCGGTTGCACTGCTCGCCTGCCCCAAGAAACGGCCCTGCCTGCAGGCAATGTCACTGGCAAGACTGAGGAGTCCTCTCCTAACTGGAATTCCTCGTGAGGATCCTTGAGTGGTACGCCTACTACTACTGCTGTTGCTGCCGCCGCTGCTGTTGTTACTGCTGGGAGTCGATCGTCATCCCAGAGGGGAAGTCGTAAGACCACTTGTACTACTTCAACTAAGCAATTGACAGTCCAACAGTCCTTTGTGAGGAAGATGAAATATGACAGCAGTCATCCTGTTGCAAAGCAGATAACTGAGGCCTTGACAGCTATATTGGTGTTAGACGTGCTTCCGGTATCCGCCATTAGTACAGTGATGGAGGTAGTGTGTCCCCGGTACCAAATCCCATCTAGGTTCCACTTCACTAGGCAGGCGATACCGAGTATGTACAGAGAAGTCAGAAAAAGTGTCCTCAGTGTCCTACAAAATGCAGTGTACTCACTGTCCACTTAACCACGAACATGTGGACAAGTGGAACAGGGCAGACTAAGGACTACATGACTGTGACAGCCCACTGGGTAGATGTATTGCCTCCTGCAGCAACTACTGCAGTGGCACCAGTAGCAGCATCTCGCAAACGCCAACTCGTTTCTAGGCAGGCTACACTATGTATCACCGCTTTCCGTAAACTGAGGGACATCATCGCTTAATGGCTTACCCCACTTAGACTCTCCTAGATATTTGTGATATCGGACAACACCACCAATATTGTGTGTGCATTACATCTGGGCAAATTCCAGCACGTCCCTTGTTTTGCACATGCAATTAATTTGGTGGTGCAGAATTTTTTGAAAAATGACAGGGGCGTGCAGGAGATGCTGTCGGTGGCCCGAAAAATTGCGGGCCACTTTCGACATTCAGCCACTGCGTGCCAAAGACTGGAGTGCCAGCAAACACTCCTGAACCTGCCCTGCCATCACCTGAAGCAAGAGGTGGTAACGAGGTGGAATTCAACACTCTATATGCTTCAGAAGATGGAGGAGCAGCAAAAGGCCATTCAAGCCTAGTGAAGTCAGTTCAGACACTGCCAGCTTGAGTCAGATCATTCCCCTCATCAGGCTTTTGCAGAAGCAGCTGGAGAATATGAAGGAGGAGCTAAGATGGAGTGATTCCGCAAAGTATGTGGGACTTGTGGATGGAGCCCTTCATTCGCTTTGCCAGGATTCAAGGGTGGTCAATCTGTTGAAATCAGAGCACTACATTTTGGCCACCATGCTCGATCCTAGGTTTAAAGCCTACATTGTATCTCTCTTTCCGGCAGATACAAGTCTGCAAAGGTTCAAAGACCTGCTGGTGAGAAAATTGTCAACTCAAGCGGAATGTGACCCATCAACAGCTCCTCCTTCATTTTCTCCTGCAACTGGGGCTGCGAGGAAAAGGATAGCCCACCCGCTGGCGGTGATGCAGGGCAGTCAGGAGCGAGTGCTGACATCTGGTCTGGACCGAATGACCTGCCAACGATTACTGACATGTCTACTGTCACTGCATATGATTCTGTCACCATTGAAAGAATGGTGGAGGATTATATGAGTGACAGCATCCAAGTAGGCATGTCAGACAGTCCGTATGTATACTGGCAGGAAAAGAGGCAATTTGGATGCGCTTGCACAAACTGAATTTATTCTACCTAAGTTGCCCCCCCTCCAGTGTGTACTCCGAAAGAGTGTTTAGTGCAGCCGGTAAACTTGTCAGCGATTGGCGTAGGAGGTTACTTCCTCAAAATGTGGAGACGATGATGTTCATCAAAATTAATTATACACTCCTCTGGGAAGACCTTTACCAGAATTGCCTCCAGAAAGTGCACAGGGACCTGTGATGGTGGATTCCAGTGGGCACGAATTAATACTCTGTGAGGAGGAGGATGTACACAGTGAAAGGGGTGAGGAACCGGAGGATGAGGATGAGGTCGACAGCTTGCCTCTGTAGAGCCAGTTTGTGCAAGGAGAGATTGATTGCTTATTTTTTGGTGGGTGCCCAAACAAACCAGTCATTTCAGCCACAGTCGTGTGGCAGGGGTGTGGTTCGTTTTATCGACAGTATCTAGGTCGACAATGTTTAGGTCGACCACTATAAGTCGACAGTCACTAGGTCGACATGGATGGAAGGTCGACAGGGTTTCTAGGTCGACATGTGCTAGGTCGACAGGTCTAAAGGTCGACATGAGGATTTTTTTTTGGGGGGTGTCGTTTTCTTCGTAGAGTGACCGGGATCCCAAATTAGTGCACCGCATCCCCTCGCATGGCTCGCTTCGCTCGCCATGCTTCGGGCATGGTGCCTTCGCTTCGCTCGGCACACTTTACCGTTCCAATCGTAGTCCACGTGGATCGTTAATTATGAAAAAATTCAAAAAAAGAAAAAAAATGTGAAAAACTCATGTCGACCTTTAGACCTGTCGACCTAGCACATGTCGACCTAGAAACCCTGTCGACCTTCCATCCATGTCAACCTAGTGACTGTCGACCTATAGTGGTCGACCTAAACATTGTCGACCTAGACACTGTCCATCTCAGACCGGATCCCATGTGGCAGACCCTGTCGCTGAAATGATTGGTTTGTCAAAGTGTGCATGTCCTGTTTATACAACATAAGGGTAGGTGGGAGTGCACAAGGACAATTCCATCTTGCATCTCTTTTTCTTCTTTGCATCATGTGCTGTTTGGGGACTAGTTTTTTTAAAGTGCCATCCTGTCTGACTCTGCCGTACAACTCCAGGGGTACTGCCGTATAAGTCATGGGGTACTGCATATAAGTCCAGTCCAGTGGTGCTGTTTTGTGCTGCATCAGTCCAGTGGTGATGTCTTGTGCTGCCGTAAGTCCAGTGGTGGTGTCCTGTGCTGTATATTATTTACTCCAAATAAAAGGGTTATATACATTACTTATATTATTATCCAAATCATTTTTACAGGGTTTTCCCTGTGTGGTGTAGGGGATACGCTCGCCTATGCTGCATATTATTACAATAGCTCCAAATAAAAGGGTTATTAAAATCCAAATCAATTTTACAGGTTTTGCTGTGTATGTGTGTGGTTTAGGGGTACGCTCACCTGTGCCACCAATATTGTGTGTGTATTACATTTGAGCAAATTCCAGCACGTCCCATGTTGTTTGTGCCGCACACTTGTGTCGCTTAGCTTAGTCATACACTACCTCATTGCACCTCTTTTTCTTCTTTGCATGATGTGCTGTTTGGGGCCTAGTTTTTTTTAAGTGCCATCCTGTCTGCAGCTGCAGACCAACTTCTTGTTACACCTGCTGTGCCGAACCTTCCTATCCAGCTCCGGAGTCAATTGCCTTTGGGTAATTTTCTCTACTGTGCATGTTCCCAGGGACATCTCCAATGCACATGCGCAGATCACTTGGAAATGGCCGCGGTGGCCATTTTCCAAGTGATTTGTGCCCGCACTGAAGGGCCTCCGCAGCGGGACTCTGGAGGGTTAAGTATACTATATTGGTGCAGTGTGTGCACAGCACACACAGCACCCATTATAGAAACACCTATGGTGTCAGGCTGTCAGGCAAAATTGTCTGTTGGTTTGACACACATTTATTCTGTCAGTCTATACCCAGCACAAGTTTTTATGTAATAGTAAATGTTTTATTATTGAAAAAAACAAATGCAGTAGGGATATACATTTTGCTTTGCATCCATGAATAAGGCAATTGCCATTAATGTTCAACTTTGCTATAGGGAGATTATCTGTTCAGCCTACATTAATGCAGTGTTCTCTGTCCACTAGGTGTCCATTGCGAACAAGACATCAATGAGTGTGAGTCAAATCCTTGTCAAAATAGAGGCACATGTGAGAATTTCCATGGCAGTTACACCTGTCACTGTCCTTCAGACAAGGACCCTGCAGGGCGCTACTTTGGAGGCCCAGATTGCATGGAGGTGCTTATCGGCTGTGAAGAGCATACATGCCAAAATGGAGGTTCATGCATACCTTATTTAATGGATGGAAAACACTACCACAACTGTGTATGTTCTGCAGGATTCATAGGTCCTGATTGTGAGACACAAACCACTTTCTCATTTAATGGTAGGACTATTTTTCCTCTTAGAAATATTAGTGTATTTTCCAATGTATCTCTGAGCTTCCGGACTGTGCAGACCAGCGCAACAATAATCCACTTGGGAGAGCAGGCTTCATCCCTCAGGCTATATCTACAAAAGGGCTTTTTGTTGTTAAACTTTCAACGCAATGCTCAGCTGGTGACACTTCTGCAATTATCTCACAATGTCAGTGATGATCTTTGGCATACTATTGAAATAACCTTCAGAGACAATATCCTGCTCAAGCTTCTTGACCCCTCATGTGGTATTGCATGTGTGAACCAGTCTCACAATGATGGCTCATTGAACATTGTGTTCCAGGAAATACAGCTGGGAGGGGAGCTCCCAGCACAGACCAGAGAAGGGGCTGATTTTAATGACGTGGTCCAAATGCAATCTTGGTTTGTCGGATGCATGCAGGACATCAAAGTGGGTTCTATTGTATTAACAGAGGAAGATGGGAAACTGGCCAGGATTGAGATTGGCTGCAAGAGACAGGACCATTGTGAGAATAACCCATGTGATAACAGAGGCAAGTGCATGAATTTATGGCTCAGCTACTACTGTGACTGCTACAGACCTTACAGAGGGAACAACTGCTCCACAGGTAAGTATCAATGACATTTAAATCTCACTTCAAATAATTTAAAAGAAGGCAAAATATTACATTTAGGGGCAGATTAATTAAGAGTAAGGTCCCATTGTAGTAGCCTTGCTTGATGAGCTTCTGCCATTGTATGGTGTAGAACAGGTTATTTTTCACTTGCACCTTGAAGCTCCAACGAGATCTTCGCACATAATTGCTGTGACCCCTATATGTATCCTAGAATAAAGGTTGGTTTTATATAACACATTTAAGTATATGGTGAGACTGTAGTGGCATTTGGTAGGACTTCCACATAATATGTATTTTGGGGCCTAGCCATTTTTGTCAAGAGCTGATTGGCCTCCGATAATTAAGTATCAGAGTCACCGCAGTGAACACTAAAGTACAAGTACAGTTCAGCATTGCTCTGGGTGCTGGCAGCTGCTCCGAAAAACAAGTTCTATCTCCTATCTTATGGACGGTGAAAGTTTGCACTGCCTGACATTTATGATGTGTACATTTTAACCATGTCAACATTCTGGTGTCAACATTATGAATTTTGGCATTGTCACAGTCGACAATCTGACAGCATACAATTATAGCCAGCTAGATACATATGCTACCCACTCAGAGACAGATGCATCTTGAAATGCATACAGCAGAGGTTCCCGAACTGTGTGCCGTGGCTCCTTGGGGTGCCTCGGGACACTTGCAGGGGTGCCCTGGGTTGGTGGTCCAGGACCAATTCAAATTATTCATGGTCAATATAATTGGCAGCCACCAGCACTGGTTTTGCCTGTCATAAAATATGTGGCCAAACAGAAGCAAATCTTGTCCCTCACCACAAAACTGACCCTAAGGATGACATATAAACTCGATCTACTTAATGTAATATTTCTTTCTAAATTTCTCAATAAGACATTTTTGGCCTAGGGGTGCCGTGAAAAAAATTCTGATATTCTAGGGCGCCGTGATTCAAAAACGTTTGGAAGCCACTGGCATACAGCTTTGCATACAGTGTGTACAAAAATACACAATTTGCAGATGGCACTTGTGTAGTGTACAGCCATTTCATTTACAATTTTGCCGCAGCCACTATGTTAATATGTTTTCCTTCTGAATGCATTTAGATGGCTGATGATCCATATTTCAGACCCTCTTTTGAACTATGGGCTATATTTATCAAAGCTTAAGCTCGGTACACACATCGATGGGATGGCCGTTGTAACACATTGGTCGTCCGTATACACTGAACGATATAGTGCGTGACCGTGCGCTATATCGTTCATTAGCCACATTCAGCTGCATGCTGCTAGCTGCTGGGTTGTCCCATTTATCGTGAAGCACATGGATGTCTGCGCACGGGAGCACTCACAGATTAGGGGTAATTCAGACCTGACCGTAGCAGCAATTTTGTTAGCAGATGGGCAAAACCATGTGCCCTGCAGGGGGAGCAGATATAACATGTGCAAAGAGAGTTAGATTTGGGTGTGGTGTGTTCAAACTGAAATCTAAATTGCAGTGTAAAAATAAGCAGCCAGTATTTACCCTGCACAGAAACAAAATAACCCACCCAAATCTAACTCTCTCTGCACATCTTTTATATCTGCCTCCCCTGCAGTGCACATGGTTTTGCCCATCTGCTAACAAAATTGCTGCTACGATCATGTCTGAATTAGGCCCATTATCCGATGTTTACGATATGTTGGCCTGGTATGCCATGATCGGAGACATATCGCCTAGTGTGTACCCAGCTTTAGAGAGATACACAGTGGAGAGAGATAAAGTACCAGCCAACCAGCTCCTAATTGTCATTTTTCAAACACAGCCTGTAACATGGCAGTTAGGAGTTGATTAGTTGGTATTTTATTTCTTTCCAAAAAGATAAATAGACCCTTAACCACTTGCCTGGCATGGTCGCATCAGATGCGACCATGCCTGCAAGTGCTCTATCTGACCTGGTCGCACGGGATGCGACCAGTTAGATAGAGAGTGTTAGCAGCGGCAGGGAAGAGAAATTTCCCTCCGCTGCTGGAGTCCCCCCCCCCTCCATTGTCTGCAGCCGCTGGGGAGCGTAAATGAACCCTCCCAAGCCACCCCCTGACCCCCCCTGCATACTTGCAGGCTGTCCTGGCTTTCAAATTGAAAGCCGCGATAGTCGCGATGTTCCTTATGTTCCGATGGTCACGATGTTCACGAACGATATTTCGATGTTTGAAAAATGTAAAAATAAAAATAAATTTTTTTTTTCCTTTTTTATAACTAAAATCATTTGAGATAGGATTAAAGTCATGTTCTTCACCTAATTCACTCATAAAAACCCCTGACAATTTCGGAGCGGTTTTCGGCAAAATAAATCGTCAGTAAGTGGTTAAAGGAAGTTTGGGCTAAACACACGGTGAATGGCACACTGGTATGGAAGAGCAAGTCATGAATACACAACTAATCAGAGGCCCTTTAAGCACAAGATCGATTGAAAATTCAGTTTGTATAACATATTGAAGCCTATACATCCTATTGTAGGCTACCACAGTGATTAAAAAAAAAAAGCTTATTTACCAAAAATAAAACTGCAAGGATAAGCTGAGGGATGCTCAGTGACCCGGCGAGGCTGGCTAAGAGCGTTAAGCTCTTATGTGTGTACATGCGTACTCTTGAATACTTTTTTATTTTGAATTCAAGTGGAATAAATGCTTAATAATAATAAAACTTTTTTTTTTGTTACTGCATCTGCTGAAGCCATCCTGAGATGGCGATAAAATTGGAGGACAGCCGGAGGTACAGGTACTGCAGCTGTCCTTAACTATACCATAAATATATTTTCCAAACTCAATTCAAGAGCTTATATTACATTGACAGTATCTAGCTCTAGTGAGCACAAACACTGGAAATCTCTTTTTATTAAAGGTTCCAATGGTCTTTGAGGTTGTAATCACCGCCTGATATGGATGGATTAATGCAGGCAGCCCTCAGACTTATGTCACTCATTGAAAACTGCTACCATATGTCCCTTGATGCTAGAGAATTATTTGACAAAAACATTTAAATAATATTGATAATGATATTCAAAATAAGGCTAAACAGACTCTCCATAACATGTACAGCTCTACTTTACTTTACTACACTTTACTGCATATGTATTTTCATTATTTACTTACTTTATATACAGTAGGCTCATTTACCCTTCTTTGAATCTATCTTTTATCCCCTTTGCATAGCTCCCAATTTTTCTGTCTAATTTGGCTTCTTGTCTTTATTTTCAGTGCATTAAATCTTACACATTTTCTATTTTCTTGAATATGTGTAAATTCTGCTCCTCACATGTCCCCTGCTCCTCATGCTGCTAATGATTACCTTGCTGCAGAAAATAATGCACTAAAAGGATATTAGATGTTTAAAACACCAACAGTAAAAGGGATTTAACAACATTTGTGCTGATAATAAAGCACTTACAATGCTGGTCACACAAGTAGTGATAGTATCAGTGGCAAACGCAGGATTTCTAGAGTGGGGTTTCCAAATGCATTCCAAAATCTCCCACTCTGTGGAACATGGAATACAGTATTAATATTTAATACTATATATGGTGTATAGTATAGGCTGTATCAAACTTATTTAAATAATATTGTAACACTGTAGGGGTGCAAGGTGCCTTTTCCTGGGGAATATGGCAGCACGCAGCAGCTGAGGAACAACACAAGTCCAGTTTCTGGTACAACTGACCCCGGCCAGTTTTATTGAAACAGAAAATAAAACAAACCCCAAAATAAAAATACCTTGCCTGTCCGGCACTAACTAAACATAAGATGTTCCTAACTGTCACTAAACAAAACACAGAGTTCTTCAGTACATACTGTATAGCTTACTTGCATCAGAAAGCGTGTCTCTCACACACAGATCCTGCAGCCTTCCCAGGCAGTCTGCCCATACTAATCACGTTAGAAGCACTATATCACTCTTACACAGCTGAAACCCTGATTAGCCCTCTGTGAGGCCAAAGACCCGAACTGGGCCCAATGTCTAGAACTCGCCTTATCTCTCTCTCAGAGCCTTTACCCAGCTTTTACAGCAAACTGAAAAGGTTCAGACAAAACAAAAAGCATTTTTCCTA
Organism: Pseudophryne corroboree; assembly: GCF_028390025.1. Lineage (NCBI taxonomy): Eukaryota > Metazoa > Chordata > Amphibia > Anura > Myobatrachidae > Pseudophryne > Pseudophryne corroboree. The sequence continues at coordinate 218,383,475 of NC_086452.1, forward strand.
GAAGTTAACATTTTCTAAAACATGTAAGACAAGAACCTGGGACAAATATACCTGCCCTCAAACACTATCCCAGTGTTCTTGTCACATATCCCCCTCCCCTGTTTCGACCTAGGGGCCGGAACACTTGTAGCCCCCAAACAGAAGATGCGAGACAATGCATCTGCGTTGGCCAATTGTGTTCCCGGTCTATGTTCGACAGTAAACTTAAAGTCCTGCAACGCTAGAAACCATCTAGTTACACGAGCATTCTTGCCTCTATTTACATACATCCATTTTAAAGGGGCATGGTCTGTCACTAGTCTGAATTGTCTACCCAAGAGGTAATATCTCAAGGTATCTAGTGCCCACTTAATGGCCAAAGCCTCCTTTTCCACAATGGCATACCTTTTTTCATGCTCATTGAGTTTCCTACTCAAATAAATGATAGGGTGTTCGTCCCCATCTCTGGTTTGGGACAGCACAGCACCTATCCCTACCTCTGAGGCATCTGTCTGTACCACAAATTCTTTTGAAAAATCTGGTGTTATCAACACCGGTTGTGAACACAAAGCCACTTTTAACGCTTGGAACGCCTTTTCTGCATCAGGGTTCCATTTCACCACATTTGACTGCTTCCCTTTGGTAAGGTCTGACAACGGCACCGCTGTGGTCGCAAAATTAGGAATAAACCGTCTATAGTACCCAGTAATTCCCAAAAAAGCCCTTACCTGTTTTTTATTCACTGGACGAGGCCAGTTTTGAATAGCATCAACTTTATTCAATTGGGGCCTAATCAGACCTCTGCCTATGGTGAAGCCCAAGTATTTGACCTCCTCCATTGCGAGGCAGCACTTCTTTGGGTTAGCAGTTAACCCTGCCTCTCTGATTGAGTCCAGTACTGCTTGTACTTTAACCAAATGTGACCCCCAGTCTGTACTGTGAATTACCACATCATCCAAATAGGCAGCTGCATATTTTCTCTGGGGCCTCAAAATTTTATCCATCGCCCGTTGAAAGGTTGCTGGAGCCCCATGCAACCCAAAGGGTAACATCTTATACTGGTACAGCCCCTCCGGAACCGAAAAGGCTGTTTTTTCTTTGGCGCTATCAGATAAAGGTATTTGCCAGTAACCTTTGGTCAGGTCCAATGTGGTGAGAAACCTGGCTGTTCCCTGCCTTTCTACAAGCTCATCCACACGGGGCATGGGGTATGCGTCAAACTTGGACACCTCATTTAACTTACGAAAGTCATTACAGAAGCGTATGCTACCGTCGGGCTTCGGGATGAGCACTATGGGACTGGACCACTCACTGTTAGACTCCTCTATGACTCCAAGTTCTAACATGGTTTTAACTTCCTTAGAAATAGCTTCTCGCTGAGCTTCAGGAATCCTATATGGCTTTAAATGAACCCTGACCCCTGGTTCTGTGACAATGTCATGTTTTATTATGGTCGTTCGGCCAGGCAGCTCTGAAAATACCTCCCTATTTTGGATGAGAAATTCTTTAACCTGATTGTTCTGATCAGCTGATAATGTCTCTGACACCTTCACTGCGGGAAGCAACCGGGGTGAAGACACCGAAGGGCAAGGCTCCGCTGACAGAGACAACCTATCTTTCCAGGGTTTGATTAAGTTAACATGGTAGATCTGTTCGGGTTTTCTCTTTCCCGGCTGGTATACTTTGTAATTAACCTCATTCACTTTTTCCCTAATCTCAAATGGACCCTGCCATTTAGCTAGGAATTTGCTTTCCACAGTGGGTACCAAAACAAGAACTCTATCTCCAGGAGCAAATTCCCGTATCTTGGCACTCCGGTTATAGACCCTCTGTTGAGCACTTTGGGCCTGTTCCATGTGCTCTCTGACAACAGGTACCACGGCTGCAATCCTATCCTGCATTTGTGTTACATGCTCAATAACGCTTCTATAAGGAGTGGGCTGTCCTTCCCACGTCTCTTTGGCAACATCCAACAGCCCTCTGGGGTGTCTACCATACAACAAATCAAATGGAGAAAACCCCGTAGAGGACTGAGGAACTTCTCTGATGGCCATTAACAAGTAGGGCAACAAACAATCCCAGTTTTTCCCATCTCTCTCAACAACCTTTTTTAACATACCGTATATACTCGAGTATAAGTCGACCCGAATATAAGCCGAGGCACCTAATTCTACCACAAAAACCTGGGAAAACTTATTGACTCGAGTATAAGCCTAGGGTGGGAAATGCAGCTCTAGCCGTACACAGCCCTCAGTGCCAGATATGCCCTCATAGTGCCAGATATGCCCCCACAGTGCTGCCAGATATGCCCCCACAGTGCTGCCAGATATGCCCCCACAGTGCTGCCAGTTATGCCCCCACAGTGCTGCCAGATATGCCCCCACAGTGCTGCCAGATATGCCCCCACAGTGCTGCCAGATATGCCCCCACAGTGCTGCCAGATATGCCCCCACAGTGCTGCCAGTTATGCCCCCACAGTGCTGCCAGGTATGCCCCAACAGTGCTGCCAGATATGCCCCCACAGTGCTGCCAGATATGCCCCCACAGTGCTGCCAGATATGCCCCCACAGTGCTGCCAGATATGCCCCCACAGTGCTGCCAGATATGCCCCCACAGTGCTGCCAGATATGCCCCCACAGTGCTGCCAGTTATGCCCCCACAGTGCTGCCAGATATGCCCCCACAGTGCTGCCAGATATGCCCCCACAGTGCTGCCAGTTATGCCCCCACAGTGCTGCCAGTTATGCCCCCACAGTGCTGCCAGATATGCCCCCACAGTGCTGCCAGATATGCCCCCACAGTGCTGCCAGATACGTTCCCTCCCCAAGTGCCAGGTATGCCCCACAGTGCTGTTACTTACCCCTCCGTCGATCCCGCGCTGTCTTCTGGAGGGACACGAAGCACACAGCGTGCGCGGCTCTCCTGTGTCCCTCCTGCATCTTCGGCGGCCGCGGCGGGTCTATTATAGGAAGTGCCGGTTCGTGATCAGAGGTCACGAACGGGTATTTCCTGTAATAGAACCGCCGCTGCTGCCGCCGGAGATGCAGGAGGGACACAGGAGCGCCGCGCGCTGTGCGCTCCATGTCCCTCCTTCACACTGCTCTGCCTCTGCCTGCACTGACTCGAGTATAAGCCGAGGTGGCTTTTTCAGCACAAAAAAAAGTGCTGAAAAAGTCGGCTTATACTCGAGTATATACGGTACTTTTTAATGTTTTATTAAACCTTTCCACCAACCCGTCAGTTTGGGGATGGTAGATGGACGTCCTGAGGTGAGTGACCTTAAATAACTTGCACAATTCTTTCATGATCCTTGACATAAATGGAGTACCTTGGTCAGTCAAAATTTCTTTTGGTATTCCCACTCTACTAAATACCTGCACCAGCTCCCTAGCTATCGCCTTGGTTGTGATAGTGCGTAAAGGGACAGCCTCAGGATATCGAGTGGCATAGTCCATAATTACCAGGATATACTGATGGCCCCGAGCAGACTTTAACAAGGGCCCCACGAGATCCATGGCTATTCTGTCAAACGGGACCTCTATAATAGGCATGGGAACTAGTGGGCTCCTGAAATGGGGTCTAGGGGCATGATACTGGCATTCAGGACAGGAAGAACAATATTCAGACACTTCTTTATAAACCCCTGGCCAAAAGAACCTTTGTAAAACTCTTTCAGTGGTTTTTTCTGCCCCTAAATGTCCTGCGGTAACGTGACTATGAGCTAAATCTAGTACCGTTCTCCGATAAGGCTGGGGAACTACCAGCTGTTCCACCACATCCTCACCCCTTTTGACAATGTGGTACAAGAGCTCATTACAGATGGCCATGTGGGGATACGTAACCCTGTCACCTGGTACCACAGGTTCCCCATTAACAATCTTAACATTCTCTCTAGCCTTTATTAAGGTAGGATCCTTTAACTGTTCAGACGCAAACAGATCCTTCTTTACCTCCAGGTCAGGCACGCTTTCAGTTCTAACTACTATGTCTCTGTTCCCGGCAAGAGGGTCCTCACTGGACTCCCCATCTGTCACTTCCCAGCCAAACTAGCAAAAGGCAAAGGGCCAGAAAGTTCCGAAGACCCACGTACATCCATAAAATCACCGGTATTATCAACTGGCTTTTTACTTCTCACATCTGTTGATAACCGTGATTCCCACAGTTTCCAAAAATGAGGAAAATCCCTCCCTATTATGGCCTCATGCACCAAGGTAGGGACCAGTCCCACTTTAACCATGGCTGACCCACAACAAGTTTCTATATTCACCTCAGCAGTGGCATAATATTGGGTATCCCCATGTATGCAAGTTACCCCAACAGGTATTTGCTGGACCTTTAAGGGGTTCACTAACCCAGCTTTCACGAGGGTAACTAAACTTCCTGAATCTAGCAAGGCCTCTACCCGGTTACCCTCTAAGAACACATCACACATTTGTTTTTCCAGCTCAGGTGAAGGTACCACAGTACAGGCTAACCTAGCAAAGAAAGACATTCTGCGACATTCAAAGGCAGCATCACATTGCATGGGTTCTTGCGTGACTGGGCAATTGGCAATAACATGACCTGGCATACCACACCTAAAACATTTAACCACACGATTATCAACCCATTTGGGCAGCATAGACCGTTCTAGCCCCATTGGCCTGTTTCCAGGGCCAGTGTTTACAGTCTCTCCAGCCTTGCGTTCTCTTAACCGCCCAGCAACGTTTTCCCACGGAACAGTCTTACCAGTCTTTACTGAAGGGCGCTGTCGAGGATCTATGGGTTGCTGGGTGGTCATCAGTAGTTCCTCTGCTGCCAAATACCTCTCTACCATGTCCACTAATTGGTCAGCAGTACCCGGGTTTCCATGGCTCACCCACTTGCGCAGGACCATGGGCAAAGATCTCAAGTAGCGGTCCATGACGACTCTTTCCACCATCTGGGGACCAGTTAATGTCTCTGGCTGCAGCCATTTTTTTGTTAGCTGAATAAGGTCGTGCATCTGGGAGCGCGGAGGCTTCTCCATGGCGTACAGCCAACGGTGCACCCGTTGTGCTCGTACTGACAGCGTGACTCCCAGGCGGGTCAGGATCTCAGTCTTTAGTTTATCATAGTCCCGAGCCTCAGCAGGGCTTAAATCAAAGTAAGCTTTTTGGGGCTCACCTGACAGGAAAGGTGCCAGCAGACTGGCCCACTGTGCTTTGGGCCAGTTCTCACGCTCGGCAGTCCTTTCAAACGTGGTCAGATAGGCCTCCACATCATCAGCCTCTGTCATTTTCTGCAGGAAGTGACTGGCTCGTATAGAACTAGAGCTGGTTGGAGCACTGACGGCCACATCTCCAACCCGAGCTGCAAGTCTCTGCACCACTTCTGCTAAGGCCTCTCTATCCTGACGCTGTTGCCTGTAAAGTTCATCAACAACTGCCTGCTGTTGTCTCTTATTTTCCTCCATTGCCACCTGCTGCTGTCTGTTGGCCTCCTGCTGTAGTCTCCAATTTTCCTCCATTGCCACCTGCTGCTGTCGGTTGGCCTCCTGCTGAGCCGCTGTAGCTTGCAGCAAGGCTTTAAGCAGATCCTCCATGTCAACAGATTTTTCAGGCGGCTTTGCAGCTGCTTTCACCCAGGACATATATCAAACCCTCAGGGGTGAGTCTCAGTAACTTCACACTGGGCTGTATCTGCATAAACCACCGTTTTCTGCAGGCCTCACAAAGCTGCTGCTTTCACTTATGCGCAGAACGGCCTGCTCGCATTCTCCACCAAGTTGTAACACTGTAGGGGTGCAAGGTGCCTTTTCCTGGGGAATATGGCAGCACGCAGCAGCTGAGGAACAACACAAGTCCAGTTTCTGGTACAACTGACCCCGGCCAGTTTTATTGAAACAGAAAATAAAACAAACCCCAAAATAAAAATACCTTGCCTGTCCGGCACTAACTAAACATAAGATGTTCCTAACTGTCACTAAACAAAACACAGAGTTCTTCAGTACATACTGTATAGCTTACTTGCATCAGAAAGCGTGTCTCTCACACACAGATCCTGCAGCCTTCCCAGGCAGTCTGCCCATACTAATCAGGTTAGAAGCACTATATCACTCTTACACAGCTGAAACCCTGATTAGCCCTCTGTGAGGCCAAAGACCCGAACTGGGCCCAATGTCTAGAACTCGCCTTATCTCTCTCTCAGAGCCTTTACCCAGCTTTTACAGCAAACTGAAAAGGTTCAGACAAAACAAAAAGCATTTTTCCTAGAAGTTAACATTTTCTAAAACATGTAAGACAAGAACCTGGGACAAATATACCTGCCCTCAAACACTATCCCAGTGTTCTTGTCACAATATAAATAAGATAAGTGGTCAGGAAAAGGTTAAACATACTATAATCAATACACACATAAAAAATACAACCAGTTCTGCACTTTCTAAGCACACATTCTCCCACCTCATGGTAAGGCTCCTGTCTCTTCTTCCTGATAGCTAATCTCTGGTCCAGTGCACTACACGCAAAGAAGCTGCTACCACTGGGCACGTGCAGTAGCTCTGCTCTATCCCTTGCACTGCATGATGTGGCGGCAGCTCTAGTAATCGTATTATATACCATTGCTATTGCTGTCGTAATTTGAGCCACTTGCCAAGAGGAGGGGAGTTTCCGAGCAACCGGACCTCCCCCCCCCCCCCCCCCCCCCCTTCATTTGCCTATGAGTATCAAAGTGGTTAAATGTTTCCATGTGTTGCCTCCAAAATATCATGGCAATAATAATTCAGTCAAAATGGGCTGATCATTTATGGGCATGTCTGTAAATCATGTTGGTTTATGACAACTTATCTTCCTCTCAGGTTTACAGTTACTAGTTCGACATAGGTCAACACTTTATGGTCAAAGTGCATTAGATCGACCATGTTGGGGTCGACTTAGACACTTTCGATCTAATAATTGTTGACCTTGTATACCCCACCTGTTTAATAAGGGGCACATATGATTTACATAGGTATTATGGGTGACTGTTTGAGTAAGTAATGTGGTAACCTTGGTCTTTATTTGATCATATTACCTTGTATTAGTCAGAGAGTCTGAAGAAATAATGAATGAACTCTAACTACTGCACCAACTAGAGATGCTCAAACCGACCACAAATCTTTTCTCAAACTAGTGTGTTGACTTGGTGCAAACATTTTTGGGAATTTCTCAAATTCTAGAGTGATTTAAAAAAAGGCAAACAAGTTTGATGACACTTGAGCTGGTTTAAACACATTTGAGCTTAAACTGACACATTTCAGCTACGTTAAAAGTTTTTGTTTTTTTATGGAAATCCCTTGCAAACTTAACCTTCAAAAAATTGTGTTTTTTCGAATTTAAATATATATATATATATATATATAGATTTTTTTTATATTTAAAAAATTATTCAATTATATAAAAAATATTCAGATTATATTTAAAAACAGAATTTTAATATGAGTGACCTGGGACATGAACGGAGATGATTGAACCATGATTGTGTTTGTGAACTTTTAACAAGTGACGTTTGACTGAATATCAAAATCAGTTTTAAATGAATTACCGATTCTTTTAAATTTGTGCAGCTTTTAGATATATCCTCCCATTTGGATCTAGGGCAGTGTGACTGTATGAGACCTTGTGGGGCCAGCTTACTTGTTTATGCTTTCAGGGAAGTGACCTGGCATATGTGAGGTTTATAAGCACAGCAGGATAATACTGTAGAAAATAAACTTTTCTGAGTCCATTACCTTAGTTTGGTCACTACAACATGTTGCAGGGGCGTAACTAGAACTTTGTGGGCCTCATAGCAAGATCTTGAAAGGCCCCCCTTGCCATTGTCACTATAATGCCCCTTATAGGAGCAGGAGAGAGAGTGAGGGGAGTGAGAGAGAGACACAGGGGGTGTCAGGGGAAGAGAGAGAGAGAAGCAAGAAAGAGGGAGTTAGAGAAACAGAGACGGTTTCATAGAAAAAGAGGGAATGAGAGAAAGAGAGGTGGGAGCAAGAGAGAGGGTGTCAGGGAGAAAGAGAGAAAAGGGGATGAGAGGGAGGAGAGAGAGGGCATCAGGGAGAGAGAGAGGGTGTCAGAGAGAGAATGGAGAGGAGGAAGACAGAGAGGAGGGGAGCAAGCAAGAGAATGTCATGGAGGGAGACAGAAAGAGAGGGGGGCAAAAGAGAGTGAGCGCGTCATTAGAGAAAGATGGAACAACATAGAGTATCAGGGAGGGAGAGAGAGTGTGTCAGGGAGGGAGAGAGGGAGACAGTGTCAGAGAGAAGGAGAGAGAGACAGTGTCAGGGAGAGAGAGAGAGAGAGAGAGAGAGAGAGAGAGAGCAATAAAAAGAAAGGTATATACCAGTGCTGGCTTACACAATAACAGGGAGCCACTCTACTTTGTCATCTGGACTCCTGGAAACTTCTTTCCTGGTACTATTTGGAGTTTCACTGCAGCACTACAAAACATCCGGATTTCCCCTATAGCAACAACTGACCATTATCTACTTCTGTGTCATCATTGGGGACTACTGCATACTATACTGTAACAACAGCCAGTTACAGTGACCTAATATGGACATAATATGGAGAGTGTCCTAGCCAGGGTTTGAATAATGCTGATATAGGAGTTTGAACAGTGGCAATTCTGTGGCATTTTTATTTAATTTATATATGTGTTTTTAAAGATGTTTTAGTGTAATAAATTGTATTATTTACTTCATTACAAACTGTTCTTAAGTATTATTGTGTAAGCCAGCGCTGGTATATACCTTTCTTTTTATTGCTTAGTCTTTACTCTAGGGATCTGACCAGACCCAATTCCTGCTGCTGTTGACGGCGCACTCAAAATGTATTTATTCTCAGAGAAAGGTAGTGTCAGGAAGAGAGGGGGAGACAGTTAGTGTCAGAGAGAGACAAAGAGATAGAGACAGTGTCAGGGAGAAAGAGGGAGAGAGAGACAGAGTCAGAAAAAGAGATAGAGACAGTGTCAAGGAGAGAGAGAGGCAGTGTCAGAGAGAGGGTGGGACAGTATCAGAGAGAGAGAGAGAGAGAGAGAGAGAGAGAGAGATGGGGTGCAGTATCAGGGAGAGAGAGAGAGACAGTGTCAGAGAGAGAGAGAGAGACAGTATCAGGGAGGGATGGAGTCAGAGTGTCAAGGGAAGACAGTGTCAGGGGAAGAGAGAGAGGGACAGTATCAGGGAGAAACAATGTCAGAGAGAGAGAGTGTGTCAGGGAGAGAGAGAGGAGAAAGAGAGAGTGTGTGCCAGGAAGAGAGAGGGGGGAGAGAGAGGGAGAGAGAGACATGGAGGGGGAACAAGCAGGAGAAACATTACCAGTCCTGATGACAACAGAGGTCTCTGATGGGGACAGGCACTGAATGGAATTAGGTCCTGCCCCCTAAATAGCTGAAAATCGCAGCACTGGTAACTCTGGACTCTGAGCCGGCCAGGTAGGGCCACCTCATCCTCATGGCTGCAGCCTGCGGGGGAGGTGGGATGCTATCGGCGGTGGTGGCCGTTCTCACCATGGGCAGGGGTGAAGGAGGGAGTGGCGGGCCTTGGAGGCAAAGGGCTGTGAAAGCAGCTAGGGCCCCATAGCAGCAGCACCTCCTGATAGTTACGCCACTGGCTTGTTGCATGTTGTGAGAATGAGAACTTTAGCAATACTAGGTAGAAATACAATTCAATCATGGTAATTAAGTTTGTACTTCCCAACACCTCTTTTTGTCACTTTCAGAATATGAAGCTGTCAGGTTTGGACATGGAAATGTGGCATCATATGCTGTTTTCCAAACCGGGGTTCAGCACAGCGATGACATCTCGATTTCTGCATTTGTCAGAACGCAACATGATTCAGGGATGTTGTTTGCTTTGGGAAACATTCGTTTTCACGATATTGTGGTATCTCTGGAAAATGGTAAATTGACAGCAAGGACTGGAAAGGAGGTCATATCTAAGATAGAACCCAATATCAGTAATGGCCATTTTCACCTGGTTCATTTGAAGCTGATGCGCCACAAACTCGAGCTGTTTACCTATTCACCGTCATTGGATCTGGTATCTATAGACATCAAGAGAACACAGTACCCAAGTGTTCTATATGTGGGAGGTTTGGTAGACCCATTGGAAACCAAGAAGAGAGGAGGATATTTTAAAGGCTGTGTTCAAGATCTAAGGATTGATGACTCCCCTTTGGAGTTTTTCCCCAATTATGAGGCAATGAGTAATGGAAACCCAGTTTTGAGCAATGTGATGAAAGGATGCAAACATGATAGTTTCTGCAAGGTAAGCAACCATAACCGCGATCAGTAAGCAATGTGGAAAACATAGGCAACACAACTTATAGAGTACAAAACAGTAAAAACACAAACTTAATATAGATGATGCAGATGCAGCTATTTTTTTAAATTCTTTGGGAGTGATTAGTGATAGTTTTACTTATCTTTGGATAAATGGTAAACCTTGCGCTCACTTATATGGATATATGTTTTGGCCAGCAACTTAGCAGATGAAGCTACCCCTATAAACTTCAATTGGGTCACTTATGCTAATATTCAATCCTGCAATTGCGCCTGGGATGTATAATTTTACTTATCTTTGTTCTCGCTTTAGTTCAGCCCTTGCCAGGATGGAAATATTTGCCATATCAGGGATAACTGCACCTGTCCTCCACATACTGCAGGAAAAAGATGTGAAGACCTAAAGTGGTGCCAGCTCACTCAGTGTCCTTCTGGATCTGAGTGCCAGCATGTGCCTGGTGGATTTGAATGTAAGTAAACAGTCTAGGAAACATGTCCCTTTTGATGTGTAGCATGTCTAAATAGGCATCTGGCTGAGAGTTCACAGCATATGGTCCAGAGCAGGTTCCTGATCAGAAAGTCAGGAGGAGTATTCAAGCTTCTGCAGAAGATATGTGGGGTGTTTTACACTAAAACATCAAGCGCAGCTTTGTATAAAAATGACTTTAGCATGTTTGTGATGTTATTGTACCTGCTTTTGTACATGTATTGAGGTTGATGTGCACAAACATGATGCCTTTGTAATGGTGCATATACAGTATCTTGCTGAATGGGGTAATTAGGTGCATTATGAAATTTCTGGTCCTTTGGGTGGCAGCGAAGATATAGAGTCAGTGGCGTAAGTTTGTCACAGTCGCCCGGAGGCAAGTTCATACCAGTTGCCCCCCCCCCTTTATATTTAGATAAATATATGTATGTATGTGTGCATATATGTATGTGTGTGTCTGTGCATGGAGTGTTCTGAATTTTTTTTTTATATACTGTATATATACATTTCATTGTCTTTTATTTTAAATCACACATTTCTTAGCAGTCATACCCAGGATTAGAACCCACTGACAGCAGACACTTTACTGATGGAGCTATTTGCTCCAGTACAGGAAGCATGAGAATTGTAACTATATGAAGTTATGTGTAATTGTCAGAGAAGTAACTTCATATAGTGAATAGATAGCGGCAGCCATCAATTAACTTACTTCAATGGTGTCACAGAATGGGAGGAGAGGTGCCCCCTTCAGAGGAGGAGCCCGGCGGCAGATGACTCCGTTGCCTCCAAGAGTTCTGCCTCTGTATAGAGTATATTTCTAAATATGTATAAGCAGTATTCAGAATAGTAAAATAACAGGGATGTCAAGCCATATCAGTTACTCGAGTAGTAGAACATGTTGATGGTATGTTAATGAATCTTTGCAGGTCTTCTTGCTATGGGTTAGTGTCAAGTAATGAACATTCAAATTCTTACCTTTTCCCTTTTCTCGTTTCAATATTTTTTTGCCCTAACAGGTATTTCCAATGCACTGTTCCATGGGGAAGGGCATGAAATCACCTTTAGGAGTAATGGCAAGATAATGAGGGACCTCACCAACTTAACAATTGGTTTTCGAACACATGAGTCTGAGTCTGTGCTTCTGTATGCACAAAGGGAACCAGAAATAATCACTGTTGGCATCCAGGACAGACTGCTCCATTTTCACCTGCAGAGTGGCAATGACCTCAGTGCAGTAAGTTTACTGAGCATGGAGTCAGTAAGTGATAGCCAGTGGCACACCGTGACTTTGTCAATGACAGCTCCTGGATCCCAGTCCTCTACATGGCAGATGGAAATAGATGGAAAGCCAGAGAAAATCATCAGTTCACTTGCAACAGGAAACCTGAACTTTCTCAGGGAGGGCACAGATATCCATCTGGGTGTAGACGGTTATGGTATGAAGAAAAACTTCAGTGGATGCCTGGGCACAGTGCTGATTGAAGGAATACACTTACCATATTTTACAGACTCAGAGTACTCAATGGCTAAACCACAAATAGAGCAGTTTGTAAAAACATCTCCTGAAAAAGTTGACATCAGATGCCTGATGTCCGACCCCTGTGCCTCTAACCCTTGTTTGTATGGAGGCAGCTGCCATGATGTTTTTACCCATGCTGTGTGCACTTGCCCTGCTTTACGAACTGGAACCTTCTGTGAAAAGGACATCAGAGAATGTCGGACTGACCCCTGTGTACATGGCAATTGCACTCCTGGCACAGATGGTTATAAATGTAAGTGTGAGACTGGTTACACTGGAACTAACTGCGACATCAGTAGCTGCCACGGGCATCTGTGTGCTAACGGAGCAACCTGTGTTGTGGCGACAGCAGGATACCGTTGCATCTGCCCAGCTAACTTCACGGGGCAGCACTGCAGGTGAGACATGGGGCAATGCTATGACCTCTGATGCTGTGCTTAGAAACAAACTATCGACTCCATCTATTAAGGCTTTTAGTTATCTCATTCTTATGATGGGATGACAGTGCTGTCCATCTGTATGTATTAACATAACTTTCATTCTTATGTTCTTCGCAGTGTGTTGTCAGTGTCTGAAACATCACGTCTCAGTTTGGTAAGAATGTATGTATCATCTACCTCTCAGTCATGTGTGTATGTGTGTGACTTAGATGTCTTCTGTCTCAGAATCGTTGCTTTACATTGTAGATACAACTGCCTGAGTTTGTGTGCTTTAGATGAGTTTGCTAACATAAAAGATACACAATCCTATACATGTGCTGAAGCCTTATAAATTATAATGGGGATAAGCAGCCATTTACGTATTTCTGGAATTGGCCAACTTTACACAAAATATCTCTTTCTAGTATTCTACATATATAACCAGTTTCTGTCCTCTGGCTTTTAGGAATACGTAGTTGGTGGAGTAGTTCTCTACTGTGACCAGTACTTACTTTTAGGCCTCTCTCTGCTCCAATAGGTGTTACGGTAACAGCCAATGATCCACCAGTGTTGCACCAGTCAACACTTTATTTTATTTGGGAAATCTCCATGATTATCAACTGCTTCCATGAGCAGGAGTTTGATGGTGCCGCATCTCACAATATTCCCGGTCTCCTGCTAAAATGTGATTGTGATACTGTTAGGCGCAGGGGTCCGCTCGTCGGTGCGGCCCGGCGCCTAGCAACCAGGGACGCCGTACGCGGACAGCCGCCGGCTCCCTGGCAACGCTGGACGCCGGGCGCACTGAGCCGCACGGACCCTAGCAACGGGGACGCCACTGAAGGACCGCGTTCCCCGTTGCTGGGTCCAGGGTTTAATGAACCTACACCTGTTTCCTGGCCGTGCAGCAAGACAGCTGCACGGCATGTAGGTAATTAGCCCTGTCAGCTCCTGATTGGAGGACTCCTGTTCATATGCACTCTCAGGGCTTCTCACAGACGCCGGTAATAGCTTCCTGCATGCTGTCTCTGTTTGCTGAGAGTCTGTTCCAGTCTTGCTGTATCCGGTCATTCCAGTATTCGGAAGTCCTGAACTCGGAAGTTGTCATCTTATTCCTGGAGTCCTGACTAATCACCGTATAACATCCAGTGGTGTTCGTGAGTCGCGGCTTTGCCGTGTGTTGCGGCTTGTCCGCTTTATTATTTATTATTTGTGTTTTGGAGCAATTCGCGGAGGGTTCCGCTTCCACAGGTCCACTCTGGTATCCAGCGGTGCTGGGTAGGAGTATTGGAAAAGTGGATTTTGGTTGTCCTTTTCCCTGGCGGGTTTCCGCACATAATTCAGGTTTTGTTAGTTAGCTTGTTGCCCCTGGCCTGTTGTCAGTCAGAGGTCCTCTTGTTATTATCCTGCCTCGGATTTCCCTTTGTCTCTCACTAAGACCGGGGGGCACCGGAGTTGGGCAGACATAATCCGCCCTTCAAACGTGGCTGCCAGGGGCTCAAGAAACCATAGTCTCGCAGGGGATTTCCGATAGCACGGGTGAGACAATAGAGTTAGGGCGCCAGGGGCAACTAGTCTTTCCTGCTCCCGTTACCTGCATTCCATTCCAGCGCTCTGGTCCTTGTCATAAAATCTCCTCCGGTCAGGAGTGCTGGAATCATAACATTATTACCGGCCATACCAAAACTTAAAATTAAACGGAGTTTAATTTTTTCTTATTCAGTTTTTGTAAGAAATTGTCGGCCTCATGAATCCAACAGAGTTAGGACCAAATCCTGGTCAGCTCTTAGTCAGTCAGATTCAAGAACTTACTCAGATGGTTCAGGATCTTTCCCTTCGGGTGAAGTCGCAGGAAGATCTTTTACGAACTTCCCCGAGGGTAGTTCCTGAACCAAAAATGCATTTGCCTGACCGTTTTTCTGGTGATAGAAAAGAGTTTTTTAATTTTAAAGAATCCTGTAAACTTTATTTTCGTTTAAGACCGATCTCCTCGGGTACTAAATCTCAGCGGGTCGGGATTATAATTTCTTTGCTCCAGGGGGATCCCCAGACTTGGGCATTTGGTTTAAAAGCAGATGATCCGGTGTTTTTGTCAGTAGACACTTTTTTGGGGTCTTTAGGACTGTTATATGATGACCCTGATAGAGAGGCATCCGCTGAAGGTCAATTGCGCGCTCTCAGACAGGGTAGGAATCCTGCAGAGGTTTATTGTACGGAGTTTCGCCGGTGGTCGAACGACTGTGGCTGGAATGACCCAGCCCTGCGCAGTCAGTTTCGCCTCGGCTTATCAGAATCTATTAAAGACAGTCTCCTCCAGTATCCCGCTCCTGAGACTCTCGATAAACTCATGGAGCTTTCTATTAAGATTGATCGTCGTCTCAGAGAGCGGAAGGCTGAAAAAGGAGCATCGGTCAGGTCATCTCCATGTGTATATTCCATCCCTGAGGACATAGAGGAGCCCATGCAGATGGGTCTCTCCCGGTTGTCTCCTGAAGAGAGAGCCAGAAGGCAAAACTCTGGTCTTTGTTTGTACTGTGGGGGTAAGGGACATTTTGCTCGTAATTGTCCGAATAAGTCGGGAAACGCCTTGACCAGGTGAATTGTGAGGGGGTTCACCTAGGTCTGCAGCTTATCTCCTCGAATAACTCCCTTTTAGTCCCAGCTAAGGTTTCCTTTGGCAGCCTCAGTTCCTCGGTGTCGGCTTTTGTCGACAGTGGAGCCGCAGGAAACTTTATGGATTTAACTTGGGCTAAGGCCTTAGGCATTCCTCAGTTATCTTTGGGTAGGTGTGTCACCATGCATGGCTTAGATGGGAGTCCACTGTCCAATGGGGTTATTTCCCTCTGTACACCCCCTGTACTACTTACGGTAGGAGCTCTTCATTCTGAAAAAATCGAGTTCTTCCTTACCCATTGCCCAGCAGTTCCAGTGGTTCTGGGTCACCCTTGGCTGGCCTTTCACAATCCCACCATTGATTGGCGGTCAGGGGAGATTTCTCAATGGGGTGCCTTCTGTGATAAGGAATGTATTTTGTTTCCAGTCAGAATAGCTGCTGCCATTCCTGAACTCATTCCCGTGGAGTACCAGGAGTTTGCTGATGTGTTCTCCAAGGGCAATGCAGACATTTTGCCTCCCCATCGGCCTTATGATTGCGCCATTGAGCTAATTCCTGGTGCCGCATTGCCAAAGGGAAGGTTATATGCTTTATCCGGGCCAGAAACTGCGGCCATGAATGACTATGTTAAAGAGAGCCTAGGGAAAGGATTTATTAGGCCATCTAAATCTCCTTTAAGTGCAGGCTTCTTCTTTGTGGAGAAAAAGGATGGCTCGCTCAGACCTTGCATTGACTATAGAGCCCTTAATAAAATCTCAGTTAAAAATACTTATCCTCTGCCGCTGATTTCTGTCCTCTTTGATCAGCTGCGTTCGGCTGTGATTTTTTCCAAAATTGATCTAAGAGGAGCGTATAACCTCATTCGAATCAGGTCCGGAGATGAGTGGAAGACAGCCTTCAGTACTCAGTCGGGTCACTACGAGTACCTAGTGATGCCGTTCGGCTTGTCTAACGCTCCAGCAGTTTTCCAGGACCTCATTAACGATGTGCTCCGTGACTTCCTAGGGAAATTCGTGGTCGTTTACTTAGACGACATCCTGATTTATTCTGACTCTATTGAACAACATGTTACCCAGGTGTGTCAGGTTCTTCAAAAGTTACGTGAGAATCATCTATATGCCAAACTGGAAAAATGTTTCATGTCACGGAGGTATCTTTTTTAGGGTACATTATTTCCCCTCGGGGATTTTTCATGGAACCAAAGAAGCTCCAGGCCATCCTTAGTTGGGCGCAACCCACCAATTTAAAAGCAATTCAGCGCTTTTTAGGGTTTGCGAATTATTACAGGAGGTTCATTCATTCTTTTTCCAACCTGGTTGCTCCCATTGTGGCCCTGACAAAGAAAGGAGCAGATCCTACCAACTGGTCGCGTGAAGCGGAGTTGTCCTTCCGGGCCTTGAAACAAGCTTTTGTCTCGGCTCCAGTCCTCAGACATCCCAATCCAGGATTGCCCTTCGTTGTGGAGGTTGATGCCTCGGAGGTTGGAGTAGGGGCTATACTATCTCAAAAGGATCCAGAGTCTCTGGAACTACATCCTTGTGCCTTTATGTCCAGGAAATTCTCCTCCGCTGAATCCAACTATGACGTTGGTAACCGGGAATTACTGGCAATAAAATGGGCTTTCGAGGAGTGGAGGCATTGGCTGGAGGGAGCAACACATACCATTTCAGTATTGACTGACCATAAGAATCTGCAATACATCGAATCAGCTAAGCGGCTGAATGCCCGGCAGGCTCGTTGGGCTTTGTTCTTTACTCGTTTCAAGTTTATTATAACTTTCAGGCCAGGTTCCAAGAATACCAAGGCAGATGCTCTGTCACGCAGTTTTCTTCCGGTTCATGATAACAGTCCTGTTACTCCCATACTTCCATCTTCAGTCATTTGGGCAGGCCTCACACAAGATTTATTTACCCAGTTAAAACAGCTTCAACACCAAACTCCTGGAAATACTCCTGCTGGTCGTCTTTACGTCCCTGAGTTCTTGAGAGCTACTGTTTTGACTGAGTTCCATGATAACAAAGTTTCCGGGCATCCAGGGATCTCTAAGACATTGGAGTTAGTCTCCCGCTCAGTATGGTGGCCTGGTCTTTCTAAAGACGTTAAGGAGTTTGTTTCTTCATGTCAGGTTTGTGCACAGCATAAGGTTCCCCGTTCCTTGCCTATCGGGCAACTTATGCCCTTGAATGTCCCTCTCAGGCCATGGTCTCATATTTCCATGGATTTTGTGGTGGACCTTCCCCTTTCAGCTGGATGCAGAGTCATTTGGGTGGTAGTAGACCGTTTTAGCAAGATGGCTCATTTCATTGCCCTTCCCCGACTGCCATCTGCCCAAGGATTGGCAGTGTTGTTTCTCCGCCATGTTTTCAGACTTCATGGGTTGCCCACTGATATTGTTTCTGATCGGGGTCCACAATTCATTGCACAATTCTGGAAGTGTTTTTGTGCTTCATTAAAGATGAGATTGTCATTAACATCTGGTTACCACCCACAGTCCAACGGGCAAACCGAGCGAGTTAACCAATCATTGAAACAGTATTTGCGTTTGTACTCAGCCAAACTCCAGAATGATTGGTCCGAGTTTCTTCCATTGGCGGAGTTTGCTTACAATAATTCTTGTCATTCCTCCACCAACGTGTCTCCATTCTTTTCAGTTTTTGGTTTTCACGCCAGAGCTAATTCTTTTTTTCAACATTCCTCAGTTTCCTCGCTAACCTTAACCTCCCATCTCAGAGCCATTTGGAAAAAAGTGCACCTTGCTCTCAGAAAAGCGGCCTTTCGAGAGAAAAAAATTTCTGACCGGCTCCGACGTCCTTGCAATTTTAAGGTGGGAGATAGGGTATGGTTGTCGACTCGTAACATTAGACTTCGACAATCTTCAGCTAGGTTGGGACCCAAATTTATTGGACCATTTCATATCATTAAAAAAGTTAACCCAGTTGCTTTCCGGTTACGTTTACCAAAATCTCTTCGGATTGGTAATACGTTTCATTGCTCCCTGTTGAAGCCATACATTTCTTCCAATAAATTTCCTCGGAAGATTTCTCAGGGAAGATCTCCAGTGGATGTACAGGGACAACAGGAGTTCCTGGTGGAGAAGGTTCTCGATTCCAAGTTGTCCAGGGGCCGGCTTTATTTTCTGGTTCACTGGAGAGGTTATGGTCCAGAGGAAAGGTCCTGGGTCCTGGATAAGGATCTTCATGCCCCAAGGCTCAAGAGGGCATTTTTTCGGGAATTTCCTTGGAAGCCTGGCTTTAGGGGTTCCTTGACCCCTCCTCAAGGGGGGGGGTACTGTTAGGCGCCGGGGTCCGCTCATTGGTGCGGCCCGGCGCCTAGCAACCAGGGACGCCGTACGCGGACAGCCGCCGGCTCCCTGGCAACGCTGGACGCCGGGCGCACTGAGCCGCACGGACCCTAGCAACGGGGACGCCACTGACGGACCGCGTTCCCCGTTGCTGGGTCCAGGGTTTAATGAACCTACACCTGTTTCCTGGCCGTGCAGCAAGGCAGCTGCACGGCATGTAGGTAATTAGCCCTGTCAGCTCCTGATTGGAGGACTCCTGTTCATATGCACTCTCAGGGCTTCTCACAGACGCCGGTAATAGCTTCCTGCATGCTGTCTCTGTTTGCTGAGAGTCTGTTCCAGTCTTGCTGTATCCGGTCATTCCAGTATTCGGAAGTCCTGAACTCGGAAGTTGTCATCTTATTCCTGGAGTCCTGACTAATCACCGTATAACATCCAGTGGTGTTCGTGAGTCGCGGCTTTGCCGTGTGTTGCGGCTTGTCCGCTTTATTATTTATTATTTGTGTTTTGGAGCATTTCGCGGAGGGTTACGCTTCCACAGGTCCACTCTGGTATCCAGCGGTGCTGGGTAGGAGTATTGGACAAGTGGATTTTGGTTGTTCTTTTCCCTGGCGGGTTTCCGCACATACTTCAGGTTTTGTTAGTTAGCTTGTTGCCCCTGGCCTGTTGTCAGTCAGAGGTCCTCTTGTTATTATCCTGCCTCGGATTTCCCTTTGTCTCTCACTAAGACCGGGGGGCACCGGAGTTGGGCAGACATAATCCGCCCTTCAAACGTGGCTGCCAGGGGCTCAAGAAACCATAGTCTCGCAGGGGATTTCCGATAGCACGGGTGAGACAATAGAGTTAGGGCGCCAGGGGCAACTAGTCTTTCCTGCTCCCGTTAGCTGCATTCCATTCCAGCGCTCTGGTCCTTGTCATAAAATCTCCTCCGGTCAGGAGTGCTGGAATCATAACAGATACCCTATTAGACAGATCCACAGTCATCAAGTTACATGTAGTTGCCATTTTCAGTACACGTGTGCCCTAGCCTGAATCCCACAATGACTCGGTTCCCTCAGAACTGACAGATCTCTGCCTCTCACAAACATGACACAGTACTCTCTGGCTTTCTTATGAGGGAATGCTGTGATTGGCAGTGCAACAAACTGGACCAAATTCTTACACAGGGAGTAAGTATAGCTGAGAACTCTTACTGCATGGTCATTTTCTTGTTGCCTATTAGCGAATACTAATTATTTGTATAAGAACATGATGCAAATCCTGTCATATGTGTTTTTTTGTCACTGTTATAGATTAAACATTCAACTTATCACTTGAACATGTTATCATGGGTACTGGAGAAAATATTCAACCACTCTCTGTTTGTACGGGGTGCAGTTATGTGACCGGTGGTCAGGAGACCGCCAGTCACAATACCAGCACCGGCATCCCAAACACTGACTAGCCCAATGGTCATCATGCAGACCAACAGGGGCTATGCCCACTTGTGGGTGTCCGTGACACCCACAGAGTGGGAATAGAACCTATGGCGAGCGCAGCAAGGGGCTTTATTGAGCTCGCCCCCCCCCCCCACCCTGCCGGCCATCTGACAGATGGGATCCCGGCGTTGGTATGATCTCCCAATTGCTGGTCAACCGATACCAACCCGTTTGTACCTATACCTAACCTTATTGTCTGTGGTATGTATTGCTTTCTCTTTAAAGTGACAGAAACATTTTGCATAAAAGTTTGCAGTATCTTCAGGGGGGCTGCTTCAGTGTTATATTTGAATTTGATTTGTATAGTTGTCATTTGCATAGTGTAAAGCGGGTACTGAAAATAAGGACCCTTAGGCAGGTGTTCCAGTGAAACACAGTGTCTTTAACTTTTACTGGCATTGGACACTGAACATAGTATACACAGGCTTGTGCCTGGTCACACAGGTATATAACTTAAAATGAACAAATGAAAGGTAAATGTCTTAGCACTCCCTGTGCTCATTATGTTGCATCAACCTGCAGCCACCATCCGCCATGCACTTCCTGGCACAGCCAACGTCCACAGCCCCTGGTACTACAAAACTCCAGCCTACTAACTGGCCTCTAGCAGACATCAGTGCCCTGTGCAGTGGGTTTATGGCAGTTTTAAACTCTTCTCCTGCTTCTGACTTCCTGTTGGCTCTGGGTGAGCTGGAAAACCCAGAATTCAAAATTACTACTGCAGGTGTAGAATATGCAGGTCTTGTTTTCCTCTCTCTTGGAGACAGCTGATCCCACAGAAATGTGGGCAGTTGTGGTGAGACACAAGCCCTCTCACCACATATTCCTCTTTCGCTTTTCCAAGTTTGGGGAAGCGCACCTCTTTCTTTGTGTTGGCTGTCAGCATTCAGTCTTTCTAAATTTTCCGGGAAAGACATTCATATATCTGGTTCGGTTACCATACTGATGCTTCCTTGCCCCCTTTCCAGGGTTATCCTCCTCCTTCTTGCCGAATATGGTGTTTTCTGGCATAGGAACAAATAGTCCTTGTTTCTTGATGATGCTGGGTTGTATGCTTTTCCACCACTCCATGGATCATGTATACCTCAAAGGGACTGGCTGACATCCAAGTGGTCTAGCAAGGAGTACCATGTTAGGACTTTCCTCTTTCATTTCTTGCCTGACAGCTTGGCGCAGTGCCTCCGGAATGCGATACAGTCACTGCTTAATGACCAAGAACTTAGCTTCTTTCCGTTGTTACGCTGACAATGTATACACCAACAAAGGTCCAAAGGTCAAAGGGCCATGTGAACCAGAAAGGTGCTTAGAGGTTTCCTCTCCAAAGAGGACCGGCCGTGCTTTTACGCTCTTCTCCCTTTTACGAGGTAGGGCCTTGGAGACTTTACAGTGGTTTTACCTCTATGGTTCCTTTAAGAGCTCACTAAATCCTGTGAAATTGTGTCCCAATATGAGAGGATAGGGGCGCTTAGGACCAACCGTGGTGACCATCTCATGGTGAGGCTCACTCACACCTGGGAGAAGTTTTCCATTGATCCATGAATGCAGAGTACTTCAACAAACCATGGTACCTTTTCTACTGGCCTGGGCAGGACAGCATCTGAGATCAGGGTCAGCTCATTCCCTGAATCTATAATAGGTGGGAATTCTTGGCCATTTAGTAAGGTGGTTTCCCACAGTAACAGCGGTCTGCAATCCAGGGGTACAATTGTGCAAAAAGCTGGGTATGTGGTGTTTATATTAGCAACCCCATACTCCATAGGCGCTGTTTTTCTGGGACAGTCCCGCCTTATATGACCTGGCCATTCGCACTCATAGCAAACAACCCTGGTGTCTCCAGCAGTGTTTTCTTGAGGAGAGGTGACAGTCTGAGTCACAGGCCACTGGGGTGACATCTTAACTGGTCGCCCATTCCCTGGGTTCTTTTCTGCCAACTTTCACATATTTCCTGCAGTCTCACACCGCTCCAGTACTGTAATTGGTTTTTCCAAACTCTGGGGATCAGCATTTATGACCCAGCGCTGCATATTCCGCCCTAGGGTTCACTGGTCATTAACCACCATATTAACAATGTGAGATTTTCTGGCTGGAGCCTCTATCTGGCAAATTCTTCCACCTTCTTCCG
Organism: Pseudophryne corroboree; assembly: GCF_028390025.1. Taxonomy (NCBI): domain Eukaryota; kingdom Metazoa; phylum Chordata; class Amphibia; order Anura; family Myobatrachidae; genus Pseudophryne; species Pseudophryne corroboree. Next base: position 218,405,665 of record NC_086452.1, read on the forward strand.
AATCCCTGGTATTAGGGCCTATTCGTGAAAGCTCTGCGCTTTCCCAGAAGGAGTGAGACCTGACAGGCCAGAATGGCACTTAACCAAGTCATATTTCTCTGCATCAGCAGGCGATAGATCAGCATAGGCTTTCTGAGCCTCCGCAGTAACATAGGGGGCAAGCTTATCAGCCCAAGTATCCCCCGGCCATTTTAAGAGCTATGCCACCCTTTCAAATAATAACAAATAAGCCTCTGGTTCTTCTGAAGCAAACATTTCCTTCAGATGCCCTGCAGCATTTGTTGTACTAATTGTAACATTTGCACTTCTGTCTTGAAGGTAGCAAAATTACCACCGCACGTAAAACTTCCTCCAGAGGTGTATGCAAGAACTTAGATGCTTTTAAATAAGAAGCCAGTTTACATAAATGAATGTCTTTAGCACCGCACACAGGGCTCTATTCAGAGATGGATGCAGATTGCTGCATATGTAGCTAAATTGGCATCCAATCTCCTCACCTGCTGGGGGCCGCCAAGCATAGGACACAAGTTCTCTCACCACAATAGCGATTCAAAGTGACTGAACACTGTTTAAAAATAAGTGGCTTTAGGCTCTATGCAGGACAATTTTTTTCACGTTAACAATGCGGAAACGAGTGTTTCCACATTTTTAATCTGATCCTGCTATTAAACAAAGGCTTAATGATGAAGATAACACAATTATCTTCTCCGTTGATATCCATCTCGCTGAATATCACACAATAGGGATCACTCTATTGATCTGTATTGTTGTTTATCATTTTATGCTAATCAGCAAGCATCAAAACGATAAACTTCCTGATAAAAAATATTATATGACGCAATTTCAGAATGGCATTATAAAAAGCAAATCCACAAATCTGATGAAAATGCAGGGACAGAGGGAAATTTTCCCATCAGTCCCTGCAGGATCTTGAAACAAGTGAAAACTATACGCCTAGCTCCAGCCTCCCAACAGCTTCTAAATTGATTAAAATGTGTATATAGGCTTTATATTAGTCTGTATGTATTTTAGAGGTGTGCGGGTTTGGATTTACTCGGGTCTTAACACCAGAATTAACGAAACTTCGGATTTATCAGGATTTTTCTTATTGGCTATCCAAAACATGTGACCCGAGAGCCAATAAGATGCCATTTTGAGATCCGGGTAAATCTGAGTAAATCTGGGTAAATCCGAACCTGCACATCTCTAATATATTTATAACTACCGGTATGTGGTTTATATATAAAATGTAAATATAAAATGTATACATAAAATTTATGTATAAATCACATACATTTAAATGTATACAGACTAATGAAGACTAGAGCTGGGGATACATTTGCCGCTCGTCACACTGCAGACTTAATTTGAATAGGAGACTATCCGCATTGTTAAGTAAGAGCATGACTGAGCATGTGCATAACCAAAATCAGAAGGTATTGTTTTTGTATTGAAAACAAAGCCTTCTAGAACTTCGCAGGAACAGGCTGTTACCACAACCGCTGTTCCTTTGAAGTTTTTTTGATGAATAGCTGGGGGGGGGGAAGTTAATTTTTTTTTATTGTGTCGATATTACCTGAAAATCGGGGTCATTCACATCTGATTCCTGCTGTGCGTTTTTGCACAGCAGGCAATCAGGTCATACAGCGCATGCGTATGCACCGCAATCCGCACGCGCGTCAGACAACAACAATGGTTTTCGCCAGTCAGAGACTGGATGGTGCGAAAAATCCGTTTGCACGGGCATTCGCAAGGTGATTGACAGGAGGAAGCCGTTTGTGGGTGGTAACTGACCGTTTACTGGAAGTGTTCAGGAAAACGCAGGCATGCCAAAGGGTTTTCAGAGGGGGAAGGTTTCTTCAGCTCCAACCCCAATCAGCCTGATTCTATCGTACTGGAAGTGTAAGTCCTAGGCAGGGGTGTATCTAGGGGTCTGAGCTCCCCTGGCAAAGTAAGGGACTGGCGCCCTCCCATCCACGCCATATTTTTTTAATAATATACTCTCACTAACCCCACCGACACCTTCTTCACCATTAACCCTACCCTAGTCTAGCCACACATTAGGGGTGATGTATGATACTCAGGGCCGGCTCCAGGCCTACTAGCACCCTGAGCGAGAAAATGTAAAAGTGCCCCCCCCCATGGAAAAGTGGGCGTGGCCTCCTGAAAAAGTGGGCGTGGTCTCGTCCCCCAGCAGTGCCAGCTACACCCTCTGTCCTCAGCAGCCGCTGTCACACAGTGACAGGGCGTCACTGTGTGACAGCGGCTGCTGAGGACAGAGGGTGTCAGGCCAGCATGGCACCGCTGGGCGGCGCCCCCTCCTTGCCAGGCGCCCCTGGCGAGTGCCATCCTGGCCAATGCGTAGATACGCCCCTGGTCCTGGGCTGCGCAGAGACTACACACACACAGAATTTTAGTAGCTCGGCATAAACTTAGCAACGCACACTTGCGCGGCAAAAATACACTCCCACTGTAGGCGGCGACTATCTGAATGCAGGACAGCAAGAAACGCAGCCCAGCGACCAGATCTGAATGACCTCCAATGATCTGGACAATGGGCCTAATTCAGACCTGATCGCAGCAGCAAAATCTTTCTCTAATGGGCAAAACCATGTGCACTGCAGGTGGGGCAGATATAACATGTGCAGAGAGAGTTAGATTTGGGTTAGTTATATTGTTTCTATACTGGCTGCTTTATTTTTACACTGCAATTTAGATTTCAGTTTGAACACACCCCACCCAAATATTAATCTCTCTACACATGTTATATTTACCCCACGTGCAGTGCACGTGGTTTTGCCCATTAGAGAAAAAGTTTGCTGCTGTGATCAGGTCTGATTTAGGCCCAATATCGGGCTTTTTGCTGAATAGAACCCTTTTGTGTATAGTTAGACCAGTTCAGTCCAGCATTGCCTGAATTAGACTAGATAAGTTATACAAGTACATTTTCAAAGGACAACACATAGTTATATTACACAATGAAGGCAATATTTACAGGGAAGGTTGAGGCCTCAGTAGCAAAGCCAGATTAAGACCATTCCTAGACAACATGGGCCTTTCCCAACCCATGCAACCTCTCCATCCTAAAATGCCTTTGCCATTATATTCCTCTGCACCTTTCCACCATATAACTCTAATTCCAAAACTTACTGTATACAGTATGTTTCCCTTTCCATCCTCAAATTCAACATTATGGGGCATATGTGTGTAATGCCCCATTATACATAATAGCCCCCGAATATTTAGAATCTTTACTGCCACATTCATTTTCTGACCTAAATGTACCAATTTAATTCGCTGAGACGCGTTTCAAGTATAGATGACGACCTGCTTCTCCAGCAGTCCATGCATAATATGTAAAAGTCTGTGAAATGCATCGGGAAGGGCAGAACTGATTAATAAATAGGCTCCTATGACACATATATACCCACGTACATACAGTCCTCTGGACAGCTAGCACAGAGAACATTCATGTCCAACCACATAAGCATAGACCTCCATCATACTCCTCCTCATCAGTCTCACTCGGTAAGTAGGTAATACCTACTGTCTGTCCTGGAAATTGCGATAAATAGCTTGAAAGCATGGGACACTTAGCTAAAATTGGACATTCGGCAGACTGTGCGTCCCTCTTCAACCAGTTCTTCCAGCACTGACTACCTACTGCTGGTGCTGTCCTAAGCTCTGCTGCTGTTCGGGAGGATACTGCAATTGCGGGTCTGTCTGTGTAAAAGAGATTGATACTATACACTTTCTAGAAAACCATAAATCAAGTAAACACAGAGCCGGCCCTAGGTATGGGCAAACTAGGCAATTGCCTAGGGCATCTGGTATGCCTAGGGGCATCAGCAGCTTCTGCTGATTAAAATGATATGCGGCATGCCTATATTCTGTGTGTAGCATTTCGTATGCAGATACAGCCACAGTCGCACACAGTATATAGGCATGCCACATATCATTTTAATCAGCAGAAGCTGCTTGTGTATCCTGGTCACATAGCAATGCAAATAAGATGCATTTTCATAAAAAATAGGCACCCGACATTAGCAGAGCTGCCAGTTGACTCACGCTGGGAACTACATGTGTCATTATATGTATAAGGGCATTAATAATGTGTAACATATGTGTAAGGGGCACTATGTGTGTCATAATGTGTATAAGGGCACTAATAATGTGCGGCATATGTGTAAGGCCAAATGTGCACACTGTTCTTATTTAAATTACAGGGGGTAGGAAAACAAAAAAAAGGACTGCTATGGGTGGGGGGTGATGGTGCTGGGAAAGGGGTGCAGGTTCAGAGGCGGAACTAGCGGTGGTGCTAGGGGGCACCAGCCAAAACCTTGCCTAGGGCATCATACATCATATTGGTTAGGGCCGGCTCTGAGTAAACACTCAGCTACCAAACAGGCCACCCATACAGAAACAACGTTTAATAGTTATGCTTCCTTTTTCTCAACAAGTCCCAGTATTAAATTAATAGCATTTACTTTTAATAAATAGGACTTCTTCACCCCAACCAACAACAACAACAACAACAACAACAACATAGAATTAATAACAAGCCCATTTCATAAATAAGCCCCCTCCCAAACAACCCTTTAATAGCTTTAAAGTGTAATATATATGCCTATATGCTCCAATTATCTCCAATATTAACTAGTCCCACATTTATTAGATTGTACATTGCATCATTAACCCCTAGATAACTTTTAGAAACTTCATCAGCTACAACAGTTAATACTGTAATATGGAGCCACACCAATACATCTTCACAGCCCCTGCATAACATTAAAAACCCCTCCCCCCCATCTCCCACTAGAAAGTAGCGCTATGCTAGAGCCAGCCCTGATAATCCTGATCCCCACAAGTGAGGTCAACAGGTCCCCAATATCTTGGAGCCTGGGTCTCACTCAGACTAATGCATGACCTCTGTCTAGTAAAAAAAACAGAAATCAAAACCAAAACAGGTGATCTAGTCCTATTCAGAATTGGGCAATAACTCGAAAAATCTGATTTAGACAACAACATACAGGGCTGTTAAAATTGAAGTACCACTACTTAGTTCTAAGGCTCATAGTGAAGAGAAATATGGACAACAGGTAATTCAGGGAATGCGCTATTTATTGGCATAAATGTTAGTAACAAATATTGTCACCATGTAGTACTGTTGCAATACAAATCACTTAAATGCATTACAGTTCAGTTTCTTTCCACTAGAAGAACAGCATTGTGTATAGAATGTAACAATGGCTTACACTATGATTGTATTGCAACAACGCCACCTGCTGACTAAATTTGTAACTGAGATTTTTTTTTTATTATTAAAAAGCTTCCACATCCTCTGAAGTGCCTGTTTCTTATGTGACTTTAAGCACAGGTTCTCAAACTCGGTCCTCAGGACCCCACACAGGTAACCCATGTTTTGCAGGTAACCCAGCATGTGCACAGGTGTATTAATTACTCACTGACACATTTTAAAAGGTCAACAGGTGGAGGTAATTATTTCACTTGCGATTCTGTGAGGAGACCTGCAAAACATGCACTGTGTGGGGTAATGAGGACCGAGTTTGAGAACCTGTGACTTAGAGAACTTGCTCCAGGGTGCTCTATGTAGGGATACTTTAAATTTAAAAGACCTTTATATTTAATGAAACATTTGAAACTATTTTATTGCATCCAGTAATACGTGTTTGTTTTCTGAATTACGTCTGCCTTAGTTTATTAATATACAATAATAAGATTTTACTCACCGGTAAATCTATTTCTCTAACGTCCTAAGTGGATGCTGGGGACTCCGTAAGGACCATGGGGATTAGCGGCTCCGCAGGAGACTGGGCACAACTAAAGAAAGCTTTAGGACTACCTGGTGTGCACTGGCTCCTCCCACTAAGACCCTCCTCCAGACCTCAGTTAGGATACTGTGCCCGGAAGAGCTGACACAATAAGGAAGGATTTTGAATCCCGGGTAAGACTCATACCAGCCACACCAATCACACCGTATAACTCGTGATACTATACCCAGTTAACAGTATGAGAACAACTGAGCCTCTCAACAGATGGCTCAACAATAACCCTTTAGTTAGGCAATAACTATATACAAGTATTGCAGACAATCCGCACTTGGGATGGGCGCCCAGCATCCACTACGGACTACGAGAAATAGATTTACCGGTGAGTAAAATCTTATTTTCTCTAACGTCCTAAGTGGATGCTGGGGACTCCGTAAGGACCATGGGGATTATACCAAAGCTCCCAAACGGGCGGGAGAGTGCGGATGACTCTGCAGCACCGAATGAGCAAACTCTAGGTCCTCCTCAGCCAGGGTATCAAACTTGTAGACTCTTGCAAGAGTGTTTGACCCCGACCAAGTAACAGCTCGGCAAATTTGTAAAGCCGAGACCCCTCGGGCAGCCGCCCAAGAAGAGCCCACTTTCCTCGTGGAATGGGCTTTTACAGATTTAAGGTGCGGCAGTCCAGCCGCAGAATGTGCAAGTTGAATCGTGCTACAGATCCAGCGAGCAATAGTCTGCTTAGAAGCAGGAGCACCCAGCTTGTTGGGTGCATGCAGGATAAATAGCGAGTCAGTCTTTTTTGACTCCAGCCGTCCTGGAAACATATATTTTTCAGGGCCCTGACTACTTCCAGAAACTTGGAATCCTCCAAGTCCCAAGTAGCCGCAGGCACCACAATAGGTTGGTTCACATGAAAAACTGATACCACCTTAGGAAGGAATTGGGAACGAGTCCTCAATTCCGCCTTATCCATATAAAATACAGTTAAGGGCTTTTGCATGAAAAAGCCGCCAATTCTGATACACGCCTGGCCGACGCCAAGGCCCACAGCATGACCACTTTTCCACGTGAGGTATTGTAGCTCCACGGATTTAAGTGGCTCAACCCAATGCGACTTCAGGGAATCCAACACCACGTTGAGATCCCACGGTGCCACTGGAGGCACAAACGTGGGCTGACTATGCAGCACTCCCTTAACAAAAGTCTGAACTTCAGGCAGTGAAGCCAGTTCAATTTTGGAAGAAAATCGATAGAGCCGAAATCTGGACCTTAATGGAACCCAATTTTAGGCCCATAGTCACCTCTGACTTGTAGGAAGTGCAGAAATCGACCTAGCTGAAATTCCTCCTTTTGGGGCCTTACTGGCCTCACAGCACGCAACATATTTCCGCCATATGCGGTGATAATGGTTTGCGTTCACTTCTTTCCTATCTTTAAATAGCGTAGGGATAACTTCCTCTGGAATGCCCTTTTTCAGGATCCGGCGTTCAACCGCCATGCCGTCAAACGCAGCCGCGGTACATCTTGGAACAGACAGGCCCCCTGCTGCAGCAGGTCCTGCCTGAGCGGCAGAGGCCATGGGTCCTCTGAGATCATTTCTTGGAGTTCTGGGTACCAAGCTCTTCTTGGCCAACCCGGAACAATGAGTATAGTTCTTACTCCTCTCCTTCTTATTATTCTCATTACCCTGGGTATGAGAGGCAGAGAAGGGAACACATACACCGACTGGTACACTCACGGTGTTACCAGAGCGTCCACAGCTATCGCCTGAGGGTCCCTTGACCTGGCGCAATATCTTTGTAGCTTTTTGTTGAGGCGGGATGCCATCATGTCCACCTGTGGCCTTTCCCAATGGTGTACAATCATTTGGAAGACTTCTGGATGAAGTCCCCACTCTCCCGGGTGGAGGTCGTGTCTGCTGAGAAAGTCTGCTTCTCAGTTGTCCACTCCAGGAATGAACACTGCTGACAGTGCGAACACATGATTTTCCGCCCATCGGAGAATCCTTGTGGCTTCTGCCATCGCCATCCTGCTTCTTGTGCCGCCCTGTCGGTTTCCCTGAGCGACCGCCGTGATGTTGTCTGACTGGATCAGCACCGGCCGGTGTTGAAGCAGGGTCTAGCCTGACATAGGGCATTGTAAATGGCCCATAGTTCCAGAACATTTATGTGTAGGGAAGTCTCCAGACTTTTCCATAGGCCTTGGAAGTTTCTTCCCTGTGTGACTGCCCCCCAGCCTTGAAGGCTGGCATCCGTGGTCACCAGGACCCAGTCCTGTATGCCGAATCTGCGGCCCCCTAGAAGATGAGCACTCTGCAGTCACCACCACAGCGACACCCTGGCCCTTGGAGACAGGGTTATCCGCCGATGCATCTGAAGATGCGACCCGGACCACTTGTCCAACAGATCCCACTGGAAGATCCTTGCATGGGACCTGGCGAATGGAATTTCTTCGTAAGAAGCTACCATCTTTCCCAAGGCTCGCGTGCATTGATGCACCGCCACCTGTATTTGTATTAGGAGGTCTCCGTCTAGAGACGCCAACTCCTTGGATTTCTCCTCCGGGAGAAACCCTTTTTATCCTGTTCTGTGTCCAGAACCATACCCAGGAACAGTAGACGCGTCGTAGGAACCAGCTGCGACTTTGGAATATTCAGAATCCAGCCGTGCTGTTGTAGCACTTCCCGAGATAGTGCTACTCCGACGAACAACTGCTCCCTGGACCTCGCCTTTATAAGGAGATCGTCCAAGTACGGGATAAGTACTTCGGCCATTACCTTGGTAAATACCCTCGGTGCCGGGGACAGACCAACGGCAACGTCTGGAATTGGTAATGACAATCCTGTACCACAATTTTGAGGTACACCTGGTGAAGAGGGTAAATAGGGACATGCAGGTAAGCATCCCTGATGTCCAGTGATACCCTGAAATTCTCCAGGCTTGCAATAATCGCCCTGAGCGATTCCATTTTGAACTTGAACCTTCGTATATAAGTGTTCAAGGATTTCAATTTTAGAATGGGTCTCACTGAACCGTCTGGTTTCGGTACCACAACATTTTTGGAATAGTAACCCCGGCCTTGTTGAAGGAGGGGTACCTTGATTTCACCTGCTGGAAGTACAGCTTGTGAATTGCCGCCAGTACTACCTTTCTCCGAGGGCAGCAGGCAAGGCTGATGTGAGGTAACGGCGAGGGGGAGTCGCCTCGAACTCCAGCCTGTATCCCTGTGATACTACTTGCAGAACCTAGGGATCCACCTGTGGGCAAGCCCACTGGTCCCTGAAGTTCCCGAAACGCGCCCCCACCGCACCTGTCTCCACCTGTGGAGCCCCAGCGTCATGCGGTGGACTCAGAGGAAGCGAGGGAAGATTTTTGATCCTGGGAACTGGCTGCCTGGAGCAGCTTTTTCCTTCTGCCCTTGTATCTGTGCAGAAAGGAAGCGCCTTTTACCCGCTTGCTTTTCTGAAGCCGAAAGGACTGTACCTGAAAATACGGTGCTTTCTTAGGCTTTTGTGAGGAAACCTGAGGTAAAAAATTTTCTTCCCAGCTGTTGCTGTGGATACGAGGTCCCAGAGACCATCCCCAAACAATTCCTCACCCTTATAAGGCAGAATCTCCATGTGCCTTTTAAAGGCAGCATCACCTGTCCCCTGCCGGGTTTCTAATACCCTCCTGGCAGAATGGACATTGCATTTATTCTGGATGCCAGCCGGTAAATATCCCTCTGTGCATCCTTCCTATATAAGACAACGTCTTTAAAATGCTCTATGTTAGCAAAATATTATCCCTGTCTAGGGTATTAATATCATCTGACAGGGTATCAGACCACGCTGCAGCAGCACTATTTTGCTGAGGCAATTGCAGGTCTCAGTATAGAACCTGAGTGTGTGTATATACAGACTTCAGGATAGCCTCCTGCTTTTTATCAGCAGGCTCCTTCAAGGTGGCCGTATCCTAAGACGGCAGTGCCACCTTTTTTGACAAACGTGTGAGCGCCTTATCCACCCTAGGGGATATCTCCCAGCGTGACCTATCCTCTGGCGGGAAAGGGTACGCCATCAGTAACTGTTTAGAAATTACCAGTTTCTTATCGGGGGAACTCACGCTTCTTTACACACTTCATTCATTCATCTGATGGGGGAACAAAACACTGGCTGCTTTTTCTCCCCAAAAATAAAACCCCTTTTATGTGGTACTTGGGTTCATGTCAGAAATGCGTAACACATTTTTCATTGCCGAGATCATGTAACGGATGTTCCTAGTGGATTGTGTATATGTCTCAACCTCGTCGACACTGGGGTCAGACTCCGTGTCGACATCTGTGTCTGCCATCTGAGGTAACGGGCGTTTTTTTGAGCCCCTGATGGCCTTTGAGACGCCTGGGCAGGCGCGGCCTGAGAAGCCGACTGTCCCACAGCTGCTACGTCATCCAGCCTTTTATGCAAGGAGTTGACATTGTCGGTTAATACCTTCCACCTATCCATCCACTCTGGTGTCGGCCCCACAGGGGGCGACATCCCATTTATCGGCCTCTGCTCCGCCTCCACGTAACCTTCCTCATCCAACATGTCGACACAGCCGTACCGACACACCGCACACACACAGGGAATGCTCTGACTGAGGACAGGACCCCACAAAGTCCTTTGGGGGGACAGAGAGAGAGTATGCCAGCACACACCAGAGCGCTATATAATGCAGGGATTAACACTATAACTGAGTGATTTTTCCCCCAATAGCTGCTTGTATACATATATTGCGCCTAAATTTAGTGCCCCCCCTCTCTTTTTAACCCTTTGAGCCTGAAAACTACAGGGGAGAGCCTGGGGAGCTGTCTTCCAGCTGCACTGTGAAGAAAAAATGGCGCCAGTGTGCTGAGGGAGATGGCCCCGCCCCTTTTTCGGCGGACTTTCTCCCGCTTTTTCTGGAATACTGGCAGGGGTAATTTTACATCTATATAGCCTCTAGGACTATATATGATGTAGATTTGCCAGCCAAGGTGTCATATATTGCCCTCAGGGCGCCCCCCCCAGCGCCCTGCACCCATCAGTGACCGGAGTGTGAGGTGTACATGAGGAGCAATGGCGCACAGCTGCAGTGCTGTGCGCTACCTTGGTGAAGACCGAAGTCTTCTGCCGCCAATTTTCCGGACCTCTTCTTGCTTCTGGCTCTGTAAGGGGGACGGCGGCGCGGCTCCGGGAACGAACACCAAGGTCGGGTCCTGCGGTCGATCCCTCTGGAGCTAATGGTGTCCAGTAGCCTAAGAAGCCCAAACTACCACCTGTTAGGTAGGTTCGCTTCTTCTCCTCTTAGTCCCTCGCTGCAGTGAGTCTGTTGCCAGCAGATCTCACTGTAAAATAAAAAACCTAAATATACTTTCTTTCTAGGAGCTCAGGAGAGCCCCTAGTGTGCATCCAGCTCAGCCGGGCACAAGAATCTAACTGAGGTCTGGAGGAGGGTCTTAGTGGGAGGAGCCAGTGCACACCAGGTAGTCCTAAAGCTTTCTTTAGTTGTGCCCAGTCTCCTGCGGAGCCGCTAATCCCCATGGTCCTTACGGAGTCCCCAGCATCCACTTAGGACGTTAGAGAAATTACAATTAGTGATGAGCGGGTTCGGTTCCTCGGGATCCGAACCCCCCCGAACTTCACCCATTTTACACGGTTCCGAGGCAGCCTCGGATCTTCCCGCCTTGCTCGGTTAACCCGAGCGCGCCCGAACGTTATCATCCCGCTGTCGTATTCTCGCGAGATTCGTATTCTATATAAGGAGCCGCGCGTCGCCGCCATTTTCACTCGTGCTTTGGAGATGATAGCGAGAGGACATGGCTGCGTTCTCTCAGTTTCTGTGTTCAGTGTGCTGCAAATATCTGTGCTCAGTGTGCTGCAAATATCTGTGCTCAGTGTGCTTGCAAATAGTGTGCTGAAAATATCTACGTTCTCTGCCTGAAAAACGCTCCATATCTGTGCTGCATTGTAGTATATAGTAGGAGGACAGTGCAGAATTTTGCTGTGACCACCAGTATATATATAGCAGTACGGTACAGTAGTCCACTGCTCTACCTCTGTGTCATCAAGTATACTATGCATCCATACCTGTGCTGCATTTTAGTTGTGCGCAGTATATAGTAGGAGGACAGTGCAGAATTTTGCTGACCACTAGTATATATATATATATATAGCAGTATGGTACAGTAGTCCACTGCTCTACCTCTGTGTCTTCAAGTATACTATGCATCCATACCTGTGCTGCATTTTAGTTGTGCGCAGTATATAGTAGGAGGACAGTGCAGAATTTTGCTGACCACCAGTATATATATAGCAGTACAGTACAGTAGTCCACTGCTCTACCTCTGTGTCGTCAAGTATACTACAAAAATTCAGTAAAATTACCCAAAAATCAAAATTTAAAGCGTCGGATGAGAAGCGTAAACTTGCCAATATGCCATTTACGACACGGAGTGGCAAGGAACGGCTGAGGCCCTGGCCTATGTTCATGGCTAGTGGTTGAGATTCACATGAGGATGGAAGCACTCATCCTCTCGCTAGAAAACTGCAGTGCCACTCCTAGATGGGCCAGGTGTTTGTGTCGGCCACTTGGGTCGCTTAGCTTAGCCATCCAGCGACCTTGGTGCACATCTTTTTTTCTTTGCATCATGTGCTGTTTGGGGACTTTTTTTAAAATCTGCCATCCTGTCTGACACTGCAGTGCAACTCCTAGATGGGCCAGGTGTTTGTGTCGGCCACTTGGGTCGCTTAGCTTAGTCACACAGCTAGTGCTACCTCATTGCACCTCTTTTTTTCTTTGCATCATGTGCTGTTTGGGGACTATTTTTTAAATCTGCCATCCTGTCTGACACTGCAGTGCCACTCCTAGATGGGCCAGGTGTTTGTGTCGGCCACTTGGGTCGCTTAGCTTAGCCATCCAGCAACCTCGGTGCAAATTTTAGGACTAAAAATAATATTGTGAGGTGTGAGGTGTTCAGAATAGACTGGAAATGAGTGGAAATTATGGTTATTAATAATACTATGGGATCAAAATTACCCCCAAATTCTATGATTTAAGCTGTTTTTGAGGGGTTTTTGTTAAAAAAACACCCGAATCCAAAACACACCCGAATCCGACAAAAAATTTTCAGGGAGGTTTTGCCAAAACGCGTCCGAATCCAAAACACGGCCGTGGAACCAAATCCAAAACCAAAGCACAAAACCCGAAAAATTTCCGGTGCACATCACTAATTACAATAGAATGTTTAAAAAATCACCTACAGGTATTACCACTATTTAACAATAAATCATTGCTGAGTGATACTCAATTACCTTGGCAACACTGGCACAGACACTAAAATTTATCTTACCTCTTCACCAGGCCAGTCTGAGAGGGCATGCATATGTGTGATCCACCTAGTACATAGGTCTGCAAACTCGGTCCTCATTACCCCCACACAGTGCATGTTTTGCAGGTAACCCAGCAGGTGCACAGGTGTATTAATTACTCACTGACACAATTTAAAAGGTCCACAGGTGGAGTTAATTATTTCACTTGTGATTCTGTGAGGAGACCTGCAAAACATGCACTGTGTGGGGTAATGAGGACCGAGTTTGCAGACCTATGACCTACTAGGTCAGGCATCTACATTGGAAAAGAATACAGTATGTATAAAATACTGTACCTTGCATTTCAGCAAGCAATCAACCCACACTAGATGTGGCTTATAATAAGCAAAATGGCTGAGGAGCAGTATAGAAAACCTATTTGGTGCTGTCGCATTTATTGGTTTCTGCCTGAGAGCACCGATTGTGGCGCAAAGTGGCTACAAGTTTACAGAATCAGAAATTTGCATTGGCCAATGATAGGAATTGCATTGCATTCTATGGCTGGGATGTAATGAAGTCCGAAGTCAGCGGCCATGCAGGATACCAGCCAAACTTTTAAAAGGCATGGTTTAGCTTTTTAAATGATTGCCCCTTTAAAAAAGTCCAAGTTCACCCGGGATCCCGCACGGTCGCTTAACTCGGTCTTCATTACACCCCACCCTATGTATGAAATGGACACATGCTTAATTTTGTGGAACAACTGATAAAAAACAAAATTTTATTTTCTGGAGATAGATAAATATACTGGAAGCATGGGGCAGAGAGGGTGTCATTTTATTACTTGTTTTGTGGAATTTTGAACCAGAACAAGGCAATTTGCCTCCCAGTGTGAACAGTTAGAAATGCTCCCCCACCCCCATAGACATTTTAAAAAAAGGGGGTGTTCCCTCGCTGCAAGGGGCGTGGCCTTGCAGGAAAAGACCTACCTGCAGTTTTGTAACCTGCACGCCCAGACATTGGCCACCACAGGAAAAAAAAGAATTCATAATTCATGCCCTTTACATTACTTGTCACTTATCCTCCTTATAGTAATTCCCCTTATACATTATGCCACAAACCATATGCCCATTACTCCTCATGTCACACACCATAATTTATTTATTAACAGTGTCTTATATAGCACAGCATATTCCATTGTGCTTTACAATTGGATTCCCGTTAAACATTGTGCTACACCATAATGCCAATTACACGTTTGATGTGCACCGGACATTTTTCGGGTTTTGTGTTTTGGATTCGGTTCCGCGGCCGTGTTTTGGATTCGGACGCGTTTTGGCAAAACCTCCCTGTAAGTTTTTTGTCGGATTCGGGTGTGTTTTGGATTCGGGTGTTTTTTTTTTTTAAAAACCCTCGAAAACAGCTTAAATCATAGAATTTGGGGGTAATTTTTATCCCATAGTATTATTAACATCAATAACCATAATTTCCACTCATTTCCAGTCAATATTATTTTTAGTCCTAAAATTTGCACCGAGGTCGCTGGATGACTAAGCTAAGCGACCCAAGTGGCCGACACAAACACCTGGCCCATCTAGGAGTGGCACTGCAGTGTCAGACAGGATGGCACTTCAAAAAATAGTCCCCAAACAGCACATGATGCAAAGAAAAAAAAGAGGTGCACCAAGGTCGCTGGATGGCTAAGCTAAGCGACACAAGTGGCCGACACAAACACCTGGCCCATCTAGGAGTGGCACTGCAGTGTCAGACAGGATGGCAGATTTAAAAAATAGTCCCCAAACAGCATATGATGCAAAGAAAAAAAGAGGTGCAATGAGGTAGCTGTGTGACTAAGCTAAGCGACCCAAGTGGCCGACACAAACACCTGGCCCATCTAGGAGTGGCACTGCAGTGTCAGACAGGATGGCAGATTAAAAAAATTGTCCCCAAACAGCACATGATGCGAAGAAAAAAAGAGGCACAATGAGGTAGCTGTGTGACTAAGCTAAGCGACCCAAGTGGCCGACACAAACACCTGGCCCATCTAGGAGTGGCACTGCAGTGTCAGACAGGATGGCACTTCAAAAATAGTCCCCAAACAGCACATGATGCAAAGAAAAATTAAAGAAAAAAGAGGTGCAAGATGGAATTGTCCTTGGGCTCTCCCACCCACCCTTATGTTGTATAAACAGGACATGCACACTTTAACAAACCCATCATTTCAGCCACAGGGTCTGCCACACGACTGTGACTGAAATGACTGGTTGGTTTGTGCCCCCACCAAAAAAGAAGCAATCAATCTCTCCTTGCACAAACTGGCTCTACAGAGGCAAGATGTCCACCTCCTCCTCATCGTCCGATTCCTCACCCCTTTCACTGTGTACATCCCCCTCCTCACAGATGATTAATTTGTCCCCACTGGAATCCACCATCTCAGGTCCCTGTGTACTTTCTGGAGGCAATTGCTGGTGAATGTCTCCACGGAGGAATTGATTACAATTAATTTTAATGAACATCATCTTCTCCACATTTTCTGGAAGTAACCTCGTACGCCGATTGCTGACAAGGTGAGCGGCTGCACTAAACACTCTTTCGGAGTACACACTGGAGGGGGGGCAACTTAGGTAAAATAAAGCCAGTTTCTGCAAGGACCTCCAAATTGCCTCTTTTTCCTGCCCGTATACGTACGGACTGTCTGACGTGCCTACTTGGATGCGGTCACTCATATAATCCTCCACCATTCTTTCAATGGTGACAGAATCATATGCAGTGACAGTAGACGACATGTCAGTAATCGTTGGCAGGTCCTTCAGTCCGGACCAGATGTCAGCACTCGCTCCAAACTGCCCTGCATCACCGCCAGCGGGTGCGCTCGGAATTCTTAGCCTTTTCCTCGCAGCCCCAGTTGTGGGAGAATGTGAAGGAGGAGCTGTTGACGGGTCACGTTCCGCTTGACTTGACAATTTTCTCACCAGCAGGTCTTTGAACCTCTGCAGACTTGTGTCTGCCGGAAAGAGAGATACAACGTAGGTTTTAAATCTAGGATCGAGCACGGTGGCCAAAATGTAGTGCTCTGATTTCAACAGATTGACCACCCGTGAATCCTGGTTAAGCGAATTAAGGGCTCCATCCACAAGTCCCACATGCCTAGCGGAATCGCTCTGTTTTAGATCCTCCTTCAATCTCTCCAGCTTCTTCTGTAAAAGCCTGATGAGGGGAATGACCTGACTCAGGCTGGCAGTGTCTGAACTGACTTCATGTGTGGCAAGTTCAAAGGGTTGCAGAACCTTGCGCAACGTTGAAATCATTCTCCACTGCGCTTGAGTCAGGTGCATTCCCCCTCCTTTGCCTATATCGTAGGTAGCTGTATAGGCTTGAATGGCCTTTTGCTGCTCCTCCATCCTCTGAAGCATATATGGGTTGAATTCCACCTCGTTACCACCTCTTGCTTCAGATGATGGCGGGGCAGGTTCAGTGAGTGTTTGCTGGTGCTCCAGTCTTCGGCACGCGGTGGCTGAATGCCGAAAGTGGCCCACAATTCATCGGGCCACCGACAGCATCTCTTGCACGCCCCTGTCGTTTTTTAAATAATTCTGCACCACCAAATTTAATATATGTGAAAAACATGGGACGTGCTTGAATTTGCCCACATGTAATGCCCGCACAATATTGGTGGCGTTGTCCGATGTCACAAATCCCCAGGAGAGTCCAATTGGGGTAGCCATTCTGCGATTATGTTCCTCAGTTTCCGTAAGAGGTTGTCAGCTGTGTGCCTCTTATGGAAAGCGGTGATGCAAAGCGTAGCCTGCCTAGGAACGAGTTGGCGTTTGCGAGATGCTGCTACTGGTGCCGCTGCTGCTGTTCTTGCTGCGGGAGGCAATACCTAGTCTACCCAGTGGGCTGTCACAGTCATATAGTCCTTAGTCTGCCCTGCTCCACTTGTCCACATGTCCATGGTTAAGTGGACATTGGGTACAACTGCATTTTTTAGGACACTGGTGACTCTTTTTCTGAGGTCTGTGTACATTCTCGGTATCGCCTGTCTAGAGAAATGGAGCCTAGATGGTATTTGTACCGGGGACACAGTACCTCAAGCTAATCTCTAGTTTCCTGTGAATTAACAGTGGATACCGGAAACACGTTTAACACCACCCAGGCTGCCAAGGCCTGAGTTATCCGCTTTGCAGCAGGATGACTGCTGTGATATTTCATCTTCCTCGCAAAGGACTGTTGGACAGTCAATTGCTTACTGGAAGTAGTACAAGTGGTCTTCCGACTTCCCCTCTGGGATGACGATCGACTCCCAGCAGCAACAACAGCAGCGCCAGCAGCAGTAGGCGTTACACTCAAGGATGCATCGGAGGAATCCCAGGCAGGAGAGGACTCGTCAGACTTGACGTATAAGGGAGGATGTTCTGAGGTGGTTAACATCCTTACCCCTACTTATTACGTCTTGACAAAGGTAACACACGGCTTGACACCAGTTGTCCGCATTTCTGTTGAAATAATTCCACACCGAAGAGGTGATTTTTTTTTGTAATTTGACCAGGCATGTCAATGGCCATATTCGTCCCACGGACAACAGGTGTCTCCCCGGGTGCCTGACTTAAACAAACCACCTCACCATCAGAATCCTCCTTGTCAATTTCCTCCCCAGCACCAGCAACACCCATATCCTCATCCTGGTGTACTTCAACAGTGACATCTTCAATTTGACTATCAGGAACTGGACTGCGGGTGCTCCTTCCAGCACTTGCAGGGGGCGTGCAAATGGTTGAAGGCGCCACCTCTTCCCGTCCAGTGTTGGGAAGGTCAGGCATCGCAACCGACACAATTGGACTCTCCTTGGGGATTTGTGATTTAGAAGAACGCACAGTTCTTTGCTGTGCTTTTGCCATCTTAACTCTTTTAAGTTTTCTAGCAGGAGGATGAGTGCTTCCATCCTCATGTGAAGCTGAACCACTAGCCATGAACATAGGCCAGGGCCTCAGCCATGTCGTAAATGGCATATTGGCAAGTTTGCGCTTCTCCTCAGACGCTTTTAATTTAGATTTTTGGGTCATTTTACTGAACTTTTGTTTTTTGGATTTTACATGCTCTCTACTATGACATTGGGCATCGGCCTTAGCAGACGACGTTGATGGCATTTCATCGTCTCGGCCATGACTAGTGGCAGCAGCTTCAGCACGAGGTGGAAGTGGATCTTTATCTTTCCCTATTTTACCCTCCACATTTTTGTTCTCCATTTTTTAATGTGTGGAATTATATGCCAGTAATATATCAATAGCAATGGCCTACTACTACAGTATATATACTGCGCACAAAAACTTAAATGCACCACAGGTATGGATGGATAGTATACTTGACGACACAGAGGTAGGTAGAGCAGTGGACTACTGTACCGTACTGATATAATTCTGGTGGTCACTGGTCAGCAAAATTCTGCACTGTCCTCCTACTATATACTACAATGCAGCACAGATATGGAGCGTTTTTCAGGCAGAGAACGTATAATACTGGTGGTCACTGGTCAGCAAAACTCTGCACTGTCCTCCTACTATATAATAATACTGGTGGTCCCCAGTCCCCACAATAAAGCACACTGAGCACAGATATTTGCAGCACACTGAGCACAGATATGGAGCGTTTTTCAGGCAGAGAACGTAGATATTTGCAGCACACTGAGCACAGATATTTGCAGCACACTGAGCACAGATATTTGCAGCACACTGAACACAGAAACTGAGAGAACGCCAGCCACGTCCTCTCACTATCATCTCCAATGCACGAGTGAAAAATAGCGGCGACGCGCGGCTCCTTATATAGAATACGAATCTCGCGAGAATCCGACAGCGGAATGATGACTTTCGGGTGCGCTCGGGTTAACCGAGCAAGGCGGGAGGATCCGAGGCTGCTCGGAACCGTGCAAAAATGGGTGAAGTTCGGGGGGGTTCGGATCCCGAGGAACCGAACCCGCTCATCACTAGTTATGTTACACACTGTAATGCCCTCGACACATTATGACACTCCCCGTAATGCTCATGACACAATATGCCACACACTGTAATGCCCATTACACAATATGCTACACATCGTAATGCACATGACACATTATGCCACACACCGTAATGCCCATTACACATTATGCCACACACAGTTATTACACCACTTTATGCCCCACACACAATAATGTCCCTTTCAAATTATGCCCCCCAGTAAGGCTTCTAAGTACTTTTAAAATACCTGCTCATTGCAGGGAATTCATGCTCTGGGTTCCGTGCTCACTGTCAGTGGTTTCACGCTTTGGGTTCCTTGTTCATTGCTAGGGGTTTCATGCTCGTTGTCAGTGGTTTCACGCTCTGGGTTCCATGTTCATTGCTAGGGGTTTCATGCTCGTTGTCAGTGGTTTCACGCTCTGGGTTCCATGTTCATTGCTAGGGGTTTCATGCTCTGGGTTCCATGATCATTGCCAGGGGTTTCATGATCGTTGCCAGGGGTTTCACGGCAGAAGATGCAACTTTCTGCATCTTCTGCTGGTGGAGCCAGCATTGCCGCACTTCCGGGAAATGCTATTCCACTCTGCTTACATGACAGACACTACAGGTCAAGTAGGACCTCTAGCATCTGTCTCCTCCTAGGCGGCAATATTTGGAGGGAAGTTTTCAGAAGATTCAATGCGGATGGGAAGACCGCATGTGGCATGGAATCTGCATAAATACCGATCGGAGCTTCAGCACCAGCGCCCCCAGTCTGGCCACATCAGAGCAAGGGTGATTTATGGTGTGCAGCCAACGTTCAGGGGAATTAAGAGGGGAAGGGGTAACAAGGGAGAAAGGGGGTATAGCGGGTACACAGTATACATACATACATACTTGTTGCTGCTATCCTTCTTGGAAGTTGGAGATTCAGTGTGTGTGTGTGTGTGTGTGTGTGTGTGTGTGGTTGCAATGACATGAACCATAACAAAATGTGGTGATTTGCGTCATCATACAGTGGGGGGTGGGGGGGGGTGGAGCTTAATTACATGATATACAGGTTGAGTATCCCCTATCCAAAATGCTTGGGACCAGAAGTATTTTGGATATCGGATTTTTCCGTATTTTGGAATAATTGCATACCATAATGAGATATCATGGCGATGGGACCCGAGTCTAAGCACAGAATGTATTTATGTTTCATATACAGCTTAAACACACAGTTTTAAGGTAATTTTAGCCAATATTTTTAATAATTTTGTGTATTCAACAAAGTGTGTGTACATACACACAATTCATTTATGTTTCTTATACACCTTATACACACAGCCTGAAGGTAATTTAATACAATATTTTTAATAACTTTGTGTATTAAACAATGTTTTTGTACTTTGAGCCAACAGATAACAAAGGTTTCACTATCTCAGTTTCAGTCAATAACTTCCGTATTTCGGAATATTCCGTATTTTGGAATATTTGGATATGGGATACTCAACCTGTATAGCAAATTGCGTCATCACACCCCTTTCCTCCTTTTCATTGGTGTCCACAGCTTGCATTAATAATATTATTACATTTTACAGTATTTACATAGCACTTTTCTCCAATAGGACTCAAGGTGCTTAATAACATATGTTAATACATTTTTTTACAGAGGTTGGAAATAAATAAATAAATATATATATATATATATATATTTATTATAAACGTAAAAAATAAAATTCAATTATTCTTTAGGATCATATAGCCTTCATATAGATTAGATCACATACACATTACTATAAAGCAACATTATGCGACATCTGCCATGTCTATTATGTAAATATATATGACTATATTTCCTGATGTGTGTGCTACTATTTATGCACATCTCATAGTCTTTCTGTATTTGATAATCTCTGATTTTTGCAGATTTTCAATGCCTTCCATTTTCTGTGGGAATGAGAAGAAAAATATAACCTGCTATAACTACAGTAACTGCACTGAGGAACAAGGGATCATGGGATGCTCCTGCCAACCAGGATTTACGGGTAACAGGTAAGTCATACCAGGTCCTGAAGTAAAGGTCCGTATACTAAGTTGCCTATCTGTATGCTTGGTTTTATATCTGCCATCAGTAAGGGCTATTTCACACACTCTGTCTGTTTTTTCCTATGTATGTTTTTTAATGAAGTATTGCTACACATGGGGTCTTTCAGACGGCATGGTCACATCACGGATGCTGGGTTGCAGCCGGAAATATCCACTGAAAAGTCCGGCTGACGTGTCGTCCTTGAAGGCAGTGAGCTGAGTGTATGAATGTGCGCTGTAACACACAACAAGTTTTTTGTGCCGTGCTGTTGCTGCTGCACATGCGCACAGCATTACACATGGCACAAAGCCATTGTGTGTGAAAGACACTGCCGGATGGGAAAAAGCCGGCTTTTTGCCATTTGGTGAAAACCGTAGTGTGTGAAATAGCCCTAACAGTGCACACGTACACCAGCTCTATCTTTGGCACAGAAGATGTGTACTCTGCATAGCCTGTAATCATTTGCCGATCTATACAATGGGTGCAGGGTGCACAGCACACCCTGCACCCATATAATCATACTTACCTCTCTAGAATCTCGCATTGGCTGGTTCTGCAGACAGAAATCACCAGGAAAATGGAGCAGCGTCCATTTATCTGGAGATTTGTGCATGCGAAATAGAGAAGTCTTCAGGAACTTAGCACCGATGCCATGTTCCCGGAGATCTGTGCATGACCAGTAGACTCTGGCACAAAGCCAATGTCTACCGCTCTGCCATAGGAGGGGATACTCTCCTCTCTTAAATCGCCCCGCCTGTAATTCTTCCGGCACACCCTCAAAACCTTTGCCTATGCCTGTTACCATTCAGTTACGTCTCGTCAGCTGTAAGTGGAGATGTGACTGTGTTGTGCACCATTATGAATGGTATGTATACTTAGTTCCAGGACATACACAGTGCAAAGACACACAAGTGCCATCCACAAACCTCTGCATCATCCCCATTAGGTTTTCTGATCAGTTGCTGTGCCTTGTGTAAAACTGCAGCAATGTAGACACTTACATATACTGGGGGAGATGCACTAAACCTGCAAAGTGATAAATATCACAGTGATAAAGCACCAGCCAATCGGCTCCTAACTGCCATGTTACAGGCTGTGTTTGAAAAATGACAGTTAGGAGCCGATTGGCTGGTGCTTTATCACTGTGATATTTATCACTTTTCAGGCTTAGTACATCTGGCCCACTGTAACTAGTACTACAATTACAGGGACTTGTTCAGATGGAACAGTTGTCTCCCAGTCTATTTCAGAGCAGGGTTTTCACCAGCACAAAAAAATGCTTTGTTGGAAATAGCAAACCCGTGACATGCCCAACTTACCTATATATTGTATATAAAAAAGTCATTAAGTATTTTTTGTTTATAGAAAACAGTAATGTATCCTGTAATCAGTGTTACAGAAATACAATGTCAGGTTAATGTGTCCTGTGTTATTGATGGTAAGTCACTGTACATGTATGTCTGCTTAGTCTCTACCAGAACCTTGTTCAGTAGGCTGAGCCCATTAGGTGATGTCTCAGCTACTGTAGCTCTGTTCACTTGGTAGGGCTACCTTATATGACCATGTGTTCCAATGATAAAACAGTAAAAGTATATTTTTAAGAGAAACATGTATACATATAAAACAGCTACTAATTACAGATTACATGTATGCGTAAACAAAAGCAAATTACACAGAATTTTCTTCCATTAAAAGATACTTTTATACAGATATTGCTATGTCCAACTGCTGTTCTCTATCTATACCACTTCTTTTAAAAAAACAAACCATCACCTTTGGATTTCATATAATTCTCTACAAAGTTGTTACCCATATCTAAATCTCTCACCATCTGTGTTGGCATGAGTTACTGAATGTCTCTCTGCCACTTCATCTTGATTGTCCTCTCACTACCTCAACTCAATCTTTCAATCCATATTCCCACCAGCCAACAGAAGCTGTCCACCTGATATTGTTATAAATGTGGACAACACAATAAACTTCAAACATGCTGCCTGTGTGTCATCCCTGATTCAGTAATCTTTGTTCCCTATATTCAGTTTTAAACAAAATCCTGCTACAGTATAAACATTAAGAAACATGTAAAAAACATTTACAAAATCTGCAAATATCTTGCACAGATTCTACAAAAATGTTAATGCATGCACTTTTGTCCGGTGTGTTTATATTATATAAAATACTACATTTTTCACATGTTGCAGGAAAGATCATTAATTACATATTGTAACATCTGGGGATACATTTACTAAGATGTGAGTTCTATTTAAGATGGGATGTTGCCCATAGCAACCAATCAGCTTCTACTTCTCATTTATCTAGCACCTTCTAGAAGAAAATACCTGGAATCTGATTGGTTGCTATGGGCAACATCCCATCTCAAATAGAACTCCTATCTTAGTAAATTTACCCCCTGGGAGTAATTTACAATCTTTTATACACCACTTCAGTTGCTCTGCAGAAAATTAAAATTTTGTATGATGAATAACCATTGTAATCCTTATTTGCAAAACAGCTTTCATAGCATTGGAAATGTAACTCGTAGCAATAGATTGTTATTATATTTAACTCATTCAATATAAGTCATGCTTAAGTGTTCCACATAGGCAAAAATTGGTTCCATACGTTTATGTGTGAAATTAATTATTACTACTGTATACATATCCCAATAGCTTATTGTCATGAGAACAGATGCTTAAATAATTTAATAATAGGTAGCTGTGTAATAACCGTAAGTGATTCCATTTTGCAATGACCTGCGGAGTGCCATCAGACAAAGTATGACACATAGACATACCACATATATTAATTTATGCTCAAATATGTATGTATGTATGCACTGTGCTGGCCAGAAGTGGTGGGATATAGGTGGAAATAGGCAACCATTTGCTTACCAGAAGAAATATTCTGATGCCTCATCACATAGCCTCACTAACTTATTTTCCCAGCACTATCTGGCGGTACCAATATGTAATAAGTGTGACAATTAAGAACATGTTAAACACCACACACCAGAATATATAATTAGCACAAGTCATTATACACAGTAAATATAACATAACCCTGGCGAGAGGAGATGACTTAACCTTTATTTTCAATACATCCTGCACTGTGCTCTCACCACAACCACATGGCAAGGGGTCCATCTGTCATAATGTGCCTAGTAAGCACTAGGAGGAATTACCTAGCAACACCAGCCCCACACTTAATAGCAATGGGGCTATTCCCAGAGCAATAGGGCTAATTCAGACCTGATCGCTAGGGTGCATTTTTTTGCATCCCTACGATCAGGTAGTCACTGCCAACAGGGGAAGGGGGAAATCGCTGTCCAGGGGTGCGACTGCATGTGCAGGAGAGCTGTACATCTCTGCACAGTCCAGGACTTACTCTTCCAGTGCGATGATCGGGGCCGGAGCTGACATCACACTCCAACCAAACGCTTGGTCCCTCATGCATTTTTCCGGACACTCCTATAAAACGGTCAGTTGTCACCCACAAATGGCCTCTTCCTGTCAGTCACCTTGTGATCACCCATGCGATCGCTTTTTTTGCACCATCCCGTCTCTCCCCGTTGCTGTGGACCATCGCGCCTGCGCATTGCGGGGCATACGCAAGCGCAGTTCAGACCTTATCACAGCAGCAATCAGGTCTGAGGGGGTAATTCAGACCTGTTCACTAGCAAGCGATTTTTGCACTGCTGCGATCATAGAGTTGCCACCCACAGGGGAGTATACTTTAGCTGTGCAAGTGTGCGAACACATGTGTAGAAGAGCTGTACAAACAGATTTTGTGCAGTCTCTGAGTAGTCCAGGACTTACTCAGCCGCTGCGAACACTTCAGCCTGTCTGGGACCGGAATTGACGCCGGGAACCCTCCCTGCAAACACTTGAACACACCTGTGTTTTTCCAAACACTCCCAGAAAATGGTCAGTTGCCACACACAAACGCCTTCTTCCTGTCGATCTCCTTGTGAACGCCAGTGCGAATGGATCCTTTGTGCAAACCCATCGTTGAGCGGCGATCTGCTTTGTACCCGTGCAATGCGCCTGCGCATTGCGGTGCATTCTCATGCGCAGTTTAGACCTGATCGCCCACTGTACAAAAACGCAGCCTAGCGATTAGGTCTGAATTACCCCCTGAATCGGCCCCAATGTGTGGTGAAGGCTGGGGTAATAATGAGCGAAGGTTAGAAAAACATTAAGCAAGCTTATGTAACTTCAAGCTCAGCAAACACCTGCAGGACTAAGCAACCAAAGCTTTATGGAACACAGTATGTAGTTCCACAAACTTACCTTATAGTAAATAAACACACATACAACAATTACTATATATATATATATATATATATATATATATATATATATATAATTTGAATTTAGGGATGTGCCTGGGCCATTTCTGCTGGATTTGGTTCTGATTTGTCAGCCGGCTTTAGATTTGTATTTGCCAAACTGCTGTTACTGGCTTTGGAGTTGGATTTTTTTTCAAAATTTACAAAAAAGGCTAAAGTCACTTAATTTTGGGCCTTTTTTTTGTTCCTAGAATATTATTAACCTCAATAACATTAATTTCCAGTAATGTCCACTCAGTTTTGACCACATCACAGCTCACAATGGCCCTCATTCCGAGTTGATCGCTCGCAAGGCGAATTTAGCAGAGTTGCTCACGCTAAGCCTACGCCTACTGGGAGTGTATCTTAGCATCTTAAAATTGCGACCGATGTATTCGCAATATTGCGATTACAAACTACTTAGCAGTTTCAGAGTAGCTTCAGACTTACTCGGCATCTGCGTTCAGTTCAGTGCTTGTCGTTCCTGGTTTGACGTCATAAACACACCCAGCGTTCGCCCAGACACTCCCCCGTTTCTCCGGCCACTCCTGCGTTTTTTCCGGAAACGGTAGCGTTTTTATCCACACGCCCCGAAAACGCTGTGTTTCCGCCCAGTAACACCCATTTCCTGTCAATCACACTACGTTCGCCAGAGCGAAGAAAAAGCCGTGAGTAAAAATACTATCTTCATTGTAAAATTACTTGGCGCAGTCGCAGTGCGAATATTGCGCATGCGTACTAAGCGGAATTTCACTGCGATGCGAAGAAAATTACCGAGCGATCAACTCGGAATGAGGGCCAATATTGTTTTCACCAATACTGCTCAAAGGCTGGCTGGCTAAACTGTGGTATACAGTGTGAGTTGGATACAGTGTGGGATACAGGACAAGTTGGATACAGTGCGGGATACAGTGTGTGTTGGATACAGTGCTGGTTGAATACTGTGTGGGTTAGATACAGTGTGGGTTGGATACGGTGCAGGTCGGATACAGTGCGGGATATATTAATGGTAGGATGCAGTGTGGGAAACAGTGGGGGTCGGAAACAGTGCAGGTTGGATACAGTGTGGGTTGGATACAGCATGGGTTGGATACAGTGCGGGATACCCTGCGGGTCGGATACAGTGCAGAATGCACTGCAAGTCAGATACAGTGTGGGTTAGACAGGGCCGGCTCCAGGCCTACTAGCACCCTGAGCGAGAAAATGTAAAAGTGCCCCCCCCCCCCATGCGCGCGCCTTCGGCGCGCGCACTCTTGGAAAAGTGGGCGTGGCCTCCTGAAAAAGTGGGCGTGGTCTCGTCCCCCAGCAGTGCCAGCTACACATGACATGCCCTCCAGCAGTGCCAGCTACACGTGCTAGTGTTCACTTTTTAGGGCAGGTTGCTGATCACAGGGAGGGCACATTTTTAAGTTAGGTGGGCAAAATGATGTACATACTGTAATGCTTGTTGTTCCCATATCCACACGCTAAAGCATGGACAGTGCGCGCCGAAGGCGCGCAGCAAAAATTTAGGGGAGTCACTTCGTGGGGAAGGTGCGTAGCCACATTATAGTGGCAATTCACATTACACCACACAGTAGTGCAGCTAATACACATTGCACCAGGTAGAACCTCCTATAAGAGCACGTTAGACACATTGCGCCAGGTAGAGCACTGAGACACACTGCCCAGCCACAGACGCCTAGCGGGAACACTACATGATATGCCCCCCAGCAGTGCCAGCTACACATGACATGCCCCCCAGCAGTGCCAGCTACACGTGACATGCCCCCCAGCAGTGCCAGCTACATAAATGGCCACACAGTTCCAGATGGATAAATGCCCCCACAGCGCAGATATGCCCCCACAGTGCCACATACATTAATGCCCTCACAGTGCAAGATATGCCCCCACAGTGCAAGAAATGTCCCCACAGTGCAAGAAATGCCCCCACGGTGCCAGATACATAAATGCCCCCACGGTGCCAGATACATAAATGCCCCCACGGTGCCAGATACATAAATGCCCCCACGGTGCCAGATACATAAATGCCCCCACGGTGCCAGATACATAAATGCCCCCACGGTGCATGATACATAAATGCCCCCACGGTGCAGGATACATAAATGCCCCCACGATGCCAGATACATAAATGCCCCCACGATGCCAGATACAGATACATAAATGCCCCCACGGTGCCTGATACATAAATGCCCCCACGGTGCCTGATACATAAATGCCCCCACGGTGCCTGATACATAAATGCCCCCACAGTGCCAGATAAATGCCCCCACAGAGCCAGATAAATGCCCCCACAGTGCCAGAAATGCCCCCACAGTGCCAGAAATGCCCCCACAGTGCCAGATATGTCCCCACAGTGCCAGATATGTCCCCACAGTGCCAGATATGTCCCCACAGTGCCAGATATGCCCCCACAGTGCCAGATATGCCCCCACAGTGCCTGATATGTCCCCACAGTGCCTGATATGCCCCCACAGTGCCAGAAATGCCCCCACAGTGCCAGATAAATGCCCCCACAGAGCCAGATAAATGCCCCCACAGAGCCAGATAAATGCCCCCACAGTGCCAGAAATGCCCCCACAGTGCCAGAAATGCCCCCACAGTGCCAGATATGCCCCCACAGTGCCAGATATGTCCCCACAGTGCCAGATATGTCCCCACAGTGCCAGATATGCCCCCACAGTGCCAGATATGTCCCCACAGTGCCAGATAAATGCCCCCACAGTGCCAGATAAATGCCCCCACAGAGCCAGATAAATGCCCCCACAGTGCCAGAAATGCCCCCACAGTGCCAGATATGTCCCCACAGTGCCAGATATGCCCCCACAGTGCCAGATATGCCCCCACAGTGCCAGATATGTCCCCACAGTGCCTGATATGCCCCCACAGTGCCAGAAATGCCCCCACAGTGCCAGAAATGCCCCCACAGTGCCAGATAAATGCCCCCACAGAGCCAGATAAATGCCCCCACAGTGCCAGAAATGCCCCCACAGTGCCAGATATGTCCCCACAGTGCCAGATATGCCCCCACAGTGCCTGATATGCCCCCACAGGGCCAGATATGTCCCCACAGTGCCTGATATGCCCCCACAGTGCCAAATATGCCCCCACAGAGCCAGATATGCAATGCCCCCACAGTGCCAGAAATGCCCCCACAGTGCCAGAAATGCCCCCCACAGAGCCAGAAATGCCCCCACAGTGCCAGAAATGCCCCCACATAACCAAAAATGCCCCCTGTGTGCCAGAAATGCCCCCACAGTGCGGTTCTCCCCCCCCCCCAAAAAAAAATACCTGCGGCGCTGGGGAGGAGTACTGCTGTCCGCCTGTGTGGGAGCGCTGGCGGGCGGGCGGGAGGCCGGGCGAGTGAGCCTGAGCCTGAGCCTGGGTCCGGGCGGGCGGGCGGCCACTTGTGCAGGCGGGCTATGCGCGGCGCCGGCGTCTGACGTTAGATACCGGCGCCGCGCAGCGCGCATACACAGCGCGACCGCCAAATGCTGCAGCAGCACACACACAGGGCCGGCTCCAGCATCGAATATGGCGGCGCCAGCGCGTGGCGCCCATTAAGGGTGGCGCCCTGCGCGGCCGCTCTATTCGAACATGCCTAGAGCCGGCCCTGGGGTTAGATACAGTGCGGGATACAGTGTGGGTTGGATACAGTGCTGGTTGGATACTGTGTGGGTTGGATACAGTGTGGCATATATTACTGGTTGGATACAGTGTGGGATACAGTGCGGGTCAGAAACAGTGCCTGAGGAATACAATGAGGTTTGGATACAGTGCGGAATACACTGCGGGTCAGATACAGTGTGGGTTGGATATTGTGTAGGTCACATACAGTGCTGGATACATTGCTGGTTGGATACAGTGCGGGATACATTGCTGATTGGATACAGTGCAGGGATGGATATAGTGCGGTCGGATATAATGCTGGATACAGTGCATGGCGGATACACCAATAGTGCACTTACTGTGACAGGGGATGCCGGTGGTGTCCTCAGTGCAGTAGTGTCGGTAGTGCTGGAGTGCTGGCGTCCTCAGAGTGGTACTGGTACAGCTGGCATGCTGGCGGTGTCAGCAGTGACGGTGGTGTCCTTAGTGCGGAGTTGCTGGCAGAGTCAGTACGGCTGGCTGTGTCAGCAGTATAGGGGTGCCAGGGGTGTCCTCACTACAGGGGTACTGGCAGTGTCCTCAGTGTGGGGTTGCCAGTGGTGTCAGTACTGCTGGGGTGCTGGTGATAACCTCAGTGCAGGAGTACCAATAGTGTCGGCAATGCGGGACCGCAGATGGTATCCTCACTTCTGGGATGTGTCAGCAGGGTGGGGGTGCTGCCTGAGTCAGCAATGCAGGGGTCCCGGTTGTGTCCTCAGTGCAGGGGTGCCAGCAGTGCAGTAGTGCCAGCAGTGTCCTCAGTGCAGGGGTGTCGGCAGTGCGGGCAGCAGTGTAATTGCGCGGTCTGGACTGCCATCTAGTCCCATTAAAGTCGATGGGAACACGCTGATTGGCTGAGAGCCGTGACAGATGGCTGTCTCAGCCAATCAGCGGTCAGCCCATTGACTGAATGGGACTTTTGAAATTGGCGCCCGAGCCGATACTGCGGGAACAGTGGGATCCCATTGTTTCGCCTCGGGTCGGAATCCACGGTAGCAGAGGCAGATCCGAGCCCCGGCTCGACTGCCTCGGATTCCGGAAGTTCAGAGATGTTCAGATTTCTTAAAAACCAAACTGCTCATTTCTATTTGAATTACACCCAGTTTCCTAATTTTTCAATGTATTGACTCCTAAATCTATTAATATATCTTCCTGAAAGCTTCCTGTAGTAAGCAAGAAGTAATCCAGTAACCAAAAAAAAAAAAATCCTCATAGCATTTTGGGGACATGCTCCTAACAATGGCCCTCATTCCGAGTTGTTCGCTCGCAAGCTGCTTTTAGCAGCATTGCACACGCTAAGCCGCCGCCTACTGGGAGTGAATCTTAGCTTAGCAGAATTGCGAACAAAAGATTCTCAAAATTGCGAATAGAAATTTCTAAGCAGTTTCTGAGTAGCTCGACACTTACTCTGCCACTGCGATCAGTTCAGTCAGTTTCGTTCCTGGTTTGACGTCACAAACACACCCAGCGTTCGCCCAGACACTCCCCCGTTTCTCCAGCCACTCCCGCGTTTTTCCCAGAAACGGCAGCGTTTTTTCACACACACCCATAAAACGGCCAGTTTCCGCCCAGAAACACCCACTTCCTGTCAATCACACTCCGATCACCAGAACGAAGAAAAAACCTTGTAATGCCGTGAGTAAAATACCAAACTTCTTAGCAAATTTACTTGGCGCAGCCGCAGTGCGAACATTGCGCATGCGCAGTTTGCGGAAAATCGCTGCGATGCGATGAAAAATACTGAGCGAACAACTCGGAATGAGGGCCAATGGGCCTAATTCTGAGTTGATCGCAGCAGCAACTTTATTAGCAATTGGGCAAAACCATGTGCACTGCAGGGGGGGGGGGGCAGATATAACATGTGCAGAGATAGTTAGATTTGGGTGGGTTATTTTGTTTCTGTGCAGGGTAAATACTGGCTGCTTTATTTTTACACTGCAATTTAGATTGCAGATTGAACACACCACACCCAAATCTAACTCTCGCCTCTGATTGGCAGGCTTGCCTCTGATTGGCAGGATCGTTTGCCTTGTAGTCTATATATGAACTAAATTGTACTTCCTTTTTTATTTTATTTTTACTAACAGTAATCTGCAGTCATCATCATCACATAGATAATGACTGATGATGACAGACACATCTTTACTATGGCAGCACCAATAGATGCTTAATAAAGCCTGTCTTGATTTGGCCACTTATTTACACAGTATGAATTCAATGCACAAATTAGCTGCATATTTATTTGGCTGTGTCCTGTTACATGTCTTTACATATAATTGCTGCTTTCTGTAAATAAGGCCTTCAATGTGGCCTATGAGCAACCTAATTAGGGCCAATTATCATTTTCTCATTGTTTGGTCTAGTGCAGCCTTGTTCAATGGACAAGTTGTTAAAGGACCAGTGAACTAATTTCTTAGCACCCCAATCAGAAAATATCAGATACATTTGATGTAATCTATAAATACATCATAAATACAATCTCTGCACACTGACACCAGCTCTAACTGCTGCCTGTTGGAAAGGACACACTTTCCTCTTAAGAATGCTTCTCAGTGTTATCTAGTGTATTACAGCTCTTTGCCAGTAGGCAAACGGAAAGAAGCAAAGCTGAGCGGTTACTTATACTTTCATACAGTACATATACATTTTAGTTATTGCCTGTTCCATCAAACTTTTTGTAATCATCATTAAGACTTTACAAGAGTGCCCTAGCACACTGGTATGCAATCCAACTGCTGCAAAACTACACATCCCATAATGCCATGCCATAGTTTTAGCAAGATTTTAGAGCAAAACTGAAGCAGAGCATGTTGGGATGTGTAGTTCCACAGCAGCTGGAGTGCCACACGTTGCCTACCCCTGTGACAGCATGTTGGTAACAACTCAGGGAACAGTATGTAGATTACAAATATAAACAGCTATAGGTTTTGCATAAGTTACACACAACGTTATTGGTAATAATATACAATGTAGTCATTATAAATAAAGTTCTACATATTGAAGTATAATTGTGTACTTATACTTACAAATAAAATGTTATGGGTAATGTTGTAAAATAGAGATGGTATAAATAAGATTTTACTCACCGGTAAATCTATTTCTCGTAGTCCGTAGTGGATGCTGGGAACTCCGTAAGGACCATGGGGAATAGCGGCTCCGCAGGAGACTGGGCACAACTAAAGAAAGCCTTTAGGACTACCTGGTGTGCACTGGCTCCTCCCTCTATGACCCTCCTCCAGACCTCAGTTAGGATACTGTGCCCGGAAGAGCTGACACAATAAGGAAAGGATTTTGAATCCCGGGTAAGACTCATACCAGCCACACCAATCACACCGTATAACTCGTGATACTATACACAGTTAACAGTATGAAATATAACTGAGCCTCTCAACAGATGGCTCAACAATAACCCTTTAGTTAAACAATAACTATAAACAAGTACAGGTACACCACCGATTTTCCGGCATCCTCGGTTCCAGTGCCGTGCCGGATTATCGATTTTGCCGGATTAACGGTGGAAACTAATTTTGCACCTTCAGAACATTTCTAAAGCAATAAATAGTAAAATATATGCTACAGTATAATATTAATTAATGAATAAACACAGTAGTGTGTGATGCTTGCTGTGTCACCTGCAGTACCCTCAGAAGCTGTACTCACTGACACTTGTGCGCGCTGTGTCTTCTGCCCATGTGCGGTACTTGCTGTGACCTTGGACGCCATAACAGCCCCACTGATGCTTGCTATGTCACCTGCAGTGTCCGTGGAAGCTGTACCCACTGACACTTGCACGTATTGCGTGTTACGCCCATGCGCAGAAAATGTTCCGGATTAAAGGATGTCCCTAACCCCCTTTAATCCGGACAAATCAAAATTGTCCGGATTAAAAGAGGTTCCGGATCATCGGTTGCCGGAAAATCGGTGGTGTACCTGTATTGCAGACAATCCGCACTTGGGACGGGCGCCCAGCATCCACTACGGACTACGAGAAATAGATTTACCGGTGAGTAAAATCTTATTTTCTCTGACGTCCTAGTGGATGCTGGGAACTCCGTAAGGACCATGGGGATTACCAAAGCTCCCAAACGGGCGGGAGAGTGCGGATGACTCTGCAGCACCGAATGAGCGAACTCTAGGTCCTCCTCAGCTAGGGTATCAAACTTGTAGAATTTAGCAAATGTGTTTGACCCCGACCAAGTAGCTGCTCGGCAAAGTTGTAAAGCCGAGACCCCTCGGGCAGCCGCCCAAGAAGAGCCCACCTTCCTCGTGGAATGGGCTTTTACAGATTTAGGATGCGGCAGTCCAGCCGCAGAATGTGCAAGTTGAATCGTGCTACAGATCCAGCGAGCAATAGTCTGCTTTGAAGCAGGAGCACCCAACTTGTTGGGCGCATGCAGGATAAATAGCGAGTCAGTCTTTCTGACTCCAGCTGTCCTGGAAACATAGATTTTTAGGGCCCGTACTACGTCCAGCAACTTGGAGTCCTCCAAGTCACGAGTAGCCGCAGGCACCACAATAGGCTGGTTCAAATGAAACGCTGAAACCACCTTAGGGAGAAATTGGGGACGAGTCCTCAATTCCGCCCTATCCATATGGAAAATCAGATAAGGGCTTTTACAAGACAAAGCCGCCAATTCTGACACACGCCTGGCCGAAGCCAAGGCCAACAGCATGACCACTTTCCACGTGAGATATTTTAGTTCCACAGTTTTAAGTGGTTCAAACCAATGCGACTTTAGGAAATCCAACACCACGTTGAGATCCCAAGGTGCCACTGGGGGCACAAAAGGGGGCTGAATATGCAGCACTCCCTTAACAAATGTCTGAACTTCAGGTAGTGAAGCCAGTTCTTTTTGGAAGAAAATCGATAGAGCCGAAATCTGGACCTTAATGGAACCCAATTTTAGGCCCATAGTCACCCCTGACTGTAGGAAGTGCAGAAATCGACCTAGCGGGCCTTCCTGGCCTCACACCACGCAACATATTTCCGCCATATGTGGTGATAATGGTTTGCGGTCACTTCTTTCCTAGCTTTAATTAGCGTAGGGATAACTTCCTCCGGAATGCCCTTTTCCTTCAGGATCCGGCGTTCAACCGCCATGCCGTCAAACGCAGCCGCGGTAAGTCTTGGAACAGACAGGGCCCCTGCTGCAGCAGGTCCTGTCTGAGCGGCAGAGGCCATGGGTCCTCTGAGATCATTTCTTGAAGTTCTGGGTACCAAGCTCTTCTTGGCCAATCCGGAATAATGAGTATAGTTCTTACTCCTCTCCTTCGTATTATTCTCAGTAGCTTGGGTATGAGAGGCAGAGGAGGGAACACATACACCGACTGGTACACCCACGGTGTTACCAGAGCGTCCACAGCTATCGCCTGAGGGTCCCTTGACCTGGCGCAATATCTTTTTAGCTTTTTGTTGAGGCGGGACGCCATCATGTCCACCTGTGGCCTTTCCCAATGTTGTACAATCATTTGGAAGACTTCTGGATGAAGTCCCCACTCTCCCGGGTGGAGGTCGTGTCTGCTGAGAAAGTCTGCTTCCCAGTTGTCCACTCCGGGAATGAACACTGCTGACAGTGCTAACACACGATTTTCCGCCCATCGGAGAATCCTTGTGGCTTCTGCCATCGCCATCCTGCTTCTTGTGCCGCCCTGTCGGTTTACATGGGCGACCGCCGTGATGTTGTCTGACTGGATCAGCACCGGCTGGTGTTGAAGCAGGGGTCTTGCCTGACTTAGGGCATTGTAAATGGCCCTTAGTTCCAGAATATTTATGTGTAGGGAAGTCTCCTGACTTGACCATTGCCCTTGGAAATTTTTTCCCTGTGTGACTGCCCCCCAACCTCGAAGGCTGGCATCCGTGGTCACCAGGATCCAGTCCTGTATGCCGAATCTGCGGCCCTCTAGAAGATGAGCACTTTGCAGCCACCACAGCAGCGACACCCTGGCCCTCGGAGACAGGGTTATCAGCCGATGCATCTGAAGATGCGATCCGGACCACTTGTCCAACAGATCCCACTGAAAGATCCTTGCATGGAACCTTCCGAATGGAATTGCTTCGTAAGAAGCCACCATCTTTCCCAGGACTCGCGTGCAGTGGTGCACCGACACCTGTTTTGGTTTTAGGAGGTCTCTGACTAGAGATGACAACTCCTTGGCCTTCTCCTCCGGGAGAAACACTTTTTTCTGTTCTGTGTCGAGAACCATCCCAAGGAACAGTAGACGCGTTGTAGGAACCAGCTGCGACTTCGGAATGTTCAGGATCCAGCCGTGCTGATGTAGCACTGCCCGAGCTAGTGCTACTCCGATCAGCAACTGTTCCCTGGACCTCGCCTTTATAAGGAGATCGTCCAAGTACGGGATAATTATAACTCCCTTTTTTCGAAGGAGTATCATCATCTCTGCCATTACCTTGGTAAATACCCTCGGTGCCGTGGACAGACCAAACGGCAACGTCTGGAATTGGTAATGACAGTCCTGTACCACAAATCTGAGGTACTCCTGGTGAGGGGGGGTAAACGGGGACATGCAGGTAAGCATCCTTGATGTCCAGTGATACCATGAAATCCCCTTCGTCCAGGCTTGCAATAACCGCCCTGAGCGATTCCATTTTGAACTTGAACCTTCGTATATAAGTGTTCAAGGATTTTAAAGTTAAGATGGGTCTCACCGAACCGTCCGGTTTCGGTACCACAAACATTGTGGAATAGTAACCCCGTCCCTGTTGAAGGAGGGGTACCTTGACTATCACCTGCTGCGAATACAGCTTGTGAATTGCCTCCAGCACTGCCTCCCTGTCCGAGGGAGCCGTCGGCAAGGCAGATTTGAGGAAACGGCGAGGGGGAGACGTCTCGAATTCCAGCTTGTACCCCTGAGATACTACCTGTAGAATCCAGGGATCCACCCGTGAGCGAGCCCACTGGTCGCTGAAGTTCTTGAGACGGGCCTCCACCGTACCTGGCTCCGCCTGTGGAGCCCCAGCGTCATGCGGTGGACTTAGAGGAAGCGGGGGAGGACTTTTGTTCCTGGGAACTGGCTGTATGCTGCAGCTTTTTCCCCCTACCTCTGCCTCTGGGCAGAAAGGACGCTCCTTTAACCCGCTTACCTTTCTGGGGCCGAATGGACTGTACCTGATAATACGGTGCTTTCTTTGGCTGTGAGGGAACATGGGGTAAAAATGCTGATTTCCCAGCTGTAGCTGTGGAAACGAGGTCCGAGAGACCATCCCCAAACAACTCCTCACCCTTGTAAGGCAAAACTTCCATGTGCCTTTTAGAATCAGCATCACCTGTCCACTGCCGAGTCCACAATCCTCTCCTGGCAGAAATGGACATTGCGTTTATTTTAGATGCCAGCCGGCAAATATCCCTCTGTGCATCTCTCATGTATAAGACTGCGTCTTTAATGTGCTCTACGGTTAGCAATATAGTGTCCCTGTCTAAGGTATCAATGTCTTCTGACAGGGAATCTGACCACGCAGCTGCAGCACTGCACATCCATGCTGAAGCAATAGCTGGTCTCAGTATAATGCCTGAGTGTGTATATACAGACTTCAGGATAGCCTCCTGCTTTCTATCTGCAGGTTCCTTTAAGGCGGCCGTGTCCGGTGACGGTAGTGCCACCTTCTTTGACAGACGTGTGAGCGCTTTATCCACCCTAGGGGATGTCTCCCAACGTGACCTGTCCTCTGGCGGGAAAGAGTACGCCATTAGTAACTTTTTAGAAATTACCAGTTTCTTATCGGGGGAAGCCCACGCTTCTTCACACACTTCATTTACTTCATCAGAAGGGGGAAAAACCACTGGTAGTTTTTTCTCCCCAAACATAATACCCTTTTTTGTGGTACCTGGGGTAATATCAGAAATATGCAACACATTTTTCATTGCCATAATCATGTAACGGGTGGCTCTATTGGAATGTACACTAGTCTCATCATCGTCGACACTGGAGTCAGTATCCGTGTCGACATCTGTGTCTGCCATCTGAGGTAGCGGGCGTTTTAGAGCCCCTGATGGCTTTTGAGACGTCTGGGCAGGCACGGGCTGAGAAGCCGGCTGTCCCACATCTGCTATGTCGTCAAACCTTTTATGTAAGGAGTTGACACTGTCGCGTAATTCCTTCCACATATCCATCCACTCAGGTGTCGACCCCGCAGGGGGTGACATCACATTTATCGGCACCTGCTCCGCCTCCACATAAGCCTCCTCATCAAACATGTCGACACAGCCGTACCGACACACCGCACACACACAGGGAATGCTCTGACTGAGGACAGGACCCCACAAAGTCCTTTGGGGAGACAGAGAGAGAGTATGCCAGCACACACCAGAGCGCTATATATAATGTAGGGATTCACACTATACATACAGTGGTTTTTCCCTTATAGCTGCTATTAATATACAGATACTGCGCCTAAATTTAGTGCCCCCCCTCTCTTTTTTACCCTATGAAGTCTGGAAACTGCAGGGGAGAGCGTTGGGAGCGTCCTTCCAGCTGAGCTGTGAGAGGAAATGGCGCCAGTGTGCTGAGGGAGATAGCCCCGCCCCTTTCTCGGCGGGCTTCTCCCGCTTTTTTATGGAATATATGGCAGGGGATTTTACACATATATAGTCTTAATGACTGCCCTGCACCCATCAGTGACCGGAGTGTGTGGTGTGCATGGGGAGCAATGGCTACCTTAATGAAGACCGAAGTCTTCTGCCGCCGATTTTCAGGAACATCTTCTTGCTTCTGGCTTTGCAAGGGGGACGGCGGCGCGGCTCCGGGACCGGACGACCGAGGCTGGGCCTGTGTTCGATCCCTCTGGAGCTAATGGTGTCCAGTAGCCTAAGAAGCCCAAGCTAGCTGCAAGCAGGTAGGTCCCTCGTAGCAGTGAGTCTGCTGCCAGCAGATCTCACTGAAAATAAAAAACCTAAATATAACTTTCTTTTCTAAGAGCTCAGGAGAGCCCCTAGTGTGCATCCAACTCGGCCGGGCACAAAATTCTAACTGAGGTCTGGTGGAGGGTCATAGAGGGAGGAGCCAGTGCACACCAGGTAGTCCTAAAGCTTTCTTTAGTTGTGCCCAGTCTCCTGCGGAGCCGCTATTCCCCATGGTCCTTACGGAGTTCCCAGCATCCACTAGGACGTCAGAGAAATTAAGAATCTATAAGCAATGATGTATAATAATGGAAGAACTTCAGACATAAAGTGTATGTAAAGAGATGAGGACATGTTGAAGCTGAATCATTGTGCATTTGTTTTGTGTTTCAGGTGTGAGATTGACATTGACGAGTGCGAATCATATCCTTGTTTGAATGGCGGTCTCTGCCAGAACCTGCCCAACCGTTTCATCTGTATCTGTGATGTAAACTTTGCGGGGGAGCTCTGCGAGATCGATGTAAGCGACTTATCATTCTATGTGTCTATGCTGCTATGGCAGAACCTTTTCCAGCTGCTGTCCTACCTGATTCTGCGTATGGAGGATGAACCAGCAGTGGAATGGGGGGATCAGGATTATGAGGACCAGTGAGCCTATCATAGGCAAATAAAGCCAGCGCCCTCACAATCACAAGCCCATATTATACATTCAGTAGCAGTAACAATCAGGCTTTGGGCCTACACTTATGTGTTTAATATACAAAGTTAATACAGGCATTGTTTTGTGAATCTACTAACTGGACACCCAAAATGGTGTTTTTGCCAATGACAAGAGATACTGTATAGTAATATATAAGTGGGCAGAAAGAATTACTGCCATTTGCCAGTGTCTGAATATGCTTGTCGCTGGCAATGACCAATGTGCCTGGCAGCTTCTGTTGACGAAAGTCACTCATCTCTAGGCACTATGAGATGGTTGGATGCAAAGGAAATGTGACATCACATTTTACAGTCAGTCCAAAGACTATTAAAGAAAAAGATTAACTGACCATACATACATATATTTCACAGCCATCTCAACACTATAGTGGTGAGAGATGGCCCTTATAGGAAGGTCTGCTGTTTTTATGTGCTCATTTATTTTATGTATTGAGTATGTACAGTATGATGGTTTGATATTCTTAAATACAATATTAGTCTTTGCTCAATCCACTTGAGACTATACTACAGATTTATCATGTCTTGAAGAGTGATACAATGTATGGTGACAAAGTACCAACCAATCAGCTCCTAATTGTCATTTTTCCAAACACATCCTGTAACATGGCAGTTAGGAGCTGTTGGTTGGTACTTTATCACTGTGTCATTTATCACTGTCCAAGGCTTGATAAATCTGGGTCATAGTGCTGCAATATAAGCTCACTATGGTTTTCTTTCCAAAAACATACAAGTAAAGCTGCTAAATCAGGACCAGCTATCAAAACTCTGAATAAATAAACATTAATAATAACACAAGGTTTGCAGGTTATCAGCGTATTGGGCCTCATTAGAGTTGGGCGTACGTCTCTGTGACGTAAACATATACATTTCTATACTGTATATGTATACTAACATGCATCTGTATCTAGAGTTGCATTTCTAGATTGGCAGACCCTTATACCTTGAGAGGTGGTACGGAGGTAAAGAAGTATAAATAGTGTACAGAAAGGGTGTGTTCATGAAGGTTGAGCTTGCCCCTTTAGATTTCACTGAGAAGAATCGTCCTATACAGTATGCTGCTTAGAGTGGGGAACTTCCCATTAGCACACGAGGCATGTTCCCAGGGACGGCACTTGTTGCCTGGTGACACTTGGACACATGTTTCATTACGGGCGGCCTGAAATTACCAGTAACTACAAAAACCTTTTCACTCTAACGTACTGTCACCATCTTGAGCGGCGTACGAATGGGTAGGACATGGGCATCCCCGTAAGGTGTCCTACTAAGTAAATATGTATACATAATTTAATAAATTAATTGAATGTCATAGCTTATGGCTTGTTTTATTATTAGGTTATATTATACTAAACACCAATTACCAAACTAAGGGCCTATAACCAAACAATGAAAAGAATAAAATTGGACAGTACAGGTGGCCAATACTCTTGTGCCTAGGGCGCACACTAAGGGGGTAATTCCAAGTTGATCGCAACAGGAATTTTTTTAGCAGTTGGGCAAAACCATGTGCACTGCAGGGGAGGCAGATATAACATGTGCAGAGAGAGTTAGATTTGGGTGGGTTATTTTGTTTCTGTGCAGGGTAAATACTGGCTGCTGTATTTTTACACTGCAATTTAGATTGCAGATTGAACACACCACACCCAAATCTAACTCTCTCTGCAAATGTTATATCTGCCTCCCCTGCAGTGCACATGGTTTTGCCCAACTGCTAAAAAATTTCCTGCTGCGATCAACTTGGAATTACCTCTTAACTCCTAAGGCCGGCCTGATATGACATTACTTGATGATGATGACACCTGCAGCCTCTCTAGCCACTTCTGATTGTCTTTATTCACATTGATTACTTTAGTCTTACAGTGTGTGATTGGGTATCCGGTCTATAGATCTACAATAAAAAGGTCTACAGTCAATAGTTCGACCACTAATGGTCGACATGCATTAGGTCGACAGGATAAAAAGGTTGACAGTCAAAAGGTCGACATTTTCTTCTTTTTTTGGGGGGGGGAGGTTAACATTTTTACAACTTTTTCTGCATTTAGTATCCATTTCAGAAACTATTACCTTTAGTAACCTTTGGGCAAGCGGAGTGGAGGGAGCCACCGAGCCTGAAGCGTGGCGAGTGACGCGAGCCTGCAAGGGGACACATTTCAACAAATTTGGGTAAAAAATGTTTAAAAACACAAAACAACACCCAAAATTTTATTTTGTGTGTCAAACTTTTGACCCTGTCGACATTTTGACTGTCGACCTTTTCGCACTGTCGACATTTTCACACTGTCGACCTTTTTACTGTCGACCTAATGACTGTCTATCTTTTTAATGTCTATCTTCTGTATCAGAACCATAGCAACAAGAGAGACTGGAGGAGAGAAGGAGAGGGCCCTTCCCTACCCCGCCCCTCTCTCCCCACCTTTCACCATCGGCTCCTCCTTTCTGTTGTTGCTCGCAGGGTCTTGTAATTATGATGACAAATCCCCCATCGGGTAGCCACCCGACTCCCTGTCCCTGACAGTTCTGAGTGGAACCAGCCACCCAGTTAGGCAACACACTCATCGGCCACCCAGTGGGTGATCAGTAACTCTTTCCATGGGCCACTGCCCCCTTCCCCGTTCCAGACAGCCGTGGGGACTGACTGCTGCAGTCTTTCTCTCCCCAGCCCAGCACACTGCACACACTGCTGTGTACTAAGCTAGGGAGAGAGGCAGCTGCAGAAGCAGTCAGTGCTCTTTCTCCCTGCAAATGGATTAACAGCATTGTAAAATATATATTTTTATAAAACACACATTACTCCGCGCCTTACAAGCGCTTATCGCACTTATGTATGACCACAGTCCTGGTGGGTAACAGTCCTTCCTTCCACCTTTTAGATAATTGTAACAGCACTAGTGTCCGTCAGTTATTCATCAATAGTGGACCGCAGCTGGTCCTCTTCCAAAAACCCGAAGTCTAATGCAGGTACTAATTTCTAGCAAAATACAGAGGCAGCGCTCCATAGTGCATTAAAATATTTATTATTTAAAATACAGGTAACTACCCCTCAGGTATATTGTTTCCCGTACCATAAAAACGGTATGCACTGGACTCCGTTCAGCGCACTGTTTGAGGAAACAAGTGATGTATAATTAAATGAATGGATAGCACACGGAGACCTATAAAGGGTGTGGAACGCCAGGGAACCGAGCCCTCTGACGAACTGTATACGAAACACATTAGGGCAGGATCCCTGATGTCACCTGTGTAGTGTCTTCACCCGTTGCAACTACTACTGTGTTCCTGACACGTGGAAGCCAGCGATGAGAAAGCCGGCAGCTTGGCGCAGGTATCCGGGAGGAGATAAGTGGGGGGTGTGGAGCACTGCCTGGTGCAGTTATTATTACAAACCATGTGGTAATCAGCCCACAGAGTTTATTTTTTTATGGGACAGGAAGCAATATATATATATATATATATATATACAGTATATATATATATTTATATGTAGCCATGCTCATCTTACTGTAATGCAGCACACTGCAACATAGCATGCTGCATGGAACTATTCGCAGCTGATGATTGCTTGATTAATTCCATGCCATGGTACAGCATGCTGCAACACAGTGAGATGAGCACAGCTACATATGTATATATATATATATATATATATATATATCTGTAGCATTTGATGGGGGCCCCCATAAGTTTGTTGCCCAGGGGCCCCCACAGGCCTTAATCCGGCCCTAGGTGGTGTTTGTATCTCATTATATTTTATATGAAAAGATGCAACTTTTGTAATTATTAATAACAACTGTAATGATACTATTGTCTCTTGCTTATACTGTACATTACTTCAATACGCTATACTGTGTACGAATAGTGTAATGCAACTTAAAAATATTCCAACAATGACTTAAACTGCACATACAAACTTGGTTGCTTTTTTGAAACAGAGGTGTTACATACAAATTGGGGTCGATTCAATTCAGCAACAGTTGAATAGAGCCGGGAATTAGCTCCCGACGCTATTCAATTCAGCTAAAGTTAAGTCGGAGAATGCCCGTTCTCGCCGACTTAACAGGTAGTTTTGTCGGGAGAACAAGCATTCTCCGACTTAACTACCAGCGGCGATGCTGATTCCCGACAGAATCAGCCTCGCGCCGGCCGTGCGGCAGCTCTTTTGTCGGTTTTCTTCTCTCACCCCCCGGGGCTGAGAGAAGAATTCCCGACAATTGAGGGTAACTAGTTGCTGTATTGAATAGCGCCGGGAGCTAATTCCCGGCACTATTCAACTGTTGCTGAATTGAATCGACCCCATTGAGTGCAAAATGCGTTCAACTCTAAATTATGTAATTTTCTGTTTCCCGTATAGCCAGAGATGAATTCTGTTAATTACATTAAAAACATCATTCATTCTATATTCATCATGTTTTGTACAGTCCATTTGTATTGCTA
Source organism: Pseudophryne corroboree (assembly GCF_028390025.1). Taxonomy (NCBI): domain Eukaryota; kingdom Metazoa; phylum Chordata; class Amphibia; order Anura; family Myobatrachidae; genus Pseudophryne; species Pseudophryne corroboree. The sequence continues at coordinate 218,448,787 of NC_086452.1, forward strand.
TTGTGATGTGTCTGTATATGTATTCTCTGTACATTAAAATGTGTTCTCATGTTTCTCTTTGTCTGGAAGTCTGTTAATCATATTTGTATTGTCACTTCATTGTCATCATCATCACCACCACCAGGCCAGATCTCCTTTCATCAAGAACTGTTTCACTTTAGCATGTCAGAAAACAGGTAAAAGTTCCTCAGTAACACTATATACAGGGGATAGCCAATTAATGTAAATTACTACGGATAATGAATTCCCTGGGGCTATCCAATTATCCCATGAGCGCTGGCACTTATTGCGGATGAGCCTGAGGCACGTGAAGCAGAATCCCTGATAAGCAGACCTCAGAGACCCGGTTTTGCATGATAACGCATGGATCCCACCATGTGTTATCGGCCGAAAACGGGTAATTTACCGCACGTAAAAATGGGCTGTAATTGGATAGCCCGATAATATTACCGGGCTAAAAAGCCTGTTTTTGCCGTGACAGCTCAATACCGGCCATAATCTTTACAATGGCAGGAGCTGGTTGGCTGGTCATTTATCACTCTTTATCCGTCTCCACTCTATCACTTTTTAAGGCTTAATACTGTACATTTGGGCCTTAGGGCCTGATTCAGACCTGATCGCAAAAGCAAAATCTTTCTCTAATGGGCAAAACCATGCTGCACTGCAGGTGGGGCAGATGTAACATGTGCAGAGAGAGTTAGATTTGGGTGGGTTATTTTATTTCTGTGCAGGGTAAATACTGGCTACTTTATTTTTACACTGCAATTTAGATTTCAGTTTGAACACACCCCACCCAAATCTAACTCTCTCTGCACATGTTATATCTTCCCCCCTGCAGTGCACATGGTTTTGCACATTAGAGAAAAAGTATGCTGTTGCTATCAGGTCTGAATTAGGCCCTTAATTCCCTAATGAATCAAGATCCCCAAAAAACTTTTTCGCTCACCTGATGTGGTGGAAGTATAATAGCAACAGGTAAAACCAAGAATAAATATCACTGTGTAACAACAAGTCCCAGGGAAGCACTGCAGTTTTTGATTGCATGGAATGAATGCATGATGATAATAATAATAATAATAATAATAATAATAATCATCATCAATGTAGGACTGGGGTATAAAGGGCACACCGGGGAAATGTAGTGGTAGGGACCCATATTTAGAGGTGTGGCCAGAGCCGGCCCTAGCCAATATGATGCCCTAGGCAAGATTTTGGCTGGTGACCCCTAGCACAGACACTAGTTCCGCCTCTGATCCTGTACCCCTTTCTCAACACCATCACCACTCACCCATAGCAGTCCTCATTTTTGGTGCTCCTACCCCTCATATTTTAAATAGGAACAGTGTGCACATTCGGTGTGCAGCCCAAAATGGGGCGTGTTCTTGCTGGGAAGAAGCATGGCCACACAATAATAACCCCAGTTGAAATTACGCCACACAGTACTGCAACTTTTTTCACATTATATCATGGCAAACATTACATTAAAATCTACATATGTTAGTAAAATTCCTCTAAATCCTGGTCTTCGAATAGTGTGCCAGGAAAGTTGTAAACATTATAATACAATCTCTTTGGACACTTTGCATCCATTATGTAACTTTGCTGCACTCGCTTCTGTTGACACTTTCATGAGTTTCCCTTTTACAAATTGAGTCTTCCATATCCGAAAATGCCTGGGACCAGAAGTATTTTGAATTTTGGACTTTTCCATATTTTGGAATACCATAATAAGGTATTTTGGGGATGGGACCCAAGTCTAAACAAGAAATGCATTTATGTTTTATATACACCTTATAATTTCATTTACACCTTATAAATCACATCAGAAAGTAAAGATGTCACAATTACAGCTTTCAGATTGCAAACCCAGGTCGGAACCGGCTTTTGAACCCAGATTCGACCTGGGTCTGAGTAGGCTCAGACCCTTTCACATTGCAGTTTCGACCCGGGATATTCCTGGGTTATTCCCAGGTCGGTGACTTTCACATTGAACCCAGGTCACCTACTGTATGTTAAACACAGTGATGTGATTTAAAATGGACTTTCTGGCTCACATTGATCTGGTTTCAAAGGAAATAAATGAGCAGACGCATAAACAGCCAATCAGCACTTTTTTCTGATACCCAGGTTGAATATCCCGGGTTTCACACTGCACAATGACACGGGTCCGACCCATGTTTAACCCTTCTTTTAATCCGGGTTGAAATGCCATTTGCTCGACGGGTTATTCACTTTGGTGCTTTCGCATTGCAACTCGACCTAGGTCGACTCTGCAACAACCCGACAATAACCCGGGTTATTTTGTGATGTGAGAGGGATATATCTCTTGCACTCAAAAAATCTTAGAATATTTTGGATATCGGATTTTCGGATATGGGAGACTCAACCTGTAAACATCCTTTTTTCAATCTTTTTTAAATAGCATACCATAAAGTACTAGGCAAAGATGGACATGCATATTATCCACCACCAAGACAGACTTCCTTCGCATCAAGAACTATTTCTCTATAGCATGTCAGTCAGAAAGCATATAAAAAGTCATAAGTAACTGAACAACGGTACCAAAACTCCAAGCCTACCTGAATCCCGATAAAATGGGTATTTTATTCTAAAATGGAAAGGAGCTAGAGTCTATAGCGTTTATCTTCTGAAGTTCAGGATGAAGACCGGGTGTCGGTGATGTGCGGTGAGGTAAATGGCTCAGGAAGCGCTGGCTAGTAACAGAGACAGATTTACACACAACATATGAGCCCAAAGGTCACTGGCGTATCTATAATGGGTGCAGTGTGTGCGGTGCACACGGGCCCCTGAGTCCAGAGAGGTCCCCACCGCACACGCTGCGCCCATTTTTTAAATACTAACCCCTCCGGTGTCCCGCGGCGACGTCCGCGCAGCTGGCATTTTCACGGAGTTCTGCGCATGCGCAGTACAAAAATCACTGGGAAAATGGCCACCACGCTATTTTCCAAGAGATCTGCGCATGCACAGTAGAGTCTGAGTACTCTAGTGCTCCGACTCTCAGCGCTGCCGGCAGAGAGGAGGGGGGCCGAACAGAGGAGGCTGCACCCGGACCTCTTCCTCTCTTAAAGCGCCCCTGCCAAGGGTTGATGTGGGCATTATGCAAAGGTACAGCAGTATATACTATAGGAAAATTATAGGCACTGCACCTGCCATAGACTTTTTACTCCAGAGTTTTGACTATAAAAATTATTGGAATCATACAAAGAAGATATTTCTAATACATTCTTTGTATTTTTCATATACTTTATATAGTCAAACTCTGGCATACACATTAGTATGAAAGGAAAGGCCTCATCTGCCTCATCCCAACGCACATCACCGCCGGGTACAGGGTCACACACTCCAGGGCAAAGATACCTGTAATGCAGGAATGTTGATAAATGTGCATAGGTTGCCGAACAAAAGTAAATTTATCGGTAGTCATTAAAAAGCAAACAACCCCCCCCCCCCCCCCCCCCCCCCACAACTTTTGGGTCTATTCATGAAGCAGTGAAAAGTGTGGAGAAGTGAGTTCGTGGAGAAGTTGCCCATGGCAACCAATCAGCATTGAAATAACATTTCTAATTTGCATACTATAAAATTGTACAGAGCAGCTGATTGGTTGCCATGGGCAACTTCTCTATTGGCTCACTAGACCGCTTAGTATCAATAACAAACACGTGGGGAAGCGCAATAGTAAAACACCAAACTTATAGTAATAAAAAAAAAACATCATTCGTTTTGATATGTTCCAATACAAGATCGAATACGGGTATGCCATAGTATAGGATTTAATGTTACTATTGCTGCTTATTAACAAAGTTAATTTATTTTTACATATTTCAAAATATGCAATTTTAGCTTCCTTTTATAAACAAACTTCTGTTATACTACCTGACCCTTTAAAATGCAGGCGTTGTTCAGCTCCAGCACAAGTGTATTTTCAAGTACGCAACGCAGCGGCCACTGCGGACAGCTGAGGCAGCCTAATGCAGTTGTCTGCAGTGCTTCATGCGTGTAGTAATCTGCAGCTGCAGTATCTGCCCTTAACACTATGCTGGGTATTCACATGACTTATAATAGCGTGGATGTCTAGCTACTGTACATGCTCACTACACTCCAATGAATCAGATATTTGCATGCATTTGTGAGGTAGCCTCCCAGTTAATGCCCATATCACGGACAGAGAGATCAGATAGAACTGTCCCCACACTAAGCCTCCTCTAAGGGGTAAATTTACTAATATCCTAGTTTTGCCCAAGTTTAAACATACCGCTGATCTATTGGACACAGGAGATTTTCTTCTTAGTCAAATACGGAAATTTACTATGAATTATCTTTTCCAGAATCGTGTTTTTCAATGGTATATGGATTTGTATTTGTCAGCTGTGTTTTAGTTGAGACCGGTCAAATACTCCCGTACAGAGTTCAGTTGGGTCCGTGTTTGCAACATACAAGCGTGAACACGGAAGGCACTTATAATCATTATTTCATTGGAAGTAAAGGTGGGTACACACTAATAGATATATCTGCAGATCAATTGATCTGCAGATATATCTATGGACGGATCGGGCAGTGTGTTGAGCATACACACTACCCGATCCGTCGGGGACTGACGTCATGAAATGGGCGAGCGTGTACACACGCCCGCCCAGTTCAGCTGTCAATCACCGCCGGCCGCCGCAGCATGTGTACGGGCGGGCGGCCGACCGCCCCGTACACACACAGCGAGGTGCCAATATATCGGTAGATATATTGGCCGTCGGCTGTGCTGCGCGGCCGACGCGATACGTCTGTGAACGACAGAGTTCACAGATGTATCGGCCGTACACACTGGCCGACGGTCCCGCGATATATCAGCCATTCAAGAGAACGGCCGATATATCGACCAGTGTGTATGGGCCTTAAGTGTCACATGTGACAGTGACATGCTAGAGCCATATAAATATGCCCCAAACCATTGGGACCTCGTAGGTTTAGTTAGAGGAGTTGAGAGGAGAGTGCAGGCGAGTTGGTGTATTGGTAGATTTTGGTATTTGCTGATATATGAGTGTAAGTAGTCTTGTGAACTGTTGACTTCTTTCTTAATAGTCTGTCTTATTTTTCTGTCATTGTGATTTTTGTTGGTCTCTTCAGTGTTTTTGTGTGTGTCTGTGGGTTGTGTGCTGTTAGTGTAGTGGTAGTGGAGTAGTGTGTTTGTCTGTCTTTTTTTTCTGTGTTTAGTGTTGTTAGTTAGGTGGTTAGGACGGAGTATGTCAGGGGCAAATGCTAGTCAGATGGAGAGTGAGGTGGAAGAGGTGGCAGCCCAGAATCTCCAGGTCAGTGATGGGTACAGTGAGGACCTTACCTGAAAGCACAATAGGACAAGGATGGGCCGCAATGTGAAATTCATAATTTGCACAGAATATGGCCTTGTGCAGGAAGTTATGCAGCACCACCTGTCAGAGACTGAAAATTCTGAGTAGCAAGAAAGTGCAACACAGCAAGGAGTTAATGCAGGCCTGAGACAGAGCGTGAGTGTGATGTGTCAGGATCTTGGTCCAGTTTCACAAGGTCAGACAGACGGAGTAAGTTGTTACGATTGAGCCGGAACATCTGTATTACAGTGCCTCGCCATCAACCAATGCGTTCAGGTTTAAATGCCCCCTAAAAACACAAGGCCTGCGCAGCCTTTGCTGAACCTGCTCAGTTTCTTGGGTCCTTTCAGCCTGGTGGTAGAGCCCCTGAAATCTGACAGAACTCTGCATCGAAGCTAAACTGGTGTATTCTGCCATGATGTAATCATAGAAATTGATGCAGCTACTTGGTTCCTTTTATAGGCATCATAATTGTGTGGGCAAGAGGTGATGTTTTTTAAATTTCTATTTTGGCCCAAGTTTGCAAATACGATTCTTTGTAAAATCCAATTTTTCAGTAATGTTATGGAAAGTACTTCTGAGTTTAACCGATGGTGTCATTGTTTGTATTTACTTGACAGCCTGTGTTTGGAAGTTCAATTCGATAGAACACTCCTATGTTTGAAAAAAATGGGAAAACACGCCCAAGTATAGCAACTCAACCAAACATGGATCTTATTAAATTTACCCCATATGTATTACTCTGAAAAACAAATATGGAAAACTTGCAGAATATTCCACATCCTTCACAAAGGCTTATCAGTTACCTAGCACGTCTCATATTGATCTCTGGAACAATGCAAAGACCAAAAAAATGGGCAGTAGAAATGTCTGCCTTATGGAATTCTGTCAATTCAATTTATATGGGATAATGCACTCCCCATGGTAAATAATAACTTAGAAGTCACTAAGGAGGTCCATGACCATGCAAAGACATAAGCCCATAAGCCCATAGGCCAAATACTTTTATAGAGGTCACTAAAGTTTGAAGTCACCCATGCAAAAAATTAATGGGCAAGCACATATCTGTACTTTTAAATCTAGCATCTGCTGTGGTCAACATCCACTTTCAGGCTACTGTCATGCCACGGTCTTTCAGACCTGTGCACTTAGCTTACAGCTGCCTCACTCTGCTGTCCCGGAGGATCCACAGACTCTGTCACTTCCAGGAGTCCCCACAGCTATTCCACTGGGACCACTCTACTTACCATATTGGTCACCACTACATCTCATCCTGTTGCAAACTTATAAAGTTTCTAACACATTTGGTCCTATCAGGTCACACTTTCGGACCAATCCCTGCAAAGACCAATACTCTACCCAGGTCTCTATCACTGCACCTCAAAGTCACAATATTGCCATGAGTAGAAAGTGGATCAGACCTCCCAGTTTCCAACATTCTACCTCCACTCCTGTTCCAGACACTCATGCCACTCCCAACCTAACCAAACCCACAGGCATGACAGCTACAAAACAGGATATAGAGATGATGGCACATGCCTTATCAATGACTTCCACTGGCTTTGGGGAGAGCCCTTCAGGTAATGCTATTGCCAAGTACAAAGTGAAGTACAACATGGGCATACTATAGAATGCCATTGCTGAGTCAATAACAGAATACCAGAGTAAGAGTATACATGACCAAATTTTTAACACATAAAAGAAATAGGGTGTGGGGGAGGAGAAGGGGCACAGTACTAATGGGAGAAATTACAGGTTGATAGTGTCTAGTTGAATCAATGTAACTGAGTAGAGAAGAAGTCTTTAGGGCTAGCACATATAGTGGAGGTAACATGGACAGACTGAGTAGAGATATCTGGCAAGCATAAATGGGACAAGAAGGGAGATCGGATCCAGGGGCAGATTGTTGCCAGGGCAGACATTTACTTTCTGCAAACAGCCAGTAAACCCAAACTTGATGGAACTTACAGTATGATCTCTGTATTTGAAGTAATAAGATATTTTTTCTTTCTACATGCCAAAGTTGTTAAAGAACAATAAGGGTCAGTGGGCATGGGTTCTTCTAATTTATGGCCACCAAGTACTTAGCTGCTACAAGCATGGGTGCAGCTAATGTCTCAATTTTTGTATTAAGATATTGGGTTGGATAGCATACGGCTGTTAAGAAAACTGCACTGTGACCAGGAAAGGGGTCAATACCAGACATGATCACCATATGTGAACTATACTGCTCCTGTGTCCACAGAGCTTCCAACAGTCAGGTAAGGGAGAGGAGAACATTGTATTCAGTGTTACTGGGGTATAATACCATCAACAATAACAGACTTTGGCAGAGGTATCCTTAATCCTAGTTGAGATTGATCTTTTAACAATTCCTGAACTCATACTGTATTTTCTCAAGCTGTCTCATTAAAAAACCCTCTTCCAGCCTGTCTCATGAAGGTTTTCCAAAGGTAAATCAAAATCTAGAAAAATACCTTAGATTTGGGAGAGCATAACTTTAGTCATTAGATGATATCTACAGAGATTGGGGAAAAAGCTTGAAGGTAGCTGGGGTATAGACTGCAGGAAATGCTGACTTGAGAGAAATTAAAAGGACTGAAAACAAGGATGGGGACCTCTGCTGCAGTTCCTTCAGCTAAAGCAATTCTTCAAATTTATATATGAACTGGAGAGTTGTATCTACTGTATTAGAAGGGTTTTAGAACTTTGATGATTAATAGTGGATGAATATTTTTCAAGCAAAATAATGGTTAAAAACCACAGCAATAAGCACAAGAGATGTGTCTTGTATCTCTGCATACAGTATGTACGTAATTGCGACAACCCTACTGTATGTACATATATTATTTAGGCTATAGGTTTTAATATGTCTGTATACTGTAGCTGGATATTAATTAGTGATGAGCGGGCTGGATTCTCAGAGAACCAAGCACACTCAAACTTCTGGGATCTGAGGTAATCCAAGCACCGCCTCAGATTTTCCTGCCTTGCTTAGAATACAAATTGAGTTAAAACGTCATCATCCTGGCATCAGATCTCACGGTTTTTGGATTCTATATAAGACGCTGCGCACCATTTCACACAGGACCTCGGTGCCCATCCATTCCAGTGGATGCTGTTCTGACTCCCTGCTGTGTCCATCCACTCCAATGGCTGCTCTTCTGACTCCATGCTGTGTCCATCCCATCCATTGGATGCTGTACTGACTCCACGCTGTTCCCATCCATTCCAGTGGCTGCTATGCTGATTCCATACTGTGTCCATGCACTCCAGTGGCTGAGCTGACCTGACCTATCTGTATCCATCCACTCCATTGCTGAGCTGACCTCTCCATAGGCCGAGCTAGATTGTTACAGTACAGGCAGTTAGCAAGTCATTGTTTATTGTTTTTTTTATTGTGCAGTAATTTAGATACATCTATTGTGTGTCATGCTGGTGCTGCACTGTGACTTCGCAGGTCATTCCCCACTGCTTTCACATAACTAATATAAGCACTGTATGAGCTGTCATTTGCGGAAAAAAGTTTAAAATAAAGTTAAACAAACAGACAGTGGCGTGCAGTGAGATAATTGGCTGGGGAGACACTGGTTGGTATTTGAGCCAGATTTACACACAAACATATGAACCTCAGGGTTTATATGGGCATTATAGACGGATCTACTGCTGGAAATGTGGTGAGCTTTGATCAGAGATGTGCATACAAAGTAGATAGGTGAGGCAGTGACTCCCTGCAGCGTGAGTTGTCATTTGTGTAAAAAGTTAAAAATGTACAATTGTTCTTTTGTTTGTACAAACTGTGTGCACTGTACTCCACTGTGACTTTGTTCACATATATATAAGCAGTGTGACTCCCCACAGTGACAGTTGTCATTTGCGAAAAAAATAAAAAATATACAGTATCTTTTTTTTGTACAACCTGTGCGCTGTACCCTACTGCAATTTTGTTCACATAAATAAGTGGTGTGACTCCCTGCAGTGTGAGTTGTCATTTACAAAAAAAGTTTTCAAAAATTGTTCTTTTGTTTTTTACAACTTGTGCACTGTACCCCACTATGACTTTATTAACATAAATATAAGCGGTGTGACTCCCTGTAGTGACTTGTCATTTGCAAAAAAAGTTTTAATTTTTTTCTTATTTTGTTCAACTTGTTTGTGGTGTATCCCACCACATTTGCTTACATAAATATAAGTACTGTGACTCTGCAGGCCATGCCCCACTGTATTCACACAAATTATTACTGTGACTCCGCAGGCCATACCCAATTGCGTTCACATAATGTGAGCACTGTCATCTGCAGTGTGAGTTGTCATTTGCAAAAAAGGACAAATAAGAAACATATAATTTAAATAGTTTTTTTGTACAACTTGTGTGTGCTGTAGGTGCTGTACTGAGTCAATATGGATCACAGACAAAAGAAAAGCAGGAGCAGCAGCCAAGTACTAGTGCAGTGGCTGTTGCCATTCGTGATAATACTACAACATCTAGTAAAGGAGTACCAGTGGGCAGAAAGTTTAGTAAAGGTGCTATGGATGAGTACCTGGAACTCAGGGGAGTATGTAACAACTGGGAAGTTCCAGTACTCACAAGTAAAGCTGCAGCTAGAATTGATGTCTGCAGCAACTCATGCTCTACCCCTGACTCCATTACCCCTCTTAGTGGTCGGGTGGTGCCTGCAGTGCTAGTGTTCTGCCCACGGCAGACGTGTTTGAATGGGCAAATTAGGTTCGCCCAAACTCCGATGCCCCCCAGTCTTAATAAGTGACAAGGTACCACCTGAGACTGCGAGTGAGTAAGGGGTAACCTAACTAACCCTGCAACACCAATGCACGAGTGATAATGAGACCAACAATGGTCTTAGAAGATGTTATAAGCAAATAAACAGTGAGAGCAACAATGCTCAAGGATGTTAAAGATATAAATATAAACAAAGAACTGTTAGCGTGGATACTCCACGAAAATCTGAACACCGGCTGGCAAGATCTGGTCAAGAATCAATCAGTCAAAGTCTCCAGGTCACAGCACAACACTGGCAGGATCTCCAACGAGATGACAGATTCACACAGAAGTAAGAACTATCACCAGCGTCTTTGGAGTGACCAGGTAGGAAGAGAATATAAATGGTGCTGCACCAATCACAGAAGAAACTTCTTGATTGCAAATATCGTGCAGCTGTCCTGCTGCACGTCCTTTTACACAGCTGGGTACTTAGTTACCCAGCAACAGGTAACGCCGTCTGCCTCCAGCATCCCCGTTGCTAGGGATCCGGCGGCTCACAGCGCCCATCAGCTGCTAGGCGCTAGACGGGGACCAGGAGACTTTGCGCCCGGTGTCTGCCTGTTGCTAGGCACTGGGCGGGGACCAGAAAACCTTGCACCCGGCATCCGCCTGTTGCTAGGCGCCGGGTGGGGGTCAGTGGGAGGTGCAGCATCCCGGCTCCACGGCAACGGCCGGGGCACGCACCTCCTGGCGCAAACAGTACCCCCCTTGAAGAGGGGTTAAGAAACCCCTAGATCCAGGCTTCTGGGGATATTACAAAAGGGCACATGAAATCAAAGATTTTCACACTGTTAAAAAACCAACATCTCAGTTCCCACAAAAAAGAAAACTAAGGCTGCAGAACTATGTGTTCACAAATCTAGAGGTGTCCATGTAAGCTATGTGTGAGACTGACATTTCTCAGACTGTACTCATAGAAAAGTCTTCTTTGTCTCCTTCCACCATTTCTGTACCATCTGCAAATGTAGGGATAAGCAGTACAAGTAAAGATGTTAATGATGATGACACAATAGAAAATGAGGATGCTACTGTGGAAGTTGAACAGGATGAGGGGGATATTTGTGTACTCTATGACATTACTGAGAAGGATGAGGATGTTGATGATGTTGTTTGTGTAAGTCAGTCACCAGTGGCAGCAGTTCTTGCCTGTGATAAAAAGAAAGCTATTGTGATGCCTGAGATGCCACTTATTTTACAAAATGGTAATGTAATTAACATACTCACTATCAACCTCCTCATTAGTGATCATAGTAGTCTTTCCAAAAAATTGTTTTTTTTGGGGTCCAAACAAATCAAGCACTTCAGCCACAAAAGTGGTGGTCCCTGTCACTGAAGTGATTGGTTTGTTAAACGGTGCATGTTCTTTTTAATATCCAACAACAAAGTGGGTGGGTGGGTCTAAGGACAATTCCATTGTGCACCACTTTGCTCTGTATTTTTGGGGGGCATTGGGGACGATCTCTGCATTACCAGTTTGCAACACATTTTAAACAGATGCACATGCCATGTGTTTGTGTGGGATGCAGTTACCATCCCGGTGGTTGGGATCCCAGATGCGAGAATAGCAGCGGGGGCCCAGGACTATTCCCACTCATGGGTGTCCACAACACACATAGAGTGGGAACGGAACCTTTAGCGAGCGCAGCGAGCCACCGAGCCCGCAGCAAGCCCACAAGGGGCTTTGTTGTGTTTGCCCCCCTGCTGGCATTCTGGCAGCCGGGATCCCGGCATCTGTATGCTGATCACCGGGATCAAGGCCACCGGTCACCAGGCCCTAACCCGTTTGTGCCACTGCTTTGTTGCTTAGTTTAGCCAGCCAGCCTTTGGTCAATATTGGTGAAGAATATTGTGAGCTGCGAGGTGGTCAAAACTGAGTGGAAAAAACTGGAAATTAATGTTATTGAGCTTACTAATATTGAATTAACGAAAACAAAGGACCAAATTATGTGGTTTTAGCTGTTTTTATACATAAAAAACAAAACAGATTTAAAACCAAAACGTGAGGGCAGTTTTAGCAAAACCAAAACACGAAGTTAATACAGATCCAAAACATGGCAGCCGGCGCACATCTCTAATAATATGTTTAAGCAGGGTGACTGAGATGTAAGTGATTATGGTTCTAGTTTTATGCTACTGCCTCTGGGAGCTGGAGGTGACCACTGTGGGGAGGTGGGCAAAGTTATTTGGCCCTGTCTCCTGGGATACGTTGCCTCAAACCATGCCATTACACAGTGTAGGGAAATTTGCAGAGGATTTAGTCTATTTCCCCCAAAATTTGTGAGTTTACCAGACTTTCCATGAGAGTGGGCAAGCATATTTATAGGTTTTTTCTACATGGTAATAAAGCCAGCTTCATCGATAAAGAACTGTTGAAATAATAATTATGTGCATTTAGAAATTACTGGGTTTTTTTTGTTAGATGAGATAAAGAAATGTCCCAGTTTAAAACTGTTGAATAGTCTAGGTTTCATGTTTAATATTTTGTATACTTTCTCTCCAGCTCTCAGAATTAATGCCTCCTGGAATTTTCACTGCTGTGGCCTCTGCAGTTGTTGCAGTATTCTTTGCCATCTGTGCTGGTCTGTGCATCTTCATTGCAGTTGCCGGTATGAGGTCAAGCCAAGGAACTTATAGCCCAAGCAGACAGGAGAAAGAAGGGTCACGGGTAGAAATGTGGAATATTGTTCAGCCACCTCCGGTAGAGAGACTCATCTGATAATAGGTACTCACTTCTTCAGCCTCATTCAATTCTACACAGCTCAGGAAGAACCTCCATTTTAGTTTCTTGGTTATTCTTGTATTTGCCTATGAACAAAACAAAGAACTCAACAATGTACATACTTATGGAGGTGCTGAGATCGATATGTGTATCATAATACAGTACAATGTTCGGACGGACTCAACACAACTCAACACTGTGCCTCATTTTTTTTAAACAATGAATTTCTATTTCAAGACACAATAACGCCAGTCTCACCTGTACAGCAGGTAATAAGGGAATGTGACCTTTTTGGTGCCTTTATTGGTTAAATCAGATACTGGTATGTATAAAGAACAGATATGTTTGAATGACATTGTTGTTGCTTGTATTTTATGAAACTACAGTATGCTACGTTTGTAGACACCACCTAAATCTTGTGAGTCTTATGTCAACAACACCCAGGTAATGTTACTAGCAACTGTTCAATACAATACATCTAAAGGCATGTTTGGTGAGGTCGGCAATTGCACAGCTTCACTCAGGTGAATTAACAAAGTCCAGATCAGTGCTTTAGAAATATATTTTGTGTCAAGTTTAATTGCTTCCGAGATGCCAAAAAAGCTGATTTAAGCAGCAATTTGTAAAAAAAAAAAAAGCAAAACCAGCGTGGTTTTGGCTTTAATAAATCACTGCTTTAAAATCTGTTACTAAATCGCCAAAATATTGGCACTTTCAGCAACCTGCAGGCTATTAAATTAGGCCCAATGACTTGGCACATTTTATAAATGTGCAATGGTATTCTGTTAAATTGGATGAAAAGCACATTAAAAGTGCGCATTGGCTAGCCAGCCACCCATAAACAGATGACCACCTCTCTCCAGCCAGAAATCCTTGGACATTCTATCAGAAAGATAAAGGGGAATAAGACACACACACACACACACACACACACACACACACACACACACACACACACACCAACACAGCCAAACACTTGATAAGGTAAATACATTTGTTTCATATGATTAACTAAATAACAAAGGTGTACAAACTATATTATGATTTCTTCAACCACTTAACTGGCATGGTCAGATCACCTGGTGCTTAGTACACACAATACAGTTACTATATCCCTGGAAGTGCACCAAAAGCATGTTCTGAGCCAGATTAACTCAACAATTAACATGACCCGCACATCACCAAATTCAAATCTAATGCAGTAGGTGCTGACAACTTTCTGTAGCATGCCAAGAGAAAAAGAGAAAAGACTTCTTTGAGTCCAAGAGAGAAGACCTCTTTCAGTCTAATTTAGGACCTGTATTGTGACTCCCCCGCTATATACTACCCAAGTTTAAGGTATCAATATAAGAATCCCTTTTGGGATATAATTATACTTTATAGCCTACTGCCCATATGTGTTTTTATGTTCCTGTGTGTGTAATAGGAGACTATATTTTAGTGTAACAAAATAAAGGTTACGTTTTAATCTTTTCATTACAATTATTCCTTATCATTTCCCTAAGAGTGTGCCAAAAAGAACTCTCTCTTTTTCTCTTGGCATTTGTACATAGTATGCAATTACTGACTTTATGGTGCACCCCCAGCAGCAGTGATCCTAGGCCCGAGTTCCCATTATCAGACAATAGCTGGTTTAGTTTATCTAGTTTAAATCTATTGACCGGTGTGGAATTAAATTTGTTTCTCTTTAACCTTCTATAGATTGCCAAAGAAAATTAATCTCTGTGAAGATAACCTACTATATATAGGTAGTGATCCTGCTTCAGATGAGGTTATCAGTCCACACTGTGTTATGCTGCTACATTTCTAGTACATATGGACAGACAAAGGTGTACCTGAGTACAAAACATGTTCCTGTCTCTGATGGAGCACCCCACTAAACACCCTCTAAGAAATCTTTGAGCTGATGAAGTTAATGGGTTTTCAGGAACATATTTTGTGAATAATGTCATTACCTATATGTTTCCTACTGGATTTCACTGTAGAAGGAGGTACAGTACACTACTGAAGTTGTGTGTGTGTCAGCAAGTACTATTTCCTCCACATACTGTATTGAACTAGAAGTAAAGTTATAAACCACTCCTCTGTGCATAGCTATGCAGCACTGTTTGCAGGTGGTTGTCATGACAGCACTGTACAGGACACAGGGACCCACTGATGTAACCTGAGTCTGGGTTATGAATAAGGGAGCATGGTGGTAATATGCGGATCCAGGAGAGAAGTTCTAGGAGATGTAGAAGGTAGTGTAATAGCTTATTTGCAGAATGAGTGTTTCACTAGTTATGGATATGTGACAAGAAAGAATGGAAGGAATGGTTATGGAAGACGTGTGTGTTGGTGAATATTAATATTGGTAGATGGATCAGTGAGAAGTGCACTGGTGGTACTGTAAGTATAAATCAACTAAAGTAAAAAAAAAAATACAGTGGAAAAACAGAAACAGTTTTCAGCAAGGAAGGTACTTGCAATAGAATAGCAGTTTAAAATAATGGTGAAGCCACTGGATATGGGATGAGCAGGGTTCTGTTGAGAACAGAATTAATAGCTTAGAGGTTATAGGATAATGTTGGTAATCAGATAGGATGGGATATAACAGTGTTATGCAATTAAACAGAATATAAACTGTTACATATCTTTAATTATAACCATTGATAACTAGATTTTGGGAGTAGTGGTGTCTGTATTAGTAGTAGTAGCAGCATTAATGAGCACATTAGAGCAGTATACTGTAGGTTTAAAGAGCAACATTAATATTTACCATCACACACCTCTTCCATAACCTGTTATATGCACCCTCACTTATCTCCTATGTTTACGGTTCAATAGATCTACATTAAGAAGTTCTAAAATCATTAGGTTGACACTAAATGGTTGAAAGTTAAAAGGCTGACATGGTGATTACTGTATGTAGACACATAAAAGGTCGACACATGACAAAGTTGACAGGTACAAAATGTTGACATGTGAAAAGGTTGTCATCAAAGATGGCCGACACAGGAAACAGTCAACACACTTTTTTTTGCATTTTTTGGTGTTGTTTTCGCCGTCTCAGCACATACTGTAGAGACCCACAATTAGTGTACCACTTTGCTTGTCATGCTCGGGGCACGATTACTATTCCCAATCGTAGTCCACATGGATGGTAAAGTATGAAAAAGTAGAAAAAAACACAAAAACAAAACTCATGTCGACCATTGGCATGTCGACCCTTGAACCTGTCGACCATAAGCACTGTCAACCTTTCATAGGTCGACCTTTTGACCATGTTGTTTTAATGCATGTTAACCTATTGACTGTCTAACTAGACACCGTAGATCTGCTATCACTTATCTAAAAATAGTCAAATAATCGTTTTGCACCCAACACTATTATATATCCTAACACTTCTCTCCTGTGTCTGCATTCCACCACCACACTCCCTTACTCCCTAATCCATGTACCCAGGCTGCACCTACCTCCAACAAATCCCTGCTCTTGTACCATGCCACCACAACAAGCACCTGCAAACATCACCCTGCAGCTTTGGATACTGTAGATGAGTATGGATTTGAGGTAAGACACAAATAGGTATAATATTATAATTGTTGCCATTGGTGCATCCTTTTAATGGTTACCATAATGCCTGGATAACCTGACAGCAGAGGTGTAACAAGGGCTTTTGGAGCCCAAGGCAAGATTAAGAATGGTCCCCCTCGGAAAAAAAAAAAAAAAAAGAGTCATAAACAAGATCGAAAAATGGGCATGGCCACACACCAGAAGGGGCGTGGTCACACACCAGAAGGGGCATGGCCACTGAAAATGGGGTTTGCCGACATGCCACGCCACCAGTTTCATGTCACACTGGGAAAAATTATTTTCAGCTGCACACGCACCTTACATATATGATGGTTCCACACAATGTGGAACCTCTGAAGAAATGTATCCTCTAAAGCAAACGGCGTCTTCAGTCGGTATTCACTATTCATCTAGAAGATCACATTGTCCAGAAGCATTGTACAACAGCGGATCAACCAGACTCACATCCTGCCCCCTGCATCTCTCACACCATCACCCCCCTGCGTCTCTTAGCCACATCATCATCTCCCCCTTGTGTTGTCTCTTAGTCACACCATCACCTACCCCCTGCGACGTCTCCCAGCACACCATCCTCTTGCCCTACCGTCGTCTCTCAGCACACCATCACTTCCCCCTGCAACATCTCTCAGCACACCATCACCTCCTGCGTCATCACTCAGCACACCATCACCTACCCCCAGCGTCGTCACTCAGCACACCATCCCCTCCCCCTGCGTCATCTCTCAGCACACCATCACCTACCCCCTGCGTCGTCACTCAGCAAACCATCACCTCCCCCTGCGTCATCTCTCAGCACACCATCACCTACCCCCTGCGTCGTCACTCAGCACACCATCACCTACCCCTTGCATCGTCACTCTGCACACCATCACCTCCCCCTGTGACATCGCTCAGCACACCATCACCTATACCGTGTCGTCTCTCAGCACACCATCGCATTTTAAGTCTCTCAGTGTGTCTTCCCCTCCTCCTGCTTCGTCTCTGTGCACATCATATCTGTTATGCACACCAGTGCCTGCAGGAATGTACTGGTGTTTGAACTGTTATACACACCAGTACCTGCAGGAATGTACTGGTGTCTGAACAGAGAGGGATGCAAAACAAATGAACTCACAGACAGACTGGGAAATATGACATAACGTACACAGAAGGTGATAGGGTAACAAAACCAACACAGAGTGAACAGAGAAGCCCAGAGGCTAAGAAACTGGGTGTCTCCCTAGTATTAGAAATGCTCAGATGGAAAAAGCAAGATGTTGTGTTTTAATACGTAGAGAACCCGAAATGCTGTTGCTAAGGGCAACAGCAAAACCCTAAAGGGTTACCAACGGGTGTGGCAGTAAACTCCTTGGTCAGAGATGGAATAATAGACACAAGGAGAGTCTCCACAATCCTAATTCTCACTTGCAGGGCCCAGGTTCAGCTTACTGCCACTAAACTGACACATGGACGCCGTGCACAGTGAGAGAGGATTATGCAGGCAGGTCTGAAAGTACAGCCACAAACCTGCTGGGTTCACAGAATAGCAAAAGAACCTCAGCAGGCTAAACGACTGACTCCAGTCTTACTGCTAGGTCTGGATTGGCAGAGTGTAGTACCAAATGCCCAGGCCTATTTGCAGTAAGCAACAACAAAATACAAAGCTACACAGTACTGGCTAACTTTCAGGAACTGACTAACCAACAAAGATTCAGCAGCATCTGCTTAACCTGAGAAGAGGCCTTGTAAAGCAGGTGCTGTCCACGCCCCCCTCAGACCTCACAGACTGTGAGCACAAAAACCAGCACCGGATCCCATGCCTGTAACCACTGCACAGCAAAAGACCCGAACCGGAGTATCAGCTGCGCTCAGGTTACTCCGCTAGCACTTGTCTCCCGGTTGCCATAACGACGTGGCAGCACAGGGCAGGAGACCCTAACAATATCCCACCCTGATTAGTCACTCAGCACACCATCTCCCCCTGCAACATCTCTCAGCACACCATCACCTACCCCCTGCGTCATCTCTCTGCACACCATCACCTCCCCCTGCGTCGTCACTCAGCACACCATCACCTCCCCCTGTGACATCCCTCAGCACACCATTACCGTGTCGTCTATCAGCACACCATCACATTTTAAGTCTCTCAGTGTGTCTTCCCCCTGCCCCTTCATTCTATGTCTCTCATACCCCTTTCAGACAGAAATCCTGGAAATTACCTGGCATTTCAGTAACAGGTTGTTTTGCCAGTCTCTGCCTGACCCTCCCTTTCACACAGGGAAGCAAATTACCGGGTCAAGAATTTCTACCCGGCAGTTTGCGGATCAAAATGGGTATTTCTTCTGTGTGAAAGGGTCAACCTGGGTCGAAATTCCTGGATCTCCAACCCTTGTAAATTCTTGGGTAAAAATCCCGGGAATTTCAACTGGGGTTAACCTTTTCACACAGAAAAGGGCCTGTGTTTTTCTGCAATTTACCAGGTAGAACTGCTTCACCCGAAATTTGCCTTACTATCTGAAAAGGGCATCATTCTATGTCTCTCAGTGTATCTACCCCCCTCCCCTTTTCATTCTATGTCTTTGTGTGTGTCCCCCCATTTCATTCTATGTCTCTGTGTGTTTTCCTCCACTTCATTCTAGGTCTCTCAGTGTCTCTCCCCCCCTTCTATGTCTCCCAGTGTCTCTCCCCCCCTTCTATGTCTCTCAGTGTCCCTCTCCCCCCTTCTATGTCTCTTAGTGTCCCTCTCCCCCTTCTATGTCTCTCAGTGTCTCTCTCACCCTCTTCTATGTTTCTCAGTGTTCCTCTCCCCCCTTCTATGTCTCTCAGTGTCTCCCTCACCCTCTTCTATGTATCCCAGTGTCTCTCCCCCCTCTATGTCTCTTAGTGTCTCTCTCCCCTCATCCCTTCTATGTCTCTAAGTGAGTCTCTAAGTGCCTCTCCCCCATTTTGTCCTATCAATGTGTCAACTCTCTCCCCCCTCCCTCTCCTAGTGGGAGCTGGTGGGGTGAGGCAGCAGGCTGTTCAGAGAGGGGAGCGTGACACATCGCGGTCATGCTCACAGCAAGAAGAGCTTACGGAGGATGACTCGTCGTAGGCAGGACTGTGGAGGGTGGTACTCCAGCGGTGGTGGGCACATAGGGCAAGTGGGCTGTGCAGGTGCCAGTGGCGCCCCCTCTGCTGGGCCTGCCACTGCGCCCAGGGCACACACCCTGCTCGCCCCGTGCTTGTTACACCACCTGACAGAGAAAACATGATTGATGTTACATGTAATGTTAATTTCTCTTAGGCTTGAATAGAGCATAATAACAGCATTTTAGGTATATTATGCCCAAGGGTAGAAGCATGTTTTGTGCTTGTTATATCTCTCTCATTTCAGTGGCAGACCTTGGGAGTGGCGGGCCCAGGTGCAAAAATATAACTTGGGCCGTCCCTCCTCCACGCCAACACAATGTGTTAAAATGCCATACGGCAGTGGGTGATAGGGAGAGGCAGAGGGAGGTAGATGGTGACAGCAGAATGCAAGGGGAGGAACATGGTGACAAGGGGAGTCAGTGGGTGACAGGGAAAGACATTGGGTGACAGGGGTAAAAGCACAATGTTCTGTGTGGTGTGGAGAACAGGAGGCATGTACCTTGGTGGGGACAGGATGACAGGATCCCCCGCACCTTATGCTTTCCTCAGTTTGGCACTCGATCAGGCAGACTCATTGTAGTTTCACCGGTTGTGGCTGCCTTTAATTCACAGACAGCAGTGAATTGGAAAATATGTACAGCTGCATGTTAATTAGAGGCAGTAAGTGGCTGTGATCATCAGCGCTGATACTGTAGTGGCAGGACTCCTCTATCAGGCAGTGGGGCCCAAAATAGTCTGTGAGGGGAGGAAGGGGATAACTCATTGCTGGTCTGAGCAGCAGTGAGCCCCTTAGTCCTCAGGGACCCTGGTGCAATGTACCTGCTGCACCAATGGTAGTTCCGCCTCTCATTCCACCCCTCATTTGTATGTGTCTAATAAACAGATCCAGACCATGGCTGAGGAGTTCCCTCTTTATCGACATTATCACAGGAGGAAACATCTATTTTTGAAACAAGACCACATATGGGTGATAACAAAAGACTTACTAGAAGGAAAAAAATCTGAATTGTCTGAATGCAGATTCCAGGGTGTACAAGATGACTCCGTACATTTATGACATGTTGTTTAGTGGCTGCTTGGAGCCAATTCATAAAATAACTTCTGTTTTAGATTTTAATATACCAAAGTACAGAATGTTGGAAAAGCCCAAGTATAGGTGCCAAACTGTCCTTATTACTTAATAATTGACCACTGGATATGACTTTGGGTAAATATCACAAGTGTAAATGTCTAGTTCTTATTGTCAATGCAGTTTAATACATTATGTGTCTGATTATTGTATAACCTGACATACCATGCGTGCCAATATTCTTTTTTTTTTAAATACGTTTGTTTTGTCATAGGATATTGAGAATTAACTACAATAAACACATATAATAAATATATGGTCTAATTGCGCATATTTTTGGTCCTCACATATTTCATGAATGGAAATTACAGCATACAGACGTGGCACTCACGGTGAAATAAATGAAGTTTCACAATTCACAAATAGTTTGACAGCAACGTTTCAGTGGTCTGCCCCACTGTCGTCAGGCTTTATTAACAAAAAGGCAAACAACACATACCTTTATACCCCTCATGTGCATTCCCCACCTCCCCTTCCGGTGTCCCACACCTGGTAGGTTGCCCCGCAAGGGGACTCTTTATGCTCGCCCTGCTGTCGGCATACTGGCGACCGGGATGCCGCTGTCAGTATATATAAACATATTTGCTTTTCATGTCTATATATTTATAAGTATATATGAACTTTTCTCATATGATATATGCACTTAGCCAAAAGAAATGGAATCACTGTAAAGAATTCATAAAGCTAAGTGGGGAAATGTTGGTGTCATTGATAGACTCCAGAATGCACAGCTCATAGTTCTGTCCCTTGCCCTCCACTTGTTCTGCATTCAGGGGCAAAGAAAAGGGATTTCTATGACAAGAGGAGAGAGAGCAATTATAGAAGCACTGACATTTTAGTACGAGACATGAAAAGCGTACGGCCAGAGACCACATGAAAGACAAATGGCAAAAATGCAAACTGCTAATTAGTGGAAAATGCCAAATTCATTAGTAAGCTGCTCATGGGATGGGCACTGAAGCTGTAAAGCTACAAGCCAGAGGTAACTCTTTCACTGCTGACACTAAAGAACTCATCGCTGATGTTATGTCTGTGTCTAGGTCTCACCAAGAACTACCTGCAGTGGTAGAGTATGGAAGAAAAGTGCTTCAATAAACCAAGTTACACTCGTGAGGAACACAGAGGCTTTTCCATAATTTGTAACTTCATTTAAATACAGTACTTTGTTTTAAGGGTGCAATTTAAATATGTTTGTATAGCAACTACTGCAGTGCTTTACAATTAACTGTTACGTGCTATAATTAGAGTAGGCTGAACCCATATGAAAAATGTTAGAAACAATATAATTAGTATAGCTTGTATTAGAAAATAGAGGGGTGTCTTTGGTGTGAATTTTTCTGGGTGATATTTGCTGCTTTACAGTATAGACAGAGGCTCCAATACTTTACATCTGTAATACCCCCACACGCACACATACAATTTAAATAAAAAATAAAAATACAGGGGTCCCTTTGGGGTATCTTAATGTTAGTTAGGCCCAGGCACCCCATAGCAGTACAGGGTTGCCCTTTAATTGACCCTGTCCTCCTTGAACAGGGAGGTTTTGCGCCACAGAAAAATCCTGAGTCGTTCTTTGATTGGGCCCCCTGGGTTGTAGGGCAGAAGGTACCTGGGGCTGTCTGTTGCTGGGGCCAGGAAACCAGTGAGTTCCCGGGACAGGAGAAGTCCAGAGTGAGAGGGACTTATATATACAGGTCCCCAGTGCAGGAACAGAGAGTCAGGAGGGAGAGGAGCATCCTACCTGAACTGTCCGGAGGATTGAAAGACTCACCGGGAAGGAGGAAATCAACCGCACACACCAGGAGTGGACTTCGCTGTGGAAGAGTAGTGCCGGGTTGTGCCGAGGACCAGGAGAGGATTAATGCCGGGGAGGAGCTGCCCATGCCTGCGCCTATCACCGGAGCGACCAAAGCCATCCGCGTAGAGTGGAGAAGACACAGCAGAAAAGGAGCCCAGCCAGCCACAGGACCGGGGAAGGACATCCAACTTCCAGCAGACCGGGACCCCGCAGCAAGGGAGGAGACAGACCAGCGACGGGTGCACCGGCATCGTGGAGGACACCTCGTAAGGACCCGGAGAAGACCCCTTGGAAGTGTGTCGCAGATCGGGATTCCACAGCCGGAGAGCAGATTCCCCTTCGGAACTCAGCAGACCACATTGAAAAGCGTGCATCCCCGGTGCGGTGCTCTGCATCCCGGGTGGCGCCGGAGAATGAGGCGTGGCTGAAGCGCCGCAGCTCTGGGTGAGGAATTGCTGCAACCCTTCCGCTGCTTAATTCTGCCCTTGAAGTCCCTTCCATTGCAAAACTCTGCATTGGGGTTTGGTGCCCTTATATCACCTGTGTCCCGTCCCTTGTAGTAAATTAAGGGGGCAGGCTCCCCTCTCCTTAGGGCCCCGCATTCCTTGTTATATTTATGGGGTAGTATCCCCACACACCATACCCTGGTATATGTTTTAAAAAGGGGTAGGCTCCCCTTAAGTTGGTGCCTGCAAGACTTGTAATTTTAGTGGGTAGGCTTCCCACCAGTTACACAGCCCTTAACCTTCTGGTTATTAGTAAAGGGGGTGAGCTCCCCGCTCTTGTAGCAATGGTACCCCATTATTTAGAGGGTGAAAAGGACCTTCTCCAGGTTTATTGTTAGAAAAACCGGCATAGTGTCTCCTACTACACCTGTGTTATGCAAAGCCTGTATACTTTTATTGCTGCTCAATAGTGTATGGGTTTTACTAATGCTGTCGGTGTTGTCCAAGTAATGTGATGCTGCACATATTTTTTTTTTTTTTGTTCTCTTATGATGATGGGTTTTTAGCAGAAGTGTGCCCTGGTGTGCATATCGTATGTTTAAGAAGCAAATGTATTTTATTTGGGGTTAATGTGTTTATGCTTGTGTGACTCGGTTGGTGCAGTTAGGTTTATTCATAAGATGTGTGTCATATGCCTATGTTGGTACATCATTGACTGTTTATGCAAGCTCCGCCCAGCAGTGTTTTGTTTAAAGTTCATGCACTTGTCTGCTATTCTACTAATGCTGGTACATCATTGACTGTTTATGCAAGCTCCGCACAGACTTGTCCCTGCTTAAAGCTCATTCACCTGTCTGCTACATCCAGAGCCGGATTAAGGCCCCGGGAGGCCTGGGACACTAAAGAGCAGGGGGCCCCCATGGACTAAAATAAATAAATAATATATATATATATATATATATATATATCCACATCGCTCTAAGAAACCCTTCTCCTTCAGTTCTGCGTGCGGCGCGCCAATGACTGAGTCGCAGGCTTGCTGAGCCGGACAGCAATTGGACAGCTGAGCCGTCGCTCAGCTGCCCTGACTACAGCTGTTAGAGCACTCTTCTTAGAGCTGTAGTCAGCGCAGCTGAGCGACGGCTCAGCTGTCTAATTGCTGTCCGGCTCAGCAAGCCTGCGGCTCAGTCATTGGCGCGCCGCACGCTGAACTGAAGGAGGAGGGGGGACAGGGCAGCCAGAGGTGGATTTAGATCTCAGGGGGCCCTAAGCAAGACACCTATTTGGGGCCTTTTTCCTCAATCCATAGCACTATAGTTACGTTTCTGATTTATGCCCCTTACATTACTTGTCAGCGGTGTGTCGATCTCTTCAGCTATTACTATGTAATAATATAGTGCAGTTGTAAAGCACAATATAATATGCTGGCGCTGTATAAGTAATGGGATGCGGGACCTCCTAACAGGTGAAGGGGTACATTTTCAAGATGTTTTATTTTTTTTATTAAGGTTTAAGAATATCATCTCTTAATTAATTTAGTCTATTTTTTTTAACCTTTTTCACATTGTTGCAACTGAATGCCCAAATCTATGTTACACATCTGCAAAACTAACCAGCAAAATGTATCCTTTTCTGTGTCACTGGGGCAGCTGAATAGCACCTAGAGGTATTTGAATATGCAGAGCTGGGCTGTTGTCTCACTAACAGGCTTCATCCTCTCTGTTATCAGCCCTGTTTAGCCCTAGCTAACTCTTAAAGTGACGGTAGCCTTTTATCCCCCCCCCCCCCCTGCTCAAATGTAGCAGGCAGGCCCCTGTCCAGTCAGTGTATGCTGCCATACCCCCTGTCACACATTCCCACTCACCCCTCACTGTCACACATTCCCACTCAACGCTACATGTACTCACTCACTGCCACGCATGCCCACTTGCCGCTCACCGTCAAATATACACCCTCACCGCTCACACGTACCCACTCGCCGCTCACCATCACACGTACCCACTAATCACTGTCACACATACCCACTCACTGTAAACACATACCCGCTCACCGCCACACGTACCCACTCGCCGCTCACTGTCACACATACCCACTCACCTCTCACTGTCACACATACCCACTCACTGTAGCATATTCCTATTCACACCTCATTGTAACACATACCCACTCACTCCCAGACCCCAGGATAACCAGTCACACATTAGTATCCTCCCTCCAATGCCACAAATGCCCCCTCTGCCCATCTATACTGCATCAGGGCGTCTCTCCACCTCCCTCTCACCTTTAACAAGTAGGACAGTGCGGCACCTTCACTACTGTATGTCAAAAGTGCTCCTTCTGCTACAGTCTGCTTCCGGACACAAAGCCATCAGGTCCCACTCCCAGGCTCCCGCCTCCCAGCAGCGGCAGTTGCAGCGTGCCCCGACCGGCTCCTCTCTGACTGCGTGTGACGTCACATTAAACAGGAAGGAGTCAGGACAGGACACAAGCGAGTGCTGGAGGAGCAGGTCACTGGCAGCTGTCTAAACAATGACAGCCTGCCGGGACCATGAAAACAGCCTGCGCATGCTGCGAGTCAGGCGGGCCCCTGGGACTCACCGGGCCCTAGGCATCCACTTTGGATGCCTTGCGGTAAATCCGCCTCTGACCTGGGCAGCGGGGAGCCGGGGCTCGTGAGCGCAGCACCGCAGATCGGATTGAAGAGAGATCCGATCTGTGGTGTGGCAGGGGGCCCTTTTGGAAAGGGGGGCCCGGGGTACGTATCCCCGGGACCCCCCCTTAATCCGGCTCTGGCTACATCTGCTACTGCATCATTGACTGTGTATGCAAGCTCTGCCCAGCCGTGTACCTGCTTAAAATTCATTCACCTGCCTGCTACTGCTGGGGCATTATTTACTGTGTATGCAAACTCTGCCCAGCCGTGTACCTGCTTAAAATTCATTCACCTGTCTGCTACTGCTGGGGCATTAGTGACTGTTTATGCAAGCTGCAAATCAGCCGTGTAGCTGCTCAAAGTTAATTAACATGTCTGCTACATCTGCTATTGCTGGTGTATCATTGACTGTTTATGCAAGCTCCGCCCAGCCGTGTATCTGCTTAAATTTTATTCACTACTTGCTTTTCTTCCTAAGTGAAATTGCTGCTTGTTCGGGACTGAGCTATATTAAGCCAAAAGCAGCCTGTTTACCTGTTTCAGAATCGAACAAAAGTTAAGGGAATAATTTGTTTGTGTAATTTCACTGTTACCGTTACTACTGTAATTTCATTCTATTGTAACACAATAAAACTGTATTGTATCATTTACGGGTCAGTCTATGTCTGCTTTAACAATTTGCTTGCCTCTCTGTCACGGTGTGCTGGTAGCCATAGTTTACCTGAAGATAGTCAGCTGCAACTAGAACCTTAACACGCCTACGGACTGGGATACCACACATCCATGGGGAGTACAGAGTCTCATGAGTTGTGTCTTTTGGTGATGTTTACTGTCTGGGCAGTTTCTACACAAGGGGGGTAATTCCAAGTTGATCGCAGCAGGAAATTTTTTAGCAGTTGGGCAAAACCATGTGCACTGCAGGGGAGGCTGATATAACATGTGCAGAGAGAGATAGATTTGGGTGTGGTGAGTTCAATCTGCAATCTAAATTGCAGTGTAAAAATAAAGCAGCCAGTATTTACCCTGCACAGAAACAAAATAACCCACCCAAATCTAACTCTCCCTGCAAATGTTATATCTGCCCCCCTGCAGTGCACATGGTTTTGCCCAACTGCTAAAAATGTTCCTGCTGTGATCAACTTGGAATTACCCCCAATATGGGGTATATTTACTAACATGCATGTTTTTAAAAGTGGAGATGTTGCCCATGGCAACCAATCAGATTTTACTTAGCATTTATCTAGCACCTTCTAGATGATGATAGCTAGAATCTGATTGGTTGCTATGGGCAACATCTCCACTTTTAAAAACCTGCACTTTAGTAAATATACCCCTATAACTCCTAGTGCCCACAGTCAAACCCTGGATATTTGCAATATATTGTTGTTTTGTGAAATGGAGTGTAAATAGTTTAGAAATAATTTACTGTGAATTAAGCTGTATGCTGCCTCCTCTAAATTACACACTGTACCTATTAGGCAGACTCACTACTGTACCCAGTACACAACACTTACTAATACACAACCAACCCAGTCCCAGAAGAAGTACCTAACTTAAGATGAGTTCCCATTCCCAGAGCCTTTCTAGAAGTGGCCTCATGTAGGCGGCATCGAAACCAAGAACTAAAACCAAAGTTGGCAGGATTAGCACATAATTACCCGTTTGGAAGCTGTTTGCTGTAATACGCTTGCTAGCAGGGGCAGACTGGGATGGAAAACTAGACTGGGAAATTTATGGAAGCAGTCCTAATTGGGGTGGGGTCTATTGAGGGAGTGGGAATCCTCCTCATAGGGCCTGATTCAGAATTAGATGCAGTTGCGGGTTTCCTTGAGTCATTTGCTGTATTTGCATCTGTGACTTTATTCTAAGGATACTACAATGACGTTCCCTAGTGTACATCCGTATATCCAAATATGTAAGGACTGAGATGCCCACTTTGAGGGTTTACAGATGCTGTAATCATGCTTTGTGTCTCTCTAGATGCCACCATCGGTCGCACCATTGAAATCTTCATCAGCACCTTGCTAGGTGCAGATCATCCGTCTGATTATGGCCTCTAATGTGAGCAACTCAACATCTCTATATGCAACCACTTTCAGCAACACGCCCACACTACGTTAAATGCGTCTGATTAGTCAACCCCCTGTAACCACACAGAAATGACCAACACATTTCTAATATGCTTCTTGGTGCGTGTGTCTGACTCAGTACCACACAGTACAGCAGCCCCACACAAACAGACCTCTCCACCCTGTACCCCCAATTAAAAAGCTCCACAAAGCCAGAGACCCATTACCATACAAAGCACCAAAGTCAGTACAGCACTCACATTAGCCATTGACTCAGAGCCTGACCTGGTCTCTGCCCTCTAAACTAAGCCTTGAACCATCCAGGCCTAAGCCCACCTACTGTCCAGAACCCTGGACCCAGTCCTCATGATCACCCAGGTCTTGGGGCTGTGATTTGGATGTGTGAGAGCCAACCTTTTTTTAGGAGCTGCTGACTGGCGGAGTGATGGGATTGGTAATGGTAAGAGTAATATTTTAATATGTTTGGGGACCACTGGCAGTCTACTTACCGGAAGGACTGTGTGTGGCACAGTTTTTCTTCATATGGGTAGGGACTGGAGAGGAGCTCTGTCTCACAAGACAAGGACTGCAGTGCCATCCTGTTTCGCAATGTTAATGGCTTCCTCATTGGCCGCTCTGCTTGCTGTGACAGGATCACGCCTCCAATGGTATCTGGTTTTCGACTGCCACTTTAGGTGCTTGATTCTTGAGATACCTTTGACAAAGCTGCCATAAGTCAGCAAAATGCATCAGGACTATCCAGCTCTGGACTCAGGACACACTAAACACAAA